>NC_091063.1:133213271-133522501 GCF_000393655.2 Nicotiana sylvestris
CTTTCATGACTTATCATAACTCTATGATGATTTATGATTTGCGTGTGTAGTCCAACTTCATTTTAATGTGCATAAGAAACCTAAGAGTCTAAGCGGTCAAATTTCCACATATAAGCCGTGTACACACTCGTCACACATCTTTCACGTAGTTTAAATAGTGCAAACAAAATAATCCCTACGAGGTAGTTCCCCACATAATATTACAATATTACATAAGATACTTATCTCAAAAGCCCTCAATCAACATTCTAAAATAGCTTTTCCTTTACAATTCACCTCCGCCCAGCTCAAATCTAACCAAAATCGACTCAATAACATCAAATAATGGAAGAGAAATCAACTCCAATAAATAAAGCTATAATCTTTGCACAATTCTTCAAAAGTCAACAAAAGTTAACCTGAGTCCCGCCTGGTCAAAATTCGGGTCTAATGGTAGATTCCAGCTACCCATGACCCCACGAGTTCATATATGTGATTAGTTTTAAAATCCTAGTCTCAAATCAACTCTCAAAACTCAAATCTTTATTTTTCAAAAACTTGACAAAGTTTTACAAATTTTCACTACGATTCACATGATTTTGATGTTAAAATCTAAGACATATTGATGGAATATGATTAGAAATAAATTAGAATTACTTACCCAGAGTTTGTAAATGAAAATCCCTCTTCAAAATCGCCTCCTACCGAGTCTTAGGGATCCAAAATATGAAAATGAGGCTAAAAATCCCGTCCTTCAGTTTTTTGTCCAGTCGCACGTGTCGCAATTGCGACCTAAGATTCGCAAATTCGAACCCCACAAATGCACAGAAATCATCGTAAAACGAAGTCTCTCACACCCTTGCTGTCATAGCAAAAGCGACGATTAGCTCGTAATTGCAAACTGTGGACTTTCGTAAAAGTGATCATAGTGATTGCAAATGTGACCCATGCCCAGCCTAGGACAGTATCGCAGTTGCGATGGAGAGTTTGCAAATGCAAACTCTTCAGGCCACAATACTCCTCGCAAATGTGATGAAGGAGCTCGCAAATGTGATAGCCGCAAATGCGAGGTCTGAGCACCAACAAAAATCTGATCTTCCTATGAACTCTCCAAAATGCGTCCGAAACTCACCCGAGCTGTCGGGATCCAAACCAAACACCAACACGAGTCTAAAAATATAACACAAACTTGCTCGCACGATCAAATCATCAAAATAACATTCGAAATCGTGAATCGGACCTCCAAAACACATGAAATCAACAAGCAACTCAAGAACTTCTAAAAACACCACCGCGCATCCGATTCCTATCAAAATAACTCGAAATGGCGCCAAACTTTGCCGACAAATTCCAAATGACAAAACGGACTTATTCCATGTCCCGAAACAGAAATACAAACATGATACCTATGAAATCAATCTACATTCAAGCTTATAAAAATTCTAAGCCTTTAAATTTCCAACTTTCGGTAAAACAACACAAATCAATCTATGGACTTCCGAATTCAATTTCGGGCATACGTCCAAGTCCAAAATTACGGTAAGAACCTATCAAAGTCATCTAAACACCGCTATGGGGTCGTTTTTACTAAAGTCAAACCTCGGTCAATATTTTCCACTTAAGTTTCTAAAGTGAGAATCACTCATTCAAATTCATTCCGAATAATTCGAAAATCAAATCCGACCATGCACGCAAGTCATAATACGTAATAGGAAGCCACTCAAGACCTCAAACAACTAAATGGAACCTTAAAGCACAAAACGACCGGTCGGTTCGTTACACATATACTCATTAAGCATCGTAACTAACCTCAATGAGGTAGTGATGAGAGTTATCAGTGATACTCACTTATCAAACCTTTACATTTCATGAATATAAATGTACTCAACAACAATACCAAAATCAAAACATGAAGTATTGTTAAGGCCATCGGTGCATATAGAAAAGATATGCAAAAGCTTCGTAAAAAAACTAGCAGTTTAGCATATAGAGAAGATATGCATTTATAATTAAATAACCCATCAACAGTTGCATATAGAGAAGATATGCATACATAAAAAGTCAAGTTACACAGACTGACATATAGAGAAGATATTCTTTGTAAATTATGTCATCAATTAAAAATCAACATATAGAGAAGTGTCACAACCCAAAACCACTACCAATCATGATGGCGCCTAACCCACTTGCTAGGCAAGCTAGCCATAAAATAATAACAAAATACGGTATACGAATTTACAACATAGATAAGTCTAAAAGATCAACAATTATAAATAATATCAAATCTTAATGCAACTCTATATAACTAGTAACACCGAGTCATAAACTCTAGAATGTGCATACATGCTTAAATACAAAAATACTCCGTGAAGCAACAACAACAGTAAATAAACATAGGAAAAGATTCTAGGAACTGCGACCAAGAAGCAACTCTACTTCGGTGTCCAAACTCAACGAATGGCTCCACTTACAAAACTTAACTGCATCAAACTCTTGAATCTATAGAATTAAGTGCAGAAAGTAGCATGAGTACAACCATTCCCATGTGCTCTGTAAGTATCATGACTAACCTTTTCCAGGTAGTACTAGCAAGAACAACCAATTATACTCACTAAAAAACATGCTCAGTTCATAAATATATAAGTACACAGCAATGGTACCATCTAAACATGAAACACAAGTATAATCAAATCAGTGCACATAGAGAAGATGTGCCAAGTCTCATAACAGTTTAACAGCTCCTCATATGGAGAAGACATGCGCTTATCACCCAAGGATTATCAACATTAGCATATCGAGAAGATATGCATTAAGAATTAAGTCAATATGCACATATTAATATATAGAGAAGATATGTACCGTGCCTTCATCTTCCAATTAAAAATCAGGTAGAGATGATATGCATAAGAAGGCAAGTATACATTTCAAAACTAGCATATAGAGAAGGTATTCAATAAAATATGTATACAACCAAGGTATTTACTAATAAAGAAGATATGCAAAAACCAAACACTGATCAGTTTTCCTCATATTACGTGTACATCATTAAGAGAGAAACAATAGAGGATGGCCTAGAGGGATGGATCCTTACCCACGCGCTACCCGGACTATTCACGTGCTATAAAATAATAACCACACAGACCATTCACGTGCTATAATAACTCAAAACGCACGGACCACTCACGTGCTACCAATCTAGTCCATAACACAAATAAAGCATATACAAGAATACATTTATACGAATAATGGATATAAAATCACATACTCATGGGCTGAATGAAGTGACATGCTAAGGTGTATGCATGTGCGAAGTGTGCTACCATAACTCAGATTAGGCAAATACGCAATAAAATTGCAATTATCATGTTTGAACAGGAGATTAACCTACAGATGATATCTAGCATAAATCAAGTAGCTCACAAAGAGGTACAAATATATGAAACATGATAGCATGAATCTTAGTATACAGTACAAAACATAACATAGCCTACACATTACCTCGAGTAAGAATAAAACTCGGTATATGCACATATGCCTCCCCTGTATGTATGTCACCTTCGACACGAATCCATCATCATCAATTCAAGTAACTAGTACCTCAAACCAAGGATAGGCAAGATACTTACCTCAAACAAGCCTAATAAATACTCCAAAAATGCCTTGCCTTGAAAATCGGCCTCCGACTCGAATCTAGCAAAAACCAACTCAGTAACGTCAAATAAAGCTATAGAAATCAATTCCAATCAATAAAGATCCAATGTTTACACAATTTCTAAAAAGTCAACAAAAGTTAACCCGTGACCTGGTCGATACCCGAGTCAAGAGGTAGATCCCGACTACCAATAACCCCAAAAACCCAATATGTGATTATATTCCAAAATCAAGTTCAAATCGATCTTCAAATCCTCAATTTTCACTCTTTTAAGTTGTAGGAACCCCCCCCCCCCAAATTTCTCTCAAAATTTTGTGTTTTAGGTGTTAATAATCTAGGTAGATTATTGAAATAATACTAAAAAAGTATAGAAATCACTTAACCCGAACTCTTGTATGAAAGTCTCCTTCTAAAATTGCCCTTCTCAAAGTCTATGGTTCGAAATATGAGAGAATGGGGTAAAATCCCGAAATTAGAACTTCATAGAATCAGCTCAACACTACTTTTCGTGATCGCGACCATTGCCTCGCATTCGCGAAACACAAAATTCAACATCCCAGAAACAAGACTTTGCATTCGTGAAAGCTCCCTCGTGAATGCGATGCCCAACCAGCCTACCTTTACGCGAACGCACCATGATTTTGCGGATGTATAGGTCATTGCCCCTAACTCCCAGTTCCCTTCGTGAACACAACCCATAGGTGCAAATGCGTAGACGGAAAGCTTCCCAGCTCAAAATAACCCTCCACGAGCGCGATGTAATTCCTGGGAACACAAAGAAGGACCTAACATTAACAAACTTTTGCAATTCCAACCATGCTCCGGGTAGTCCGAAACTCACCCGACCCACCGTCCAATCAGACCAACAAGTCCATAAATTCTATCCAGACTTAAACAAAACCTCTAAACACATACGATAATATCATATCAATGAATCAAATGTCAAAACACAAATTGAACTTCTCTTAAGTTCAAGAACTATCAACTTCAAACCAATCATCCAATTTAAGACTAACCAATCCGGATTACAACCAAACTTTTCACACAAGTCCCAAATGAAAAAAAGAACCTACTCCAACTTCCGAAATAACAATCCGATTCCGATATCATAAAAGTCAACTCCCTATCAAACGTATAAACTTTTCAAACTTCAAATTTTCAATTTTCGACAATTAGAGCCAAAATACCCAAGGGACCTCCAACTCTAAATCCGGACATGGCCGAAGTCCAAAATCACCATACAAACCTATTGGAACCATCAAATAGCCAATCAGAGGCGTCTATATAAAAGTCAAACCTTGTTAACTTTTACAACTTAAGCTTCCAAAGATGAAATTAAGTGTTTCAATTCACCCTAAAACCTTACCAAAGCCAAACCAATCATCATTGCAAGTCATAAAATATCAAACAAGCATAAGGGAAACATCAAACATGGGAACTAGACTTAAATATATAAAACGACCAGCCGGATCATTACATTCTTCCCTTTTTAAACAAATATTCATCCTCGAACGAGTGTAGAATCATACTTGGAATGCCGAAAACTCAGTCTCCCAAGTGACCTCCTCGACCGGTTGACCTCTCTACTGAACATTCACCAATGCAATATCTTATTACCTCAGCTTCCGAACCTTTATATCCAAAATGGCTACTGACTTCTCCTCATAAATCAGATTCTCAACCAACTACACCGAGCTGCAATCCAATACATGTGACTAATATTTATAATACTTTCGAAGCAGGGAAACATGAAACACCGGATGAACTCCCAAAACGTTGGGTGGCAAAGCAAGTTGTAAGCCACCTAGCCCACTCTCTTCAAAACCTCAATGGACCAATGTACCGATGACTCAACTTTCCCTTCCTCACAAACCTTATTAGCCCTTCATAGGCGATGTATAAACGCCACATCATAAAATCATCCTATCAGTATAACTCTTCTACCTGGACTGAGTGATGCGAAGCCTCTCTCGAATCAACTTCGCTTTCTCCAAAGTATCTCGAACCAAATACGTGTTCAATAAGATAGTCTCACAGGGCTCAAACCAACCAATGGAATAATGGCATCACCTCCCATATAATTCCTCATACAGAGCCATCTAGATGTAAGAGTGGTAGCTATTGTTGTAGGCAAACTCTGCTAAAGATAGGAACTGATCACACTGGACTCGGAAGTCAATAATACAGACCCTATACATATACTCCAAGATACGAATGGTATGCTCGGACTATCCATCCATCAAAGGATGAAATGTAATACTCAACTCAACCTACATGCCTAACTCATACTGGACCACCCTCCAAAAGTGTGAGGTAAACTTAGTGCCTTGGTCTTATATGATAGAAACAGGTACAATATGTAACTGGAGAATCTCTCTAATGTAGATCTTGGTCAACTACTCCGACGTGTAGGAAGTCAAAGCAGAAATAAAATGTGCAAACTTGGTCAACCGATCCACAATGACCCAAACATCATCGAACTTCCTCAAGGTCTATGGCAACCCTACCACAAAGTCCATAGTAATATGCTCCCACTTCCACTCCAGTATATCCATCTTCCGAAGAAAACTGCCCAATCTCTGATACTCATACTTGACATATTGAAAATTTAGACACCGTACAACATGTCCAATAATGCCTTTCTTCATCCTTCTCCACCAATAATGCTGCTTCAAATCACGATACATCATTATAGAACCTGCTAAATGGAATATGGTGAAATATGAGCCTCATCTAGAATTAACTCTCTCAAACCATTAACATTAGGAACACAAACTTGGCCTTGAAGTCTCAATACACCATCATTAACAGTAGTCACCTCCTTAGCACTACTGTCCTGCACCGTGTCCCTATGGACAAGAAAATGGAGATCCTCATAGTAAAGCTCCTTGATGCGCTCAAGCAAAGATAAATATGAAACAACATAAGCAAATACTCCCCTCAACTCAAAAATATCCAATCTTACCAATCAATTGGCCAACACCTGAACATCCATAGCTAAAGGTCTCTCCACAGGAGGAGTGAATGCTAAAATCCCCATACTCCCCACCTTTCTTCTCAAGGCGTCTTCCACTACATTAGCCTTCCTCGATTTATAAAGAATAGTGATATAATAATCTTTCAATAGCTCCAATATGACGACCTGATAGGTCATTTTGAGTACTAACCTTTATTCCTGTGTTTCGAGATCTCATAGCTTTATTTGATATTATATGACTTGCGTGCATGGTCCGCATCATTTTTCGAAAACCTTTTATGTGAAATTTTTAAGAAAATGTGATTTTGTTTGACTTAAAATGAGGCTAGAGTTGACCACGGTCAACTTTTTTTTATAAAGAACCTTGGATCGATATTCTGACGATTCTAGTAGGTTCATATGATATTTTTAGATTTTTTTGCGTATTTGGTTGGGGCCTCGGGTGACTCGAGCGCGTTTCGGCGTATTATGTGAAAAATTAGAAAAATGAGTTTCAAAATTGAATTTTAAGTTTTGATGATCGATTCTTGATAATTGATGTTATTTTATTGATTTGAGTTAGCTTGCTTGCTTGTATGATGTTATTATATTTGTGTGTATGTTCGGATTAGAGCCAGAGGAGCTCGGGTGAGTTTCGGATAGGTTGCGAATTGTTTGGGACTGTTGTTGGCATAGCTAGTGTCAAATGCCTGCAGATCTCACAAATGTGAGGTACTGCTCGCAAATGCGAGCCTCGCTTTTGCAAGTGATTTCTCGCATTCAAAAAGGGGACTAGGGGATTGGACCTTCGTTTTTGCAAAGTCAACGACGCTTTTGCGAGCTGGGCAGGGATCGCGTTTGCGACCACTGTGTCGTATTTGCGACATTGATAGACAATGAATGGCTTCGCAAATGCGAAGCCATCTCTATACTTGCGAGTTGGAGGGTCTTTGAAAATGCAAAGATTTTGTCACATTTGCAACAATTGTAATGCTAAACATTGCTCGCATTTGCGAATAGTGAATTGCTTTTGCGATGGTTGCAATTGTGAACAGAGTTCGCAATTGCGACATCTACAGTTGGGTAAAAGTGGAAAATTTTGGGGCTTAGCTCATTTTACACCATTTTCAATCCTAAACTCTCTAGAGGCAATTTTTGAAGAGAATCTTCTTCCCAAATTTATTTATAAACAACTTTAACTAATTTTAATCAATTACTCTTCCATGGATTTTATATTAAATCTATGAATTTCAAGGTAGAAATTAGGAGTTTTGTGTAGAATTTAGGAATTTTATAAAATTGAGATTTAGACCTTGAATTAAGGTAGGATTTCGAAATAAATCACATAACCAGGCTTGGGGGTGAATGGGTTATAAGGATTTGGTCTGAATTTCAGATTTCGACCAAGCGGACCTGGGTTGACTTTCTCAAATATTATCAAAATCGAACCTTTTTCATTCGTGGGTAATTTTTAAAGCTTGTTTTGGATTGTTTGATTGATAATTGACTAGATTCGGTTGGTTTGGATGCTTGTCTCAAAGGATAAGCCGTGGTTGATTGTTGATTTGATTCCGAAAAGAAGTTAGTATCGCGGTTAACATTGACTTGAGGGAAATAAGACTTTGATTGGTCTATATGCTACGTGATTTATGTGTGAGGATATCGTAATGCAGGGTGATGAGTGTATAATGTATATGCACTTTCATGAGTTTAAGCATGGGGGGGGGGCTATTAACTGTGAATTATATCATCCCTTCTTTTATTCCATATTATTACTTGTTCGAAGCTTTAATCGTTACTTGCTTTTACTTGTTAAATTCATGTTTTCATTCGTTATATGCCTTAATTTGCCATATGTTGCCATGTATCTGTGTCTTCAGTTACTGACCGCCTTTACTTGCTTTATATTTTTATATGTTGTTAGATAGTCTCTTTTACTTGTCTTATGTCTTTAATTGCTCAATTCACTTTTTGCATTTTATTGTGAAATGCGCCGTAGTTGGTTGTATTATTGTACATGCATGTTACATATGGAATCGGGTTGCACATAGCAATGAATATTGATATGATATTTGGGATCGGGTTGCACGTTGCAACAGATATTGATATGATATTTGGGATCGGTTTACACGCTGCAACGAATATTGATATGATATTTGGGATCGGGTTGCACATCACAACGGATATTGATATGTATATAGGATCGGGTTGCACATCGCAACGACATTGGTATATATGTATGTGTGGATCGGGTTACATGCAGCAATAGAGAAGTTATATTATGATTGTTTTTGGCTGTTGGTTCCGTATCTGCGATGTGTTGTGAAATTGAGCATAGATGATTTTATGGGGCCCTCTGTTGTGTAACGACCTGGCCGGTCATTTTGAGAATTAATGCCCCGATCCCCTATTAACTACTTTTCCCATGTTTGTTTCTACTATTGTGAGTTGCCGGGAGGATTATTTTTGAGGTTCGGAGTATTTTGGGACACTTTAGTCCCTAAATGAGAGCTTAAGCTTTAGAATTTGGACCGTAGTCGGAACAATGTGAAGACGACCTCAGAATGGAATTTTGTTGATTCTATTAGCTCCGTTGGGGTGATTTCGGGCTTAGGGGCGTGTTCTAATTTTGTTTTGGAGGACTTTAGCTTATTTAGGCTTGAAATGCCGAAAGTTGAATTTTTAAAGGTTCCAGATCGATAGTGAGATTTTGATATCTGGGTCGAAATCTGATTTCGAAAGTTGGAATAGCTCCGTAGTGTTTAATGTGACTTGTGTGCAAAATTTGGGGTCAATCGGACATGGTTTGGTTGGTTTCGGCATTGGTTGTAAAATTCTTGAGATTTCAAGTTCATTAGGCTTGGATTGGAGGGTGAATCGTGGTTCTAGCGTTGTTTGATGTGATCCAAGGGTTGGACTAAGTTCGTATGATGTTTTAGGATTGGTTGACATATTTGGTTGAGGTCCCAGGGGCTTCGGGTGAGTTTCGGGTGGTTAACAGATCATTTTAGACTTTGGAAAGATAGTAGATTTTCTGGTATTTTTAATGCAGAGATTTATTCTTCGCGTTTGCGAAGTGAAGCTCGCGTTCGCAAAGGCGTGACCAGTGGAAGGATCGCGAACGTGAGGAGTTGAACGCGTTCGCGAAGGGGAAATATAGAACAACTGGACCCCAAGGATTTCTTCTATGCGTTTGCGTAGAGGACAACACGTTCGCGAAGGTCTAGCAGGTAAAGCTACGCATTCGCGAGAGGGTACTCGCGTTCGCGAAAGAGGAAATTTGAGCAATGGATTTTTGTGCTTCGCGAACGCGAGGCTTTGACCGCGTTTGCGAAGAAGGGCGTACTTGGACAGATTTTAAAGTTCAAAAATGAGGGTTTTGAGTTCATATCACAAAATTGAATTGGGAGCTCGGTAGAAGGCGACATTTCAAGAGATTTTCAGAGGAAGTCATTGGGTAATGATTCCTAACTCCTCAGTGATTATATCCCGCTAATCTATGCTTGATTTCATCATCTATTTTCGGATTTGGGGTGAAAAATTGAGAAAAGTTCTTAGGCCTAATTTTGGGATTTTGATCAAGATTTTGGTATTGGATTTGAGTGATTTTGGTATGGTTAGACTCGTGAGTGAATGGGTATTCATAAACCGTAATTTTTACCCGATTACGAGACGTGAGCCCGGGGAGGATTTTTGGGCATTTTTCTATTTTCTTATCTTAGCTTCGATTCCTTTAGCTAAATTCATTGTTTGTAGTTATATTTACATTATGAAATTTATTTGATTAGATTTGGGCCACTTGGAGTTGGATATTCATGGCAAGAGCGTGATTTCGGATTTGATTTTTGAGCCGGTTTGAGGTAAGTGGCTTGCCTAACCTTGTGTGGGGGAACTCCCCTGAGGATTTTGGTACTGTTGTTATATGAGTGCCATGTACCTGAGGTGACGAGTGCGTACACGTGCTAATTGTTGTAAAACCCTATTTTCATTAAGTAAATATTTGTGGTTCCTTTTTGTTGAACACTACTTGTATTTAAAGCCTACTATTTAGCTTAGGAAAGCATGCTTAAGTGACGTAACTGTACTATCTGCTTAAACTGTTTACTTGAATTCTGTGCAGCATGTTTAGAACAGAAATCTCTACTTTTCTTGGTATGAACTTGAATAGAACTGTAGATTCTTTCTTGAGACTATTGTGTGTTTTACTTTGGGACTATGGGACGATATAATGGTAGATCCCCCTGTATGTTTACTTTGGGACTACAGATCGGTATTCCGGTAGATCCCCCAGCACATTTATATTTGGGACTACGGGACGACACCCGGTAGATTCCCCTGTACTGGATATTTACTTTGGGATTACAGATCAGTATTCCGGTAGATCTCCCTGCACATTTATATTTGGGACTACGGGACGACACCCGATATATTCCCTTATACTGGATATTACTTTGGGACTACGGATCGGTATTCCAGTAGACCCCCCTGCACATTTATATTTGGGACTATGGGACGACACCTGGTAGATTCCCCTGTACTGGATATTTACTTTGGGACTACGTATCGGTATTCCGGTAGATCCTCCTGCACATTTATATTTGGGACTACGGGACGATATGTTGGGAGATCCCCTTGTTGCTATCTCTATGTACTGGATTATATCCTTTCTGTGCTTTTATTCGTTTTTACTGTTTGTACTTTAATCATACTGCTTACCTTGTTATATATATAACTAGTATGGCCCTGACCTTCCTCGTCACTACTCAACCGAGGTTAGACTTGGCACTTACTAGGTACTGCTGTGGTGTACTCTTGCTCTTTCCTGCAAATGTTTTTTCGTGTGCAGATCCAAGTTCTATTGCTCAGCCGTTTTATCAGTGATGTAGTCGATATCAGAGATTTCGAGGTATATCTGCCACGTCGCAGATCTCTATTCTTCCCTTAGCTTTAGACTTCCTGTATTTACTTTTGATTAGACATTCTGGAGTTAGAACACTATGTAGTTTTCCATAGCTTGTGATTTCAAGAGATTTCCGGTTTTGGGAGTGCTTTGTGTTCAGTTTGATAGAGTGGAATTGTATATGCCAAGCGACATTTTTTAAACTTCTCTATTATGTTACTCGTATTTTTGCTAGTTTCATATTTTGTTTTCCTTTTTTCCGCAAATTGTTAGGCTTACCTTGTCGTATGGACTAGGTGCCGTCATGAAAGTTCACGGAGGGAGAACTTGGGCTATGACAAGTTGGTATCAGAGCTCTAGGTTAATAGGAGTCATGAATCACAAGCCGATTTATTAGAGTCTCGCGAATCGGTACAGAGACATCTGTACTTATCTACGAGAGGTTATGTAACTGTTAGGAAAATATTTCACTTCATTTGATTACTTGTCATGCGAAATTATTAACTTCAAAATTATAAACTTCTGTCTTATCTCTCAAGATGGTAAGGGCACGTGCTATTGGAGATGACCAGGCACCCACACCCCCTGCTAGAGCCGCCAGAGGCCGAGGCTGGGGTAGAGGCCGAGGCTGGGGTAGAGGCCGAGGATGTACATGTGGTGTAGCCATTACACTCGAGCGAGCTTCCACAAAGGAGTCACCAATAGCTCCAGTCGGCGTGTAGGAACCTGAGATGCCTACTACTACTACTACTCCAGCACTTCAGGATACCATAGCACAGTTCTTGAACATGTTTGGTACATTGGTTCAGGCGGGGTTGATTCAGGTTGTACCAACTACTTCACAGATTGAGGGAGGGACCCAGACTCCCACCGCCCCCCACTCTAGAGCAGCGAGTTCAAATTGTTCAAGTTCCAGGTGTCATGGCGACACAGCCTGTGGTCCCATTTTAGCAGGTGGTAAGGATCGCTCGCCGAGTAGAGGAGATATGGGTCTAGAAGATAGTGGATAGATGAGGTCAGGAGAGAGATTACATGGAGGTGAGAAGACCTAGTAGACCGGAGAGATCCACTGGTCCTTCTTTTGGAGGCAGGGTACGACATGGTAGAGGTTTTGTGGGTCAGCCAGTTCAGTTTGCATTTTAGGCTTCGTACTGTGTTTCAGGTGTTTAGGGGTCTCAGAGTAACCGTACCACAAAGTTCCCACAACCACGTCAGCAGCGAGGTTGTTTTGAGTGTGGAGACACACGCCATGTGGTGAGGGATTTCCCTAGACTAGGGAGGGGTGCACCTCCATAGACTTCTCAGCCACATCGCACTCCGCAGAGTTCCCATGCTATGATTACAGCACCAGTTGCTACCCCACCTGCTCAGCCAGCTAGAGGTGGAGGTCAGGGAGGTATAGGTCACCCTAGAGGGGGAGGCCAAGCTAGATACTATTCCCTTCCTGCTCGTATTGAGGCTGTCACCTCTGACTCTGTCATCACATGTATTGTCCTAGTTTGTCATAGAGAAGCATCGGTTCTATTCGATCCATGCCCCACTTATTTTTATGTGTCCTCTTATTTTGCCCCGTATTTGGGCGTATCTCGGGATTCCTTGAGTTTCCCTGTTTATGTTTCTACTCCTGTGGGAGATTCTCTTATTGTGGATCGCATTTATCGGTCGTGTTTAATTGCACTTAGTGGTTTTGAGACCAAAGCCGATTTATTATTGCTCGGCATGGTAGATTTTGATATTATCTTGGGCATGGACTGGTTGTCGCCCTATTGTGCTATTCTTGATTGTCACGCCAAAATCGTGATGTTGGCTATGCTAGCTATACCACAAGTAGAGTGGAGGGGTACTTTAGATCACACTCCCAGTAGAGTTATTTCATTTCTTAAAGCTCAGCGAATGGTTGAGAAGGGGGGTGACGCATATCTGGCTTATGTGAGAGATGTCAGTATTGATACCCCTACAGTTGATTCAGTCCAAGTAGTGAGAGATTTTTCTGATGTGTTTCCAGCCGATCATTTGGGTATGCCACCCGACAGAGATATTAATTTCGGCATTGATTTGTTGCCGGGCACTCAACCCATTTCTATTCCTCCTTATCGTATGGCTCCTCCTGAGTTGAAGGGTCAGTTATCGGAAATTTCTGGATAAAGGTTTTATTTGGCCCAGTGTATCACCTTGGGGTGATCCTGTCTTGTTTGTGAAGAAAAAGGATGGTTCTATGCGTATGCGCATTGATTATCGCCAGTTGAACAAAGTTACAGTGAAGAGCTGGTATCCTTTGCCTAGTATTGATGATATGTTTGACCAGTTATAAGGTGCACGAGTGTTTTCTAAGATTGACTTGCATTCAGGTTACCATTAGTTGAAGATTTGGGATCCAGATATCCTGAAGACTACTTTCAGGACTTGGTATAGTCAATACAAGTTCCTTGTTATGTCATTTGGGTTGACCAATGCCCCGATAGCCTTTATAAATTTGATGCACAGTGAGTTTCCGGCCATATCTTGACTTATTTGCCATTTTCTTATTTGATGATATTCTGGTATACTCCCAGAGTCGGGAAGATCATGAGAAGCACCTGAGGACAGTGCTTTAGACTTTGAGAGAAAAGAAATTTTATACGAAGTTCTCAAAATGTGAGTTTTGGTTGGATTCCGTGGCATTTTTGGGTCACGTGGTATCGAATGAAGGGATCAATGTGGATCCGAAGAAGGTGGAAATGGTGCAGAGTTGGCCCAGACCATCCTCAACTACAGAGATCCGTAGTTTTCTTGGCTTGGCGGGTTATTACCGTCGATTTGTTGAGGAATTTTCATCTATTGCAGCACCTATGACCAGGCTGACCCAACAGGGGTGCTCTGTTCCAGTGGATGGAAGAGTGTGAGGAGAGCTTCTAAAATCTCAAGACAGCTTTGACTATAGCCCCGGTATTGATATTGCCTACAGGTTTGAGGTCTTATATTGTCTATTGTGATGCCTCGAGGATTGGCCTTTGAGCGATATTGATGCAGGACGGTAGGGTGATTGCCTACGCGTCTAGACAGTTGAAGGTACATGAGAAGAATTATCTTGTCCATGATCTCGAGTTAGCTGCTATTGTTCATGCCTTGAAGATCTGGCGTCATTATTTGTACGATGTTCCTTGTGAAATCTACATGGATCACCGATGTTTACAACATCTATTCAAGTAGAAGGACCTTAATTTGTGCCAGAGGAGGTGGTTAGAGCTGCTGAAGGACTATGATATCAATATCTTTAATCACCGGGGCAAGGCCAATGTTGTCGCCGATGCTTTGAGTCACCGGGCGGAGAGTTTGGGGAGTTTGGCTTATCTACCAGCAGTAGAGAGGCCCATGGCGATGGATGTTCAGGCCTTAGCCAGCCAGTTTGTGAGATTTGATCTTTCAAATCCCAATCAGGTTCTAGCTTGTGTGATTTCTCGGTCTTCCTTGTTTGATCGTATTAGAGAGCGTCAGTATGATGACCCTCATTTGCTTGTCCTCAAGGGCAAGGTCCTGCATGGTGATGCCATAGATGTGACTATTGGTGATGACGGGGTATTGAGGATGCAGGGTCTGGTGTGTGTACCCAATGTTGATGGGCTTTAAGAGTTGATTCTAGAGGAGGCCACAGTTTGCGATATTCCATCTATCCGGGTGCCGCAAAGATTTACCGGAATTTGAGGCAGCACTATTAGTGGAGGCGGATGAAGAAAAATATAGTTGGGTTTGTAGCTCGGTGCCTCAATTGTTAGCAGGTAAAGTATGAGCACCAGAGACCGGGTGGCTTGCTTCAACAGATAGAGATTCTGGAGTGGCAGTGGGAGCGGATGACCATGGACTTCGTAGTTGGGCTCCCACAGACTTTAAGGAAGTTCGATGCCATTTGGGTGATTGTGGATCGACTGACCAATATGCGCACTTCATTCCTATATGTACTGCCTATTTTCGAAGCGGTTGGCAGAGATTTATATTCGGGAGATTGTTCGTCTGCATGGTATTCTAGTTTCCATCATTTCAAATAGAGGTACTGAGTTTACATAATGGTTTTGGAGGGCCGTACAACATGAGTTGGGTACTCGGGTGGAGTTGAGCACAACATTTCACCCCCAGACGGACGGACAGTCTGAGTGCACTGTTTAGATTCTAGAGGATATGCTCCGTGCGTGTGTGATGGAGTTTGGAGGTTCTTGGTATCAGTTCTTGCCACTGGCGGAGTTTGCTTACAACAACTGTTATCAGTCCAGCATTAGATGGCATCGTATGAGGCTTTGTATGGTAGGCGGTGTAGATCCCCGATGGGTTGGTTTGAGCCAGGTGAGGCTAGATTATTAGGCACAGACTTGGTTCAGGATGCCTTGGAGAAGGTTAAGGTGATTCACGATAGACTCCGTACAGCCTAGTCCAGACAAAAGAGTTATGCAGACGGGAAGGTTCGTGATGTTTCCTATATGGTTGGAGAGCGGGTCTTGCTTTGGGTTTCACCTATGAAGTGCATTATGAGATTTGGGAAGAAAGGGAAATTGAGTTCGAGATTTATTGGTCCTTTTGAGGTATTGCAACGTGTTAGGGAGGTTGCTTATGAGCTTGCCTTACCTCCCAGCTTGGTAGGCGTTCATCCGGTATTTTATGTTTTGATGCTCCGGAGGTATCATGATGATCCATCGCACGTGTTGGATTTCAGTTCAGTCCAGCTGGACAAGGATCTATCTTATGTTGAAGAGCCAGTGGTTATATTGGACAAGCAGGTTTGAAAGCTGAGGTGAAAGGACATTGCTTTAGTGAAGGTTCAGTGGCGGGGTCAGCCGCTCGAGGAGGCGACGTGGGAGACCAAGCAAGATATGCACAGCCACTACCCTCATCTTTTCACCACTTCAGGTATGTCTCTATGCTCGTTCGAGGACGAACAAATGTTTTATGATGGGGAGGATGTAACGACCCGGCCGGTTGTTTTGAAAATTAATGCCCCGATCCCCTATTAACTACTTTCCCCGTGTTTGATTCTACTATTGTGAGTTGTCGGGAGGATTCGTTTTGAGTTTTGGAGTGTTTTGGGACACTTAGTCCCTAAATGAGAGCTTAAGCTTTAGAATTTGGACCGTAGCTGGAACAGTATGAAGATGGTCTCAGAATGGAATTCTGTTGATTCCGTTAGCTCCGTTGGGTGATTTTGGGCTTAGGGTCATGTTCGGATTTTGTTTTGGAGGTCCGTAGCTTATTTAAGCTTGAAATGCTGAAAGTTGAATTTTTAAAGTTTTCGGATCGATAGTGAGATTTTGATATCGGGGTCGCAATCTGATTTCGAAAGTTGGAATAGCTCCGTAGTGTTGAATGTGACTTGTGTGTAAAATTTGGGGTCAATCGAACATGGTTTGGTTGGTTTCGGCATTGGTTGTAGAATTCTTGAGATTTCAAGTTCATTAGGCTTGGATTGGAGGGTGAATCGTGATTTTAGCGTTGTTTTATGTGATCCGAGGGTTGGACTAAGTTTGTATGATGTTTTAGGATTGGTTGGCATGTTTGTTTGAGGTCCTGGGGGCCTCAGATGAGTTTCGGGTGGTTAACGAATCATTTTGGACTTTGGAAAGATAGCAGTTTTTCTGAAATTTTTGTTGTAGAGATTTGTTCTTCGCGTTCGCAAAGAGGAGCTCGCATTCGTAAAGGTGTGGCCAGTGGAAGGATCGTGAACGCGAGGATTTGAACGCGTTCGCGAAGAGGAAACATGGAACAGCTGGACCCCAAGGATGTTTTCTATGCGTTCGCGTAGAGGACAATGCATTTACGAAGGGTCTGACAGGTGAAGCTACGCGTTCGCGAGAGGGTACTCGTGTTCGCAAAATAGGAAATTTGAGCAGTGGATTTTGTGCTTCGCGAATGCGAGGCTTTGACCGCGTTCGCGAAGAAGGGCGTACCTGGGCAGATTTTTAAGTTCAAAAACGTGGGTTTTGAGTTCATATCATAAAATTGAATTGGGAGCTCAGTAGAAGGCAAAATTTCAAGAGATTATCAGAGGAAGTCATTGGGTAATGATTCCTAACTCCTCTATGATTATACCCACTAATCTATGCTTGATTTCATCATCTAATTTCGGATTTGGGGTGAAAAATTGGGGAAAAAATTGAGAAAAGTTCTTAGGCCTAATTTTGGGATTTTGATCGAGATTTTAGTATCGGATTTTAGTGATTTTGGTATGGTTAGACTCGTGAGTGAATCGGTGTTCTTAATCTGTAATTTTTACCCGATTCCGAGACATGAGCCCGGGGAGGATTTTTGGGAGTTTTTCTATTTCCTTACCTTAGCTTCGATTCCTTCAGCTAAATTAATTGTTTGTAGTTATATTACATTATGAAATTTATTTGATTACATTTGGTCCAGTAGGAGTTGGATACTCGTGGCAAGAGCATGATTTTGGATTTGATTTTTGAGCCGGTTCAAGGTAAGTGGCTTGCCTAACCTTGTATGGGGGAACTCCCCTTAGGATTTTGGTATTGTTGTTATATGAGTGCAGTGTACGTGAGGTGACAACTGCGTATACGTGCTAATTGTTGCATAACCCCATTTTTATTAAGTAAATATCCGTGGTTCCTTTTTTTGAACACTACTTGTATTTAAAGCCTATTATTTAGCTTAGGAAAGCATGCTTAAGTGACGTAACTGTACTATCTGCTTAAACTGTTTACTTGAATTCTGTGCAACATGTTTAGAATAGAAATCTCTGATTTTCTTGGTATGAACTTGAATAGAACTGTAAATTCTTTCTTAAGACTGTTGTGTGTTTTACTTTGGGACTACGCGACGATATCCCGGTAGATTCCCCTGCATGTTTACTTTGGGACTACGGATCGGTATTCCGGTAGATCCCCTTGCACATTTATATTTGGTACTACGGGACGACACCCGGTAGATTCCCCTGTACTGGATATTTACTTTGGGACTACGGATCGGTCTTCCGGTAGATCCCCTTGCACATTTGTACTTGGGACTACAGGGACACCCGGTAGATTCCCCTGTACTGGATATTTACTTTGGGACTGTAGATCGGTATTTTGGTAGATCCCCCTGCACATTTATATTTGGGACTACTAGACGATACCCTGGGATATCCCCCTATTGCTATCTCTGTGTATTGGGTTATATCCTTTCTATGCTTTTATTCTTTATCAACTGTTAGTACTTTAATCATACTGCTTCATTTCATACTGCTTACCTTTTTATATATATATATATATAACTAGTAGGGACCTGACATTCCTCGTCACTACTCGACCGAGGTTAGGCTCGACACTTACTGGGTACCGCTGTGGTGTACTCATGCCCTTTCCTACACATGTTTTATCGTTTGCAGATCTAGGTTCTGTTGCTTAGCCGTTCTATTAGTGGGGCAATCAATATCAGAGACTTCGAGGTATATTTGTCGCGTTCGTAGATCCATGAGTCCCTTTCTATTCCTCCCTTTAGCTTTAAACTTCTTGTATTTACTTTTGATTAGACATTCTTGAGTTAGAACACTATGTAGTTTTCCATAGCTTGTGATTTCATGAGATTTCGGGTTTTGGCAGTGCTTTGTGTTCAGTTTGAGAGAGTGGAATTGTATATGCCGAGTGACATTTTTTAAACTTCTATATTATATTACTCGTATTTTTGCTACTTTCGTATTTTGTTTTCCTTTTTCTGCAAATTGTTAGGCTTACCTAGTCGTAGGGACTAGGTGTCGTCACGACAGTTCACGGAGGGAGAACTTGGGTTGTGACATGTTGTGTATTTCTATTCAGGTTTTCAAGTTAATCATTGTTTCTCTATTTTGATGTTGTTTTTACTTATACTTGTAAAGGTTTATTATGAGTGCTTGTTGTAGCCTTGTCACTACCATCGAGGTTAGGCTCGGCACTTATGGAGTACATAGAGTCGGTTATACTCATACTATACTTCTACACTTCTTATGCAGATTTTGATATTGTGCCCAACAACGTTTAGTGGAGTTTTACCCCCAAACCCTTTAGTAGGAGACTTGAGGTAGAGCTGTATTGCATTCGCAGACCCTAAAGTCCCCTTCTTATCTTTCATATTGTTTATTTCATTTCAGATAGTTTTATTTTTATTTCAGACCTTGTTTGTAGTACTTTTAGCATCCCATGTATTTGTGATATTAGATTCTGGGATTATAATAAATAATGTGTATGGATTTGTCACGATCCAATTCTCGCCATAGGGAATGATGGCGCCCAACATTGCCGTTAAGCAAGCCAATGATGAACCATCAACTTAAATATACATTTTTATGCTTTTGGAATCGTGGGTTTCCTTAAATAAATGGATTAAGTGTAGGAAACAATAAAGACATAAAGTATTAATGAAACATGAAATGAAATGATGATAATATCATCTATAACCATAATCAACTTCTAGAAACTCCTAAAACCCGGTGTCACAAGTGCACCGGAAATCTAGTAGAATATACAAACAACTAACTACCGTCTGAAACAAAATAGGCAGAAATGATAAATTTTACAAGAAGGAGACTCTGGGTGCTGCAGATCGGAGCATGGAAGCAACTCACCACTAAGTCTCCTGATAGTGCGTATGCCGCCCGTATAACAGCCTGAAGTACCTGCCTTAGTACCTGTGCAATTAGTGCAAAAGTGTAGTATGAGTACGTAATTAATGCGTACCCAGTAGGTATCTAGTCTAACCTCAATGAAACAGTGACAAGGGGTCGACATTGACAGTTACTAGTGGTCCAATAAATAAAGCACGTGAATTTTAAATAGGCATAAAACATAACATGATCTTTCAACATAATGACAATATGAAATCCTTATGCTATCTCAAAAATATAAAGAACATCAACTAAATGCCATTTCATGACCCAAAATCCACTAGTCGTGATGACACCTAACCCAACCCGCTAGGTAAGCCAATTAAAAATTATCCATTTCCATTTAACTTAATAAAATAATTAAACAAAGGAATTATCTAAATCTTATACATTTTTCAAGGACTGGTAGTTCAAATCATGAGCTTCTAAGAGTAGAGATTTCAAAACTGATAGGAAATAAATACATCTTCTGTTTGAAAAGTACATAAACAGAGTTATATAATCTAAGACTACCATGAACAAGAGGTAGCTACAACCAGGACGCAGGTACATCTTCCAATCCAACTTCCGTCGAACACAACAACATCGACATCCGAAATTTACATGCAATGTGCAGGAAGTGTAGTATGAGTACAACCGACGCCATGTACTCAATAAGTAACAAACCTAAACTTAGGTTGAAAGTAGTGATGAGCTGGAACATAGGTCGGGTCCAACACCAATAACCAATAGCAGTTCATAATAGTGTAAAGCAAATAAATAAAGTAATAGATCAGAGATAAAGTGCTTATCCTTTTCATAGTTTTCCGAAAATAGTTTTACTTTTCAAGTATAATAATTAAAGCCCAAATACTTTACCGAAATCGTTAAAAAAATGAGTAAGTTTGAAAACTGTAACTTTTTCCCTGAAATCCTTTCAATAGTAAATGTGATGTTTCATTTTCTTTCCAAATAAACTGTGTGAAATACCTCTCTATAGCCATATATAAATGTGTGTAAAAAGTAATAAATGACGTGATACCGTACAACATGAGGAAAATGCATCTCTATGCCTGTATGTCATGTGCATGTCAAATGCGATGCGACTCAGCAATAAAACCATATACATCTTCTTAGAGTATAAATTCAGTCAGTCCTCCCAATAACTCTGTCCTCATAGTAACTTAGTCCTCACAACCACTTAGTCCTCTCAGTCACTCAGTCCTCTCAGCCACTCAATTCTCCTAATCACTCGACACTCGCACTTAGTAGGTACCTGCGCTCACTGGTGGTGTGCAGACTCCGGAGGGGGTCCTTCAGCCCAAGCGCTATAACAAGCCAATCATGACAAAAATCAATCAGGCCCTAGGCCTCACTTAGGCATAAATCAATAAAACATGCTGCGACGTGCAACCCGCTCCCATAAATATCCTCACCATCAAGACCTCGTCCTCACTCAGTCATCAATCTCTCCAGTCTCCCGGGCTCTTAATGTCATGAAACCAACCCGTCAACAATGATATGATGTATCAATAAATAACAACTGAGACTGAGATATAATATGAATGCATGAATATGACTGAGTACGAAATATCAATGAAATCAGTGAGATGACAGCAAGAAAGGACCACTATGGGCCCCAACAATATCAGCATAAAACCTAAACATCATATCTAGCATGAATAACAGCTCAATTATTTTATCACATGGTAAAAACACAAGTACCAACAAAATAGGACCACTATACAGTGCCATGGAAGCAATAGAGTCACAATTCACAGGATGCACGCCCACACGCCCGTCACCTAGCATGTGTTTCACCTTGATACCAAACACATAACATGTAATTCGAGGTTTCATACCCTTAGCACTAAGTTTAGAAGAGTTAGTTATCTTGAACAAGCCAATTCCAACACCGAGCATGCCAAGCGATGCTCCAAAAATACTATCACGCGCGTAGGGACCTCCGAACGACTCAAAACTAGCCAAAAGCAACTCAAATACATTAGATAAAGCCCAAGGAGACAATTGCAAATGATAAAGATCGAATCCTAATTCAAATCCCAAATCTGGCCAAAACTCACACCTAGGCCCGCACCTCGAAACCTGACATAACTTAGAAATTTCGACAACCCATTCATTTACGAGTCCAACCATACTAGTTTCACTCAATTCCGACTTCAAATCGATGTTCAAATCTCAAAAATTCATATCATGAGACTTTAGGCCAAACCCCCCAATTTCTTCTTTAAAATTCATCAACCAATAGCTAAATTCGAAGATATATTCACGAAATATAATAAAAACCGAGTAAATAACACTTACCCCAATTCGTATGATGAAAATTGCTTCAAGAATCGCCTCAATCCGAGCTCTATAGCTCCCAAAATACAAAAATGGCCGAAACCCTCGAAATAAAGTACTTTATAAAGCTGCCCAGGCCTCATTTTTCGCGAACGCGGGATAACCATCGCGTTCACGATAAAAAAATTAACAGCCACCAAAAATTCTCTACGCATTCACAGCCAAAGCGTCGCAAACGCGATGAAGAAAGATCCCATAGCTCCAGCTTCCAGCTCAACTCTACGTGAACGCGATCTCTCATACGCGAACGCGAAGGGGACTAGCCCTAACTCGTCGCAAATGTGGACCAATATTTGCGAAAACGATGAAGAAATTTCCATTTCCATCAAACTACGCTACGCCTTCGTGGAACTTGCCTTGCAAACGCGATGAAGGACTGAGACACCAGATATCAACAAAATGCCGTAGTGAAACATGAAGGAAAAATAGCCCGGACCAATCCGAAACATGCCCGAGCTCCTCGGGACCCCGTCCAAACATACCAACAAGTCCCATAACATAACACGGACCTACTAAAGGCTTCAAAACACACATAACCACATCGAAATGACGAATCATACCTCAATTCGAACTCATTGAAATTTGAAACTTCAATTTCCACAACAGATGCAGAAACCTATCAAATCTCGTCCGATTGACCTCAAATTTCACACACAAGTCATATTTGATATTACGGACCTACTCCAACCTCCAAAATCGAAATCTGACCCCGATATCAAAAAAATCCACTCCCGGTCAAACTTTCCAAAATTCTAACTTTCGCCATTTCAAGCCAAATTCTACTACAGACCTCCAAATCACAATCTGGATGCGCTCCTAAGTCCAAAATAACCCAATTTAGCCAACTGCAGCATCAGAAATTCAATCCGAGGTCAAATACTAAAAAGTCAAACTTGGTCAAACTTTTCAAATTTAAAGCTTCTAGCTGAGAACCATTCTTCTAAATCAATTCTGAATAACCTGAAAACCAAAACCGATGATTCACACAAGTCATAATATATCATACGGAGTTACTCATGACCTCAAACAACCGAATGAAGTACAATTGCTCAAAATGACCGGTCATGTCGTTATATCCTCCCCTACTTAAACATACGTTCGTCCTCGAACGTGCCCAGAGTTGTTCCAAAAGCCATCAAATTGCTATATAACTTTACCATGCACATACCCGGGGGGTGATCCCATGTCACCCTATCCCTTATAGGTCTGATAACATAACATGATTGAAATTTCTTAATCCAACCTAACCCATAAGCCTTAGAATCCAATTTCCGCATCTAAAATTTTCTATAAGATTAGAATTGTACGCGGTGAAATCAGAGGACTTGATTTCTCGCTCTCAAGTTATTTTGCAAGAATGCCTCGAGACCCCGAAGACAGGAAGCCATGGTCGAGTTCCCAACCACGTGGCTCGTCGGGGCCTGACTCAAAGAAGATAGAGATTGAAGCCTGTACAGAAGGGGAAGTTCCTAAGGCACACAACTAAGTCTGACAGGGCCAACCTATCTAGAATCCATGATGAGGCATCACGTTAAGCCATCCCATCTCCATACTTTGTAATTAATGCCCACGTACTTGTAGCCGAGTTTCCCTTCTATATAAAAGGGACTCACCCTACCTTGTAAAGGATTGGTGTTGCTCCATTTTCTCCACAAGTACAATAATATCTCTCTCTCTCTTCTTTCTAAACTCGCTCTCTTTCACTGGATCGAGGACACTTTAATATTTATCGCTTTCTCATTTGTTCTTCATTTTACCACCAGGTATTGGGTATAAAGAGTTTTATTAAATAGTACTTAACTATTATCCCATTACCGACTGTCCCCGATAGCTCGAACTCGACCCTGACACCAACCCCGAAGTCCCCTATAGACTAGACCTACACCCGGGCAGCAGGCCCTTCGGTTCGATTACTATCTCGTTTTAGCTTGAATTTCATCATTAAACTCCATATTATTAGCATCAACTGCTCTAACAACTAGCTCGGGAATAGATCACATATTTTTAGAATCCCATTTTTAAATTTAATTGTTGTTACCATTTTCACAGTAAACAGTTTGGCGCCCACCGTGGGGCTAAAAAGAATAGTGATTATTTTCTTGCTGGTTTCATTGCACAAATACACATTATCTTTCACACTTTTTCTTGTCCAAGATCCTTTGATTCCAGGTCAAAATATCTGGTTCGGTAAACGGAGTCGAGAGAGACAACCTCAAAAATCACGGGGAAAATGGCATGGCTGTCCCGGCCGCCAAAGCACCACTACAGAATCCCGATAATGGGCCCGGACCGATTCTAGCGGACGCGGATTCACAGGACACACAATAAGTCGACGAAACTTCTCACACTGACAGGAGCATACGACAGAGCGACCGAGAGGAAGCTCAAAAAACCCTAGCCCGGGAAGAACAAGAAGTTAGCCTTCATGTTATTTTTGAAATGTTGTAGGCACAACAACTAGCCATTTCCCAATTGCAAAGTCATCCAAAGACTCCCAGCACAGCGGCACCAGAGACAGCTCCCCCTGCCTAGCAAGTACCCAAAATATCAAGCAATAACTGGTCGGTGGCCGACCCTACCATAGTGAAGATGCTCGAGGACCTCACCAAAAGGATCGAATCAGGTGAGAAAATGATTGCATCCAACGATAAAAAGGTCAAGACCTACAACTCTAGGGTGGATCAGATCCCGAGAACACCCCCGGTCCTGAAAGGTTTGGATTCGAAGAAGTTCATACAGAGGCCGCTCCCCGAGGAAGCAACCCCAAAGCCCATTCTTAAAAAGTTCAGAATGTCGGAACTCCCTAAGTACAATGGTACCACCAACCCCAACGAACACGTTACTACCTATACCTGTGCAGTAAAAGGTAATGATATAAAGAATGACGAGATCAAGTCTGTATTGCTGAAAATATTCGGAGAAATGCTTTCGAAGGGGGCCATGATGTGGTATCACAACTTGGCTCCTAACTCCATAGATTCATTCGCCATGTTAGCGGACTCCTTCGTAAGAGCACACGCTGGCGCCATCAAGGTAGCATCGAGGTAGCCCGACATGTTCAAGATTAAGCAAAGGGAGAACGAAATGCTGTGAGAATTCGTGTCTCGCTTCCAGATGGAATGGATGGAGCTGCCACCAGTCTCCGATGACTAGGCAATGCATGTCTTCACCCAAGGCCTGAACGAACGAAGCTCGGTGGCCTCGAAGTAGCTAAAGCGGAACCTGATCGAATATCCGGTCGTGAGCTGGTTGGATGTCCACAACCGGAACCAATCAAAGATTAGGGCCGAGGACGACCAACTAGGAGCCCCTTCGGGCTCAGTGTACCCAAACAGACTCCTGGTAAAGGAATCGAAACCAAACAAAGAAAGGTACCAGCCGTATCTCAAAGACAGAAGGAACGCCACAAGATGCAACCTGCCTCACAACAATAGGAAAATAGCTCGAGGGCAACATCCTCGAGGAATCTTTAGTGGAGCTAGATCCGCCGAGGCACAGCCGACAGGGGAACCCTGCCCGGCGGAGTATGATTTCAGCATTACTATACCAAACATCATGATAACCATAAGCGAAACCAGGGGCGCCGAACGACTCAGGCCTATTCGACCAAGACCCCTTCAAAGGAACCACAACCCGGCGTGGGAACTGCAGGGCGCATGGAACCAAGGTATCAAAAATGACCACCAGCTCAGAAGGACGACAGTCGTGCTACCCAATAAAGATCACCACCATGTACCATCGAGCGATCAGGCTCGAATCCAACCCCGAGGGAGGAAGGCAATCAGGAAGAATGACGTAAACAAGCCATGACGTATTACCACGGCAATGAAGGAGCGGCGACACCCTTCGAGGACTCATAAAATGTAAAGTGAAAATGTTAGCCGTCAGGGAAAATCGGGTCCAGGGAAATATTCCAGTTTACACCAAGCAATAAAAGGATATCTTTTTAGCAACTTATTCTCCAAACAAGGAAATCTCAAGTGTACTCCTGGCAAGGACCTCTCCACCAAACGCGTCCCGAGATACTCGAAGACTTAGTATTAGCAATTCAACACCCGCACGACCCCAGGGTCAGAAATCCGGGCTCATGAAGCCCCTATAAGGAACATCCGAGCTCACAAAAAGTGGTCTTCAAGCTTAAAAAAATTAAATGACTCGGAGACTATCATTCATCTCCAATCGCCATGCACTGGGAAACCCGAAACTATAAGACCCCTAGCGGGTAGACTCAACATAGCCGGATATATTCTATATTACAACAAAAATTATAAGACCTCAATAGGCATGACAAAAACTGTAAGACCTCAACAGACATGACAAACTGTAAGACCTCAACAAGCATGACAAACTGTAAGACCTCAACATGCATGAAAATACCGAAGTTCAGGCTATACATCGCATTTGTAAGAGTTCCGAAAGGGCATACCCTCGGTGTAGATGCCTGAACTAGCACTCGGGACCGAAAATGGCTCCGGCCAAACACATATGACTATGGTCAAAATGGTTGATATATCCAAACTAACGCGACTCGGGGACGCCCGACCGTCGCTAAACAAAATCGCAGGACACTACTTCAAGTATTCTTCGGAAAGAACCGATTAAAATAGGCTTCCCTCAACAGGCCAAAAAAACGAGCTTCGACCATGTTGACTCCAAATCGCAAGGCATCGATCTACTCGACCTACGAGCTATGAACCTTCCGAGGTGCTCAAAACATCGCAGATAACGACTTGAAATTGAGGTTTTTCGGAACCAACGATAGGTCAGGCAAAACTATTTCAAAGACCTTAACGAGCGGAAAACAGAGCCTACAAAAAGCCCACGAGCAAAAATAGCGTAAGAACCATTGTCACCAGTAACGAGCCTACGAGCCGCACATTGAAAGGTCCCTACGACCAAACAGCGTAAGACCCATTGTCGCCAGCTTAAAAATTGACAACTTGAGGATTAAAATGAGCTCTAATTGTAACCCGATTCGAAGACCGGATCCAAAATAGTTAACTATGCAAGCCTCCGGGCCACATATTAAAAGGTCTCAATGACCAAAACAACGTAAAAGACACTATCGCCGGTCTGAAAATCGAAAGTACTTAAGGGTCAATTAAAGCTCGAGTCGCAATGCGACTCGGAGACTGGACCCGAAATAGTTAAACTACAACATACCTAAGGGCACGGCGTAAATGCCACTATCGCTAGCCGAGTGAGCCTCCGGGCCACCCACCTGTAAGGTCACTTCGACCCGAAGCACAAAAAGCCATCATCGTCCGCCCATGCAGGCAGGAAAGTACTTAAGGGTCAATTAAACCTCGAGTCGCAACGCGACTCAGAGACTGGACTCGAAATAGTTAAACTACAACATACTTAATGGCACGACGTAAATGCCATTATCTCCAGCCGAATGCGCCTCCGAGCCACCCACCTGTAAGGTCACTTCGACCCGAAGCACAAAAGGCCATCATCGTCTGCCCATGCAGGCAGGAAAGAACTTGAGGGTTAATTGAAGCTCGGATCTTAATGCGACTAGGATACTGGACCCATAATAGTCGAAACAACAAATGCCCAAGGGTAAGAAATAAGAACAACTACTACCTGCCCGCACGAGCATAGAAGATTTAAAGGCAGGCAAGGGCATAGAAGATTTAAAGGCAGGAAAGCTCGAGTCAAGACCTGACTCGGAGACTGGGCCTAAACAGCTGGGAAAAACACGGAGGCCCCGATGCCTACTCTCGTCAATGATCACACTTAAAAGCTTCTAGGCCTGTCCGATTAGTTCCGGACCTACGGGGGATCCCGCCAAACACCGAAAGCAGCCCGCCTGGTCAAAAGCAATACAGAAAAAAATGCAGAAAAGATAAAGCTTTAAGTTTCCTCTTATCTTACATACGCAGAAAAGGTGCACTCTCCATATACATATATGCTCTACATATATCAAATAGAAAGCGGGAAAACGACAAAATTTACATTCCGCTCCAAAGGGCTACAACTTTCCAAGCTCGCTCTTCGCGTCGTCAGCAAGAATTGACCACGCGTCACGCTCGTCCGCACTTGCTCGAGCCAATTCCTCTGAGAAAACGAAGCCCCTCGCACCAACCTCCCCGAGTACCTCTTTTCGGGATCTGCAACGAACATATTCCTCGATCCTCTTCTCCCGTTAGAGGACTCACTTCAGCTCGGCTTGAGCATCCGCAGCGTCTTTCATACAAATTGCCATATCCTGATCAACCTTGGTTTGGCTTAGTGCCGCTGCAGTCCGGGAATCAATTATCTCAGCCCTGATCTTTGAAAGATCAGATTCAAGTTTCCCGATCATATCCGCTTGAACTTTGGCATTGTCACGATCCAAGCGGAGTTGGGCTTCGAAGGCAGGGACCTTGGCCGAGGCGCCTATCTCCTCCAAAGATTGAGCTTGCACCTGAGCCCTTAACTCACCACAGGCAGTTCTGACGCGATCAATGTTGCCCTTGAGGTACTCCAAGGCCTCCATCTTTTTCTGCAGCTAATATAACAAAAAGGGGTTAACCTTAAGGTCTAAAGGGAGCAAAGCACAAGCTGCAAAAAGTTACCTGCTCCATCAAATAACTATCGTAATTCGAGCTCCGGTACACCTCATATCGCCAATGTAGCAACTTAACCTCCTTCTCCTTTCTAAGGAGCCTAAGGGACTCGCCCTCGTCCTAAATGTTTTGAAGCCTGGACCCTTGACGGAGTAGCTCAGACATAAGCCTATCACAGGCCTGCACAAGGAAAGCCCAATAGATGGAAGAGGATGTGAAATACAGGAAAAATGCACCTAAACTCACCACGGAGTAAAGCCGACGGACTTTCTCGAAGTCAGAACACACTCCCGATGATCCTGCCTCTTCAGCCCCAGGAGAACCAACCTCGGGCAGAGCATATTCACTCGGAGGAACTGCCGCCCGAGAATCTGATACTCTGGGAATAGCAGGCCCGGACGATGCCCTCTCCTCAAAGATACAAGCCCGTCCAGCACCGCTAAAAGCTCTAGCACACCGTGGGTGCTGATCCCTCTTATCGCCATCGTCCCTCGGCTCGGAGGCCGACGACTCTTTTACCCTCTTTGGAAGATCACTGCGTCATCCCAAACGGCAAAGCCAGTGCAAAAGAAAGGAGGGAAATGTTATCTCAAATATACGAAGGCCAAGGCAAAGGTTGCGTGCGCACATACCTTGGTATTTCACTCCTCATCTGTCACGAAATACAGCTCGCCACCAATGCTCATCGCAGGTCGAATGGGTTACCAGCCTCCGGACCCAGTCGGACAGGTCAAGGACTTCGCTCGACGTCCATGAAGTTGCTGCAACAAGGGAGAATTCCACCAGATGCTCCGCTCACGTGCATAATTCCACCCTTCGGGAAATGGAAAAAGCTCTACGGGGATAATGTCGACCGTCCGGACTTGGATAAACCAACCGGCCCACTCTCGATCCCTGTCCTCTTCGTCGTCAACTACAAAGGGTGTGGACGAACGACATCTCAAGTTTATTAGGCCGTGGTGATGAAAGGACCGGTATAGCCTGACAAGGTGGTTAAGCGTGAATTCAAGCCCAACCTTCTCCGCAAAGAACCTCATCATCAGCACCACTCGCCAAAATGACGGATGTACATGCGCCCATACTTTAAGCAAAAATCAAGCACGACCCTATCCAGGGGACCAAATGCGAAAGGATATAGGTATACGCTCAGGAACCCATCAGTAGAGTTCGTAATACTCTCATCCGGGGAAAGCACCTACAGCGCTATCCCCTCGCTCCATCCACAATATCTCCTCACCATCTCCAGATGTTCCCCCCTTATCGAATGCACCATTTTCAGAGCAAACTCCCACGATTCTTGAGCTCCGGGAGTAGCACTCCCCACTCCCTGTCGGGCCGGCCCCGAAGTGGTTGCCATGATTAGGTAAAACTAACGAATCAAAGCAAGGACGTGCGCTAACACTTTTTGCGCCTGAAGAAATGAAGAACCTTATGCCAAAGCGGAAGAGCGGCTATCCAAAAATAGTGAGGTCTTACGAAGAAGCCGAAGCCGCTACACATATATGCGAGGATCAGCGATGACTCGCCTACCTGGAGTGAGCCCCGGGAAGCCAACAACCTCGATACATATCAACGGGGTGATACCTGATCCCGAAAGCATCCTTAGACGAGAAGCCAGGACTCGAGGAATCGTCCGTATTATCTCCCATCTCGAGGAAGCACTCTACCCCGAGGATCCCCGCCAAAAAGAAGTTGGACTTCGTGAAGCTTTCAACTCCATCACTTGACGCGAGGCGGTACCTGATCTCATGGTTCCCTTTCTAAAAAGAGGAATAAGCATAGGAAGCTCCGATCACGAAAGTTCTACAAAGGTCCGAGGAAACGCCTAAGTACATGCAACTCCTCAGTAGAAGTCTATCCTATACGTTTTAAGAAGGCTATCTACAGCAAGATCAAAAGGGGCCCCAAGCACCCAAAGTTAACCTTCATTCAGGATAACATCCTCGAAGGCCTCAAAATTCAGCATATTTTCTCCATACAACTCGGAGGGCCCCGACAGCCCGAGCCTATCAGATCAATTCAGGATTGGTCCGAGGTTTGACGATGGGTTCGGGAGAGAGCCATGTCGATCGGTAGAGGATCGGAAAGAAAGCACACGCCAAGTTAAATGTCAGCGGTCAACAATAAAGGAAGACATTCAAAAAGCCTCTAAGGGCACGGGAACATGCAATTACAAAGCAAGAATCAAAAGCAGAAGTCAATGAAGTATATTCATATTCATAAAGATCCATGTACAACAGCCCTCAAGGGGTCCTTACATACAATTACAAAAGCCAACAGAGATCTACAAGAGGAACAGAAGGATGTACATGTGATGAAACCTAAGGGCCCAGTCCACCCTCGAAGATCTATCTCCGGTATTAGCATCCTCGAGCAACGTCCCCTCAAGCACGCATCCTCGAGGGTGATTCCTTCGACCGCCACCTCCTCTAGGTTCCCATCTCAATCCCCCAAGGGATTCCCACCGGAGAAAATGAAGAAGAGGAAAAGGACGGACGCAGAGGAGGAAGAGAAAAGAGACATGGCCCCCGAAGCCAAAGGTTGACGATTCGGCGGGCCTCAGCCTCAACGGCCGGTAGTGCCACTTCATCCCTTGGGAAAGAAAAAAATCCTACGGATGAAGTACCACACCAAGCCTGGGTAGGAGAGTGAGCAGCGGTGCATGATCTGAACGACTGTCTACATGAGAGGGAAACCGACTCCCCATCCGCCATCACCTCAAGCCAACAACAACAGCAAATGCCAGTATATCGACGACCACAACAATATCGGGACAACACGATTATGCTTGACAAAGGGAAGTCCCGGCAAAGGGCCAAAACACGATCTAAGGGATCTCCGCCAAACGGCCTTGAGGCCATGAGCCCCAAGCATGATGTTCAAGGATAGAAGAAGATGATAAGAAGGAATAGGCAAGAAAGCCAACGAAGGCACTGGGATAGGAAAAACAACACCAAAACACCCCCATTTATAAGGGGTTACGACAAGGTCATCGAGGATTTGAAAGATTGACCGATGGATGCAGTTAATGTATCGTTGGAATACCGAATCGACTGCGGTACCTTCACCTTTGAGAGCGGGGATCGGGAGTGCATTGAATGAAGTCAAAAATACATAAGTTTGCGGATGCCCCGGTTACCGCAAAGCTCGCGGTAGGAGTCGCATCATCGGTATAATGTTGCCGTAAGGAGCTCGAGGAGTCAAGTGTCAGAATCGTTTCCCATCACTTCGCTCTAGAAAACGCAGAGACTATCTGTATACGGCGAAATCAGAGGACTTGATTTCTCGCTATAGACATGTGATTTTTGACCCTCCCCAAGATTTTATATATTTTAGCGTGTAAATATTTAGTTTAGGCCTAATATGGCTATTTCAACTCAAAAAAAAGAGCGCATATACATACAAAGCTGCGCAACTTTTTCAACAAGGAACGACCCCCACCCCCCGTCTCCATTTTCTCCAAATGACCCCCAGCGTTGCATTAGCTTCTTTAACATTAGAAGCACCAAGCGAACCCATTTTCGACCCAACCTTGAAGCCTAAGACACTAAAAAATCAAGCAGCGGAACAACAGAACCCCTCCCCCCTTCAGATCGTCTTCTTCGACCCCCACGTTTGTTCATTTTCTTCAGCAATGAGGATCGAAAAACAGAGACCCATTTGGTTCTTCTTCTTCTTCTTCAACCTATAGAGAACTATAAAGCCTGGACCTAGACAGAAGCAGCCAAGCTTCATCACCTTCAGCCGTGCTTCATCACCTTCAACCGTCTCCCTGGAAAAAAAAAACCAAGCATCTTCATCTTCCTTGAGCAGCGACCACAGACAGGACCTAGCGGAAAACGGATAATACGAAGACGAAAATAGGGATACAACTTCACCCCTCCAAATCCCTCTCGCTCCTTCGTCTTTTCCGCCTCACCTCTGTCTCCGACGAGCCTCGCTGGAAGCCGGTTAGTTCGCCATCTGTCGTTCGAGTTTGTCGATTCCAATCGAGGTTCCGCTCATGTTCTTTGTTCGTTTCCGGATCTGTTCATTTCCAACTGAGCCAATCTTTTGTAAGTTATTCGAATATAACTGTTACATCTACTTCTTTCATTGTTGTCTATGTCATTTTTAGACCTTGCATCAGGTGTATGATATTATAACGACTGGTTAGGCCGTCTGTTTGTTGAAAATGAGAGTTATGGATGATTGTTGCATTTTGAAATTTCAAAGGATAACTTATCTTCATAATACGTATTTGAACTCTCTGAAAGTAAAAGGATTGAAATAATAAAGACTTACTACTTAATTCAAAGGAGTCACCTGTCACCCATTTTTTTAAAAGAAATTGTGCTTATGCCAGTAACTAGGCGAATTTTGTATTATTGTTGGATATTCAAGGCTGGAAGCTAGTGAGTTTTGGAGTGTCATTGATTAATTTGGTGAAATGATCCCGTTGTTTGTGTAGTTATTTTTCATAGTTTTGAATTTTCTCATTTAGTTATCTATTGATATGCTTGCTCGAATTGGTTATAGTTGAACATTATTTTGTCACGGTACGGAAATTGGGTTGCTAATCATGAACTGAACTACATCAAATTAGATAAAAGGGCTCGGGTGCGCATTTATGTGATCCGAATCCAAATCTCAACAATGTTAAAATATGTCAAAGACCACGGGTGCATTTATGTGACGTGGTTCAAGATGTGTTTTAATAACGTTGCCATCTTCCTAAAAATGAATAAAAGCGGTTAAGGTTGAAAATGCACATAGGTTTGAACATGTACTAAAATCAGATAATTAAGCCGAATATAATAGTTGAGCGACCGTGCTAAAACCACGGAACTCGGGAATGCCTAACACCTTTTCCCGGGTTAACAGAATTCCTTAATCGGATTTCAAGGTTCGCGGACTGTAGTACAGAGTCAATCTTTTCCTCGATTCGGGATTTGAACCGGTAACTTGGGACACCATAAATTATCCCAAGTGGCGACTCTGAATTTTAAATAAATAATCCCGTTTCGATTGTCACTTAAATTGGAAAACTCCCTTATATACACTCCTTCCGGGGGTGTAGGTAAAAATGAGGTGTGACAGCTCTGGTGACTCTGCTGGGGAACGAACCCAGAATCTCTGGTTCAGGGTTCAGAATTCGAGCTTAGAATAATTGTTGTATTTGGTTTTATTTATTATTTGATTTTATTCACATGTTTGGGCCTAATGTGCTAAGTGCTGCTTTTTACCACTTTGATATTATCTGAACTGTATATACACTGCTACAAAACCCTTTTTTCTCATCTTCGAGGATGTGCTCGCTGGTCGAGACTCCTTATTCTGTTAGTGTCATATCTTGAAATAAGAAAGAGGCTCGGACAAGTTACTAAGCCGAATGACCTTTTGGTTCCCGGTACGTAGCCCCCTCCTCGGCTCGAGTTGTCCGCTCGAGTACACAAGTCTAGAACAAATACCCAGGTTTTGAACCTAGAATAACTCAGCTTCATGTCGGATCCCTAGTAGGAACACTTGTTTGCATCATGTGCACTTGACTTAGGGGACTCAACACATGGGTTGGGTCCGTCTAGGACAGGTATACCCCAAAAAATAAAAGACCATCCTGATGCATCTTATGTGCTACATGTTGCATTTATTCAAGGGTAAAAGGGTCATTTGGCGGACCAATGATAGCTGAGGGTAAATGAAGAAATGAAAAAAAAAACAATGAAAAAAGAAAGAAGAAAGAAAAAAGAAAAGAAAAAGAGAGGGTGAAGTCTGAAGATAAAGTGAGTGAGGCCTAATTATATTTTCTGTTACATTTTGTTAAGAGAAAAAAAGAGATCTTGGAAAATTCAAAAGATTTTTTTACTTTTTTTACTTTTTCATCATTTTTCAAAAATCAAAAATCAAAAAATGGGAAAAAGAAAATAAAAAAAAGAAGATTTTACATGTTTCATCATTTTTCAAAAAAAAAAAGAGAAAGAAAAAAAAACATATTTTCTCTAAATTAGTTGTTATTTCTCGCCCGTATCCTATCTGCCCGAACTACGCATACCTGATTCTCGTCTTTCGGGACGTGATACATAGGCAACCCACATAGGGTCCGGTCTTCCTAGTAAATCTTATGTTCTTGGCTTTGTAGGGTCATAGCCAAATTTTCAAGATCTATCTTGCAATTTACGTGATACATAGGCAACCCACTTCTAGCCATATTTTGGCCAAATAAGCTATTTTGCAAAAATAGCCTCAATCATGTCTTGCATGTGTCTTAGGGAATGTTATTGTCCCACATAGTGCTAGTTTATGTTTTTCTCATACAGGTGTGGATCTACTTACTGGAGTTTGAGAATGACAGATACCCCAGGATCACTACATTCAGGAGCTGCTCGAGGAGCCATTTTATATTTTTGAGTCAATTGTTTTTGTTTTATTTTCTAGTCCTGTATAGTAGTATTTAGTCTTTTAGGTGATGTAGAGTTTGTAATAGTCAGGTTAAGTTTTTCGAGTCTTTTGTTGTTGTATTTCTTATTTTGTATGTGGAAATGTGTTACAAGTCGAAAATCCAGAAAAAAAGAAGAAATTTTATGTTTTTGTTATAAGAAATAAAGAAATTTCTCCTTTGAGATTGTTTTTCCTTTAGGCAATTAATATCTAGGACTTAAAATGAATTATTTTTATATTTTCTCTACTATATTAGGACCAAAATTTAAAAAAAAAAGAGAATTTTCTTTTAGTACTTCTTTAAAATCCTTCTTTAAGGTATTAATTCCAAAATCCAAAAAAATTTTCTTTTGAGGTGTTTCTTGGGGAAATTAGTGAAAAATGAAAAAAAAAATTCTTTTTATTTTCATTAGTACTTTAGGATATTGTACATAGAAAAAAAACATACTTTATCCTTTGTTTATTATTAGAAATTCTTCTTTAGGCAATCAAAATTGAAATCCAAAAATATTTTATTTTATTTTTTTCATTGCTTGTTTCGAAACCTTGCATCATAATATCAAATGAAAATTCTAAATATTTTTCTGTGGTTCACTCTTTATATTTTCTTCCTAAAAAAAAGAAATCAAACAATATCTTTCTCTTCTAGAGTTTTTCCTTAATAGAGTATTTGTTTCAAAGAAAAGAAAAAAATCCGTTAAGCTTGAGTTTAAAATAGGTTATAGAACATTAAGTTTAGAAAATTCAAAAAAAATATTTGCTTAATTTATTTCTCGTTTCTCAGCAGAGTAGTCATTAAGGTAAAAAGAAAAGAAAAAGAAAAAGAAACAGAGAACGTCAGTTTATTTCCTTTATTCCTGATCTGCCAGAACTATGCAAAGATCTGATTTATGCGGGGTCATGATACGTAGACAACCTATATAAGGTTCGATCGAATCATTTTTTTTATTATTAAAAGGAAAAAAATAGAAGGAAAAAAAAAGAGAAAAAAGGAAAAAAAGGGGGGGGGGTGAAGTCATGGGATGTGAGAAATGAGAAGGAAGGAAAATGAGCGAGATAAGAAGTGCTAGAAAAACAAAGAAAAGAGAGGTTGAAATGAACAAATTGGGATGATGCCAACTGACCTTTGTACCCTCGAAGTCATTTTAGAACCGATAACTGTGGTTAGGCGCATTGCACATAAAGTGAGATTATCTATTGTTAAATGCCCTAACGCTAACGTGATGGCTTTATTTTGTTATATTCATAGCAGAAGGGTGGTTGGTTTGTGATTTTTAAAGTGATAACTCTTCTCTATAACACAAAGTCAAAAGCCAATGGCAGACAACAACAAAACTGAGTTGGTTGATACCGGTGCCGGAAAGCAGTCGGTTGAACATGACAATGGGTTGATGGAAGAGGTAAAGATGCTAAGACAACACATGGCGGACATGTATCAATCTTGGATGACTGGGAAGGCACCACCCCCGCCACCACCCAACTTCCTAAATGCTGCCCTTACCCAAGCTCCGGACATAATGCCAGAGGACCCTCCATACTCTCCAGATCCACCTGCTTATCACAGCTTTCCCAACCACCCTAGTATCGCAATCACTCTTCCTCCAATTACCTCTCCCAAAAATGGCCCTCATGTCTTATCTGCTATTCCCAACAATGAACACCTACTCAAAGCTCATGATGCCCAATATTACCCCTCAGAGGTTGCCCACAAGGTTCCCAACTCATACAAGCAGGGTCCACGAGATGGGCCTCATATTGTAAATGAAGAGTTCACAAGAAGAAAAGGGCGAGATGGGATACCCAGGAGGCTGAAATGCATAGAACAATCCTTGAAGAACAAGCAAGGAAGGGGAGACCATGGAAGCATGGCTCACAAAGAACTGCCTGTGCCCCCTGACGTTCGTCTGCCGGCGGGGTTTCGAGTGCTAAAGTTTAACTTGTACGATGGGTGTGGAGATCCGGTAGACCATTTGAAGGATTATTGCAGTAAAATGAGAATTGTTGGAGAGAAAGATGACTTGATGATGGCATATTTCAGTGAGATCCTGATTGGGGAAGCTTTGGACTGGCATACTCGTCAGGATGTTGGTAAGTGGCCCACATTGGGTGACATGGATCGAGATTTTGTTCGATACTTTCAATACAGATCATGCGTTACCCCAAACCGCTTCTCCCTATCTAAAATGGAAAAGAAGTCGGAGGAAAGCTTTAGAGAGTTTGGGCTCAGATGGAGGGAGCAAGCTGCTCGAGTTAATACCCCGATTGGTGAAGAAGAAATGGTTGAGCTTTTCCTACAAGCCCAGGGACCCACCTACTTCAGTCATTTAATACCGGCCTTGGGAAAGCCTTTCAATGATGTGTTAAAAATAGGGGAGCTAGTAGAAGAGGGAATCAAGTCAGGCAAAATCATGAGTCGTTCGAAAGAATTCAGAACATCCCAGTAAGCTTGGATGGAAGAAAGAGAAACAAAAAAAATGATCCGATGGGCCTTCCTGCTCGACACTTCCAGCCTCGACATCATCCCCGTAGATATCCTTATGCACCAGATGGCCCTCCCCAATGTTACTTCTCTCCACAGAACTCCCAAAGTCGTACATCACTTTCCCAGTACCCAGCTCCACAAAATGCCTATCCACCCCCACGAGCCTACCAAACCCCCCTGGATCAGGTTTCCGGCCCAATAAAGCATTTAAGAACGAGAGGTTGAGGAAGAAGAAAACCTTCACTCCATTGGGAGAGTTATATGCTAGTCTGTTCCAGAGGCTAAGGAAATTGGACATGTTGAAGCCGATCCAGATAAAAATGCCAAACCATCTTCCAAAGAAGTTTGATTTTTCTCAAAGGTGCGCATATTGATCAGATGCCCCGGGGCATGACATAGAGAAGTGTTGGAATCTGAAGAACGCGATTCAGAAGCTTATTGATGCAGGCGACATTGTCGTGCAAAATCCAGATGCAGCAGACACTAGCCAAAGTCCGTCACTTGTGCATAATGAGACACATATGGTGGGTATGATTTATTTTGAAAAGGAATGTGAGAATTCTTCTAGGATCCTAGTATGTACACGTGCTATGAAGCTTTCAGCGCTATCAGAGGTTGATCCTAAGAACGAGCAGGCAAAGGGAACCCAAAGGCAATCTGTTAAGAACAATGTGATGGAGACTTGTGAAGGTCCTAGTATTGTTGATGCAGAAGTCAATGGCTAAGATGTTGAGTTTGAGGATTGGAAAGATGCTCTTTTCTTGGTTAGCTAGGGAGGATCTTTGGTGGCTTAGTTTGTTGTCATTTCTATTGTCCGGGTTATTTCAGGGTTGTAATCCGGATATTGTCTTGTGACTCAAACCCTTCTATCCTTTTATTTTGTCTAGTTTCTTTAGTCGTAGTATCTCATTTAGTGCTATCTAGGTTTGTTCCAGGGTTGTATCCCATTTTGTTTTACTAGTTTTGTTATTCGAACCATTTCACCGTCTGTCTAATGCAATGTCCTGTCTTTTCCAGTCATTTTCTTTGTTTAGTTTTTTTTCTATCCTTTCATTTTGTCTTTTGTCTAATGCTGGTTCTAGTGACATGACATGCATACAAAATTCTAGGCCTGGTCTTAAAGTCAGTTTAGTTATGAAGCAATGGAATAATTTTGAAGATGCTATGGACATTTTAGGGAAATAATTAAAGACATTTTGAGATCACTTGAAGCCCGAACCATGTTAAACTGGGGCAGATAGAACATAAAGAAACCCTATTGAAATGGATCATGCCGCATCGGGTGGAAGCTAAAGGCAAGTTTACCAAATTGACAGGGTGCCGTTCATGGTAAGAAAAGTGAGAGTGTTGTCCAATCGTGTTTTGTATTTAACAGATGTAGAGGGCAAATGTGTGGATATGGTTATCAATTTTAATGCAGTCAAAAGATATTGTGTATGATTCCGTTGGTTTGTTTAATTGTTTTTGTTTGTACTTGGCATGTTTTGAAGATTGGAATGACGAAGGCATTTTGTTCTGCTATTTAAACACTTTATCCTTTGTTACCCTTTTGAGCCTTATTTATTTCTTTTTCATACCCCTCTTTTAGAATCAGTGGTAAAGTTCAGAAATGCAAGTGCAAAATGTAAGTAAAGGACAAAAAAAAGGAGAAAGAAAAAAATGAAAAGAGAAAGAAAAGAATGAAAAGAAAAAGAAAAAAAGGAAAAAGAGAGGAAAAAAAACAAAAGAAAAAAACAAAAAGAAGAAAAGAAGAGAAAGAAGAAGAAAAGAAAAATCACAACAAAAAAAGTAATTTCTATGACATGAACTACGTTTGACCTGATTCCTTTTAAGGATACGTAGGTAGCCTTACGGTTCGGCCCCATCAAAATAAAAATCAAAAAGTCCCCAAGCGAGAAAGTGGGGCAGAAGTTGTGGTTGTTGTAAGAAATCTAGTTCCGAAAGTTGTAATTTTGAACCCATGATGAGTTGTTTTGAGCCTTTTGATACCCTTTCTTTCTAACCCCATCCAAAAGCCCATATTACGGTCCAAAGAAAGACCTTTCGATCAGTCTTCCAGAGATGCCAAGTCAAGCAAGGAGAAGTAATTCATATCAAGGGCAACACTCTTGTCCAAGCAGAAAAATAATGGAAATTAGAGAGTCTTATTGGTGAAAACCCTCACGGGCACCGTAAGGAGACGGGAACTGAGAGAAATAAAAAATGAGAGAGTCTTATTGGTGAAAACTCCCGCGGGCACCATAAGGCGACGGTAAGTGGAGAGAAAGAATCAAAAATGAGAGAGGCTTGATGGTGAAAACCCTTCGGGCACCACAAGTCGAATAAGGATTGTGAATCAGATTGGATAATCGAAGCATTGAAGCTCAGTTTCATGGTTTAGGGGTATAATAGGAGTTGAACATCAGACTTGTTCAATAGAATTGGCCACAGGTGCATGTCATGGTTATTATAGTTGGTATCCACATCTGATAGGTTTCTACTTTGTAGTTTTCTTGTTAGGAATCACCTCTTTCCTTTGTCCTTTACTCTGTTCCTTTTGTCTTGTTTACTTCCTCTTCCTGAGTCTGTTTGGTCAAAATAAGTGAGAAATGACTTCAAAATTTTTCACCAACTTTCCAATTGCACAAAACGGGATCTGGCCAGCACATCAGTGTCATAAGTCAGAAAAAAACAACAAGCGCACTGAGTTGGTAACAATCAACATGCTTTGGGGCCCATGAGAAATACAAAGGTTTGGTATATTTCAATTCGTGAATAGTGCAACAGGTAGAGGATGTTGGGTGAACGGGTCAAAGGTATTCTCTGTGATGTGATCAACAAAGAAAGTGTTTAACCAATGACAAGCGAGGTCTTCCAAGCAGAAATCAAAGTTATCATGACAAGTGAGGGAACAATAGAATTCAAGGCCAAGGCCAGTGATTTAAGTCAGGAAAGAACAGCATGCGCACTAAGTGGATGACAATTAATGTGCTTTGGAATTCATGAGAAACACAAAGGTGCAGTATACGTCAACACAAGAGCACGATGCGACAAATGGAGGGTGTTAGGTGGACGGTCAAAGGTATTTTTGGTGAAACACAAAGGTTGGTAAATGTCAGTTCATGAGCAATGCAACAGATAAAGGGAATTGGGTCTGATCGGAGAAGGGGTATTTTTTGTAATAAGGATGACAGAGAAAGTGGTTAGTCCATAAGCAAGCAAGGTCCTCGAGTGGAAATCAGTTATCATGGGAAGTGAAGGAGCAATCGCCCTCAAAGTCAAGGCCACAAACCAGCCACCACATTTTAAACTGACAAGATTTTTCCTTAATTGAAACATGGGAAGAAAATTTCGTTTGTTTCGGAGAAACCCTCTGCAAGGAAAAGCAAGCACCAGATAGGTTTGACCGTAAACTCTCAAGACCTTCCTGGAAAATGTGGCCTAGTTTAAAATTCAAAACAATCATGAGTAGCATAATCTAGCATAAATGTACAACAAAGGAATATAAGTTGGTTTCGAAGTTTGCATGTTTAAGATAGGATTCAATTAGGAGTTTTCAGGACCCTCGTGTAAAATGGGACCTAGTTTAAAAATCGAAACAATCATAAGTAGCATAAATGTACCCCAAGGAATATAAGTTGGTTTCAAAGTTTGCATGTTTAAGATAGGATGTAATTAGGAGTTTTCAGGACCCTCATAGATAATTGGATGTAGCTTTAAGACCCTCTTAGATAACAAGATTTAGCGGAAGTCACACCTTTAGAAGATATAACTTAGATTTAAAATTGTCGTTTAGGTAAGAATTGTCAGGAACCCCCTGGATAATGAGACCTAGCTTTCAAATTCTTAGTAATATTTGGTAATATGATTCAGTTTAATACTCACATATGTGCCCAGCCACCAAACTGGGGCAGAAAATCTTCTTTGTTTTTGTCTATTTCGTTGAAGTTAGGAGCCCGCCTGGAGAGCAGGGAATACATTTCAAGTCAGCAGTCAGGAGCCCGCCTAGAGAGCAGGGAATACATTCAAGTCAGTATCAGGAGCCCCCCTAGAGAGCAGGGAATACATTCAAGTCAGTAGTAGGAGCCCGCCTGGAGAGCAGGGAATACATTCAAGTCAGTAGTCAGGAGCCCACCTGGAGAGCAGGGAATACATTCAAGTCAATAGTCAGGAGGCCGCCTGGAGAGCAGGGAATACATTCAAGTTTAGCATTCAGGAGCCCGCCTGGAGAGCAGGGAATACATTCAAGTCAGCAGTCAGGAGCCTGCTTGGAGAGCAGGGAATACATTTCAAGTCAGCAATCAGGAGCCCACCTAGAGAACAAGGGAGTACAATTCAAGTTTAAGCTTTCAAGTTCTTATTGATATTTGGTAATGTGATTCGTTTTACACTTACATATGTGCCCAGATACCCAAACGGGGGCAGAAAATCTTCTTTGTTTTTGTCTATTTGTTGAAATCAGGAGCTCGCCTGGAGAGCAGGGAATACATTCAAGTTTAGCAATCAGGAGCCCGGTTGGAAAGCATGGAAATATAATTCAAGTTCAGCAGTCAGGCGCCACCTGGAGAGCAAGGGAATACAGTTCGAGTTCAACAATTAGGCGTCCACCTGAAGAAAAGGAAAAACATCTCAGATTGCAATTCAAGTCAGCAACCAAAGAATCTCGCGGCAAGAATGTGAGTCAACAGTCCGAGGTGATCAACAGAAGTTAGTCACAATAAAGAAAAAAAGAGAAAGGCAAGAAGTGAATCCAAATGCAGAAGTTGATGGAAGATGTGAACTGCTTAAGACATGGTGGAAGTCACAAGAACTACATGTCCGGTCTTGATCCAAAAAGCTGTAGAAGAACGAGCTAGCACTAGTAGCTAACAAGCGCCAAGGTTCAAATCTAAAGTCTGCATGAAGAACCATTCAAGACTCAAGATCAAGCTTTAGAAGACTTATAGATAGGAATCTTGTAACTCGTAGTTAACAGGTTTAGTTAGTCTTTTTCATTTGATTTTTTAATGTAATAACAGGAACCGCGGACCGGAACCTCGGCAGAATGGCACCTCGACCGGATCTCCACCTCGACATACTCCGTCATCTCACTCATCTCTGAACTACACGTGGCTTGATTCTTTTATAGCCAAGGATATGTAGGTAGCTCAGATACCAAGGCTCGGTCACATTCCCCTCTCTCCTAGTTTTAGTCTTTCCAAATAAGGGTCGGGTCAAAAACCTGTCTAGTCAGTCTTTGTCTAAAAACTCTATGCATTTCCAGTCAAATATGGATATTTCAACTCAAAAAAAAGAACGCATATACGCACAAAGCTGCGTAGCTTTTTCAACAAGGAACGACCCCCACCCCCATCTCCGTCTTCTCCAAACGACCCCCAACGTTGCATCAACTTCTTCAACATTAGAAGCACCAGACGACCCCATTTTCGACCCAAACTTGAAACCTAAAACACTAAAAAATCAAGCAGCTGAACAACAGGACCCCTCCCCCCTTCGGATCGTCTTCTTCGACCCCCTCGTTTGTTCATTTTCTTTAGCAACGAGGACCAAAAAACAGAGACCCATTTGGTTGTTCTTCTTCTTCAACCTATAGAGAACTATAACACTTGGACCTAGACAGAAGCAGCCAAGCTTCATCACCTTCAACCGTCTCCCTGAAAAAAAACCAAACATCTTCATCTTCCTTGAGCAGCGACCACGGACAGGACCTAGCGAAAAACAGATAAGACGAAGACGAAAATAGGGATACAACTTCACCCCTCTAAATCCCTCTCGCTCCTTCATATTTTCTGCCTCACCTCTGTCTCCGACGAGCCTCGCCGGAAGCCGATTAGTTCTCCATCTGTCGTTCGAGTTTGTCGATTCTAATCGAGGTTTCGCTCGTCGTTCTTTGTTCGTTTTTGGATCTGTTCATTTCCAACTGAGCCAATCTTTTGTAAGTTATTCGAATATAACTGTTACATCTACTTCTTTCATTGTTGTCTATGTCAGTTTTAGACCTTGCATCAGGTGTATGATATTATAACGACTGGTTAGGCCGTCTGTTTGTTGAAAATGAGAGTCATGGCTAATTGTTGCGTTTTGAAATTTCAAAGGATACCTTGTCTTCATAATATGTATTTGAACTCTCTGAAAGTAAAAGGCTTGAAATAATAAAAACTTACTACTTAATTCAAAGGAGTCACCTGTCACCCGTTTATTTTTAAAAGTAATTGTGCTTATGCCTGTAACTAGGAGAATTTTGTATTATCGTTGGATATTCAAGGCTGGAAGCTAGTGAGTTTTGGAGTGTCATTGATTAATTTGGTGATATGATCCCGTTGTTTGTGTAGTTATTTTTCATAGTTTTGAATGTGCTCATTTAGTTATCTATTCATATGCTTGCTCGAATTGGTTATAGTTGAACATGATTTTGTCAAGGTACGGAAATTGGGTTGCTAATCATGAACTGAACTACATCAAATTAGATAAAAGGGCTCGGGTGCGCATTTATGTGAACCAAATCCAAATCTCAACAATGTTAAAATATGTCAAAGACCACGGGTGCATTTATGTGACGTGGTTCAAGATGTGTTTTAATAACGTTGCCATCTTCCTAAAAATGAATAAAAGCGGTTAAGGTTGAAAATGCACATAGGTTTGAACATGTACTAAAATTAGATAATTAAGCCGAATATAACAGTTGAGTGACCGTGCTAAAACGACAGAACTCGGGAATGCCTAACACCTTCTCCCGGGTTAACAGAATTCCTTACTCGGATTTTTGGTTCGTGGACTGCAGTACAGAGTCAATTTTTTCCTCGATTCGGGATTTGAACCGGTGACTTGGGACACCATAAATTATCCCAAGTGACGACTCTGAATTTTAAATAAGTAATTCCGTTTCGATTGTCACTTAAATTGGAAAAACTCTCTTTTATACACCCCTTCTGGGAGTGTAGGTAAAATGGAGGTGTGACACTCGCTCTCAAGTCATTTCGCAAGAATGCCTCGAGACCCCAAGGACAGGAAGCCACGGCCGAGTTCCCGACCTCGGGGCTCGTCGAGGCCTAACTCAGAGATTATGGAGATCGAAACTAGGATAGAAGGGGAAGTTCCCAAGGCACACAGCTAAGTCTGTCAGGGCCAGCCTATCTAGAGTCCATGATGAGGCATCACGTCAAGCCATCCCATCACCATACGTTGTAATTAATGCCCATGTACTTGTTTCCGAGTTCCCCTCCTATATAAAGATGACTCACCCTACCTTGTAAAGGGCTGATGTTGCTCCATTTTCTCCACAAGTGCAATAATATCTCTCTCTCTCTTACTGGCCCGAGCCTACTTTAATATTTATCGCTTTCTCATTTGTTCTTCATTTTACCACCTGGTATTGGGTATAAAGAGCTTATTAAATCGTATCTTAACTATTATCCCATTCCCGACTATCCCCGATAGCTCGAATTCGACCCTGACACTGACCCTGAGGTCCCCTATTGACCAGACCTACACCCAGGCAGCAGGCCCTTCGGTTCAATTACTATCTTGTTTTAGCTTGCATTTCATCATTAAACTCCATATTATTAGCATCAACTGCTCTAACAACTAGCTCAGGAATAGATCACGTATTTTTAGAATCCCATTTACAAATTTAATTGTTGTTACCATTTTTATGGTAAACAAGAATCTTGCATCTACACACTGTATAAGTCTGAACAAGCTGTATCAAGCCATAGTCATAACCAAGATGAAATCACATGATATACCACGTAAGTCAAAAACTCATAATGATAATTTCTAGTCACAGTAGATGCTCAAAACAACATAATGCTGGTAATAAACCTCTTATCAAATAAAGCCTCGATCTAACACCTTCATATACTGCCAATGATGAAAGAAACACGCAAAACTCACAACCATTTGTTGGATCAACAATTTTTGGAATCCCATTCCTTCGATAGGAACTATAGCAAATTTCTAAGCCGATTAGCATCAACATCTTTCCAAATATACCACAATCAGATCTAATACACCCATTCTAGGTATGATGACCTTATCCCATCTAACATAATCACTCTAGTGACATGACACGTCAATACAACTTAAAGCCACAACCCGTGAAACCCGTGCACTAAATAGCAACAATCCACATGTACACAATCCTGAAAATGCCTCAAACGAGAGGACTGCCTCGCAAGCTCAGCAGGTACTGCCACAACGCAATGCTAAGAACCTATCTCACCCACAGAACCAAAACACACAAATCTCATGCAAAGGATCACACCTCAATATAACTCCGCTACAATGTGTGACCCCATCCGAATGTTGGTCCATATTATATACCTCGAGCCACCCTGTTCAAAATCAATAACCCCGCAAAATTCGACATCAAGCACCCAATGTGCATTACCGTAACCACAAAGAGTAAATAACATAATGCCACCATCCGGAAAGAACATAGCCAACGTGCAAATAATCATACAATACCTAAATACTCGTTCTGCACAATTTTTTGCGATAACGCCTAAATAGAACTGCACCATGTGTGCTTATAATCAACGGATCCCAACTCCTCATAGCATAGATGAGTAACCCATAGATCATTCCAGAATACGAATAAGCTCAACAACAACTGAATGGCACATCCCTTAACAATAGCAGTTCGGAGTTAAGAAATCTGACCTGGTGCAGAACACACATCAATATTGGGCCTACCAATGAACCCCAAATCAAATCTAGTCACCACAATAGATAAATAACCCTCCGAAAGTCCACAATGAATAAATTACGACACATACTCTCCTCTAACTAACATTGGTTAGATTTCCACAGTCCGCAACCACGAAACAATCTACTCATGAGAACTCATAGTCTCCAAATCTAAATCACCCATATCCGATCTCAACTCCGCTGCCTGAATGTCTAATGCTTCACCAATTCACGATCATCCCATGAGGACTACTTCTATAATTCTTCTGTGCCACAAAGCAAATTTTGAACATCAGTAGTCGATCAACCAGGGGAGTGTCGCAATACCAATGAAGCATCCATAGATCAAAGTACACTGCCCCTTCTGAAATGTTTACTCTCATCATGCCATACCAAATAGTAATATCATTTACCTAGTCATCTGAAACCATCCATGCTGCCTAAGAATTTATGTCCTTCCCTTCAAAACCGAATCGTGACCTTGCACATGCCAATCTCGATCCCACACAATATACCACATATACTATGCCATCATATGAAAAATATGAGAACTTCATAATCCACTCTGAGTCACCAACAACTATATACTCAATTAGCCAAGAACTTTCCATTTGATTTCATCCGGATAAAATCACCAGATATTACATGCTCGTCACGCCAGTAGGAAATATACTCCTTGAACCGTGGTAGAAACTATTAAGAACTCTCCGAAACCCATTTGCACATAACCAAACCATCAGAACCGAATTTCTCTAACTTAACCAAGCGACACATGCAGCCAAAACCCAATAGTATCGCCACAAAATACCTATAGAAACTCACTACACCATAATTACCCAAAGATTCGATCATATCCATTACCATGCCGATCCAACCTACCACCAAGCTATCCTATTTCTCCGAGTTTCTTCTGAGTTGCCTTCAAATTGATACTTCTCCTCACCATAATACCACAATCCTCAACCAAGACTCAACACATGAGACCCTAGCATAAAACCACACCGCCCTAAGGCTCATAAATCGCTGAATCCTCTCTTAAGCACCCCAAAAGTATGACAATGGGGATACCCGCTCTGAAGAGACCTTCTGTAAATTTAAAGTTGTTCCTTTTACCTTTGTGATACTGAAATGTAAATCCACAATGATATAGAAATATCGCGAGTCTCGACACCATCTAATGTAACTCTCAGATTCTAGCCATATACAAATCTGCAAAATTCTCAATTGTCACATATAAATCTGAAATTTATTAGAACCATTCTCGAGAGTCATCCACTCTATTTAAATCTCAATTGCACCGCCCAAACTGACCGAAGGACCTGTGCTCCATTTGCACAACAACACCCTAAGAAGTAATCCACACTTTTAAGCAACCAAGTAGATTCCTACTCTATGCGCACTACATTTTTCACCAATAACAACTCAAATAATTTCATGATTCTTATATACCCATGAAGCATAATACAACATGTATCCAGAAATTCCTTTACTCAAGTCATCCTTGATGTTACCCTCTGCAGAACATAACTTATTCACAAGTATACCTCAAACCAAAACCAATACGACACATAGTCATGCAATCAACTTATTAATAGCAGACTCCCCCACTTGGCTCAAAGTCATAAATCAAAACACACAATAACTCACGATGTCCATACTTTATTACTGCTATAATACCGTAGTGAGATTCAACTAAATCATTCATAAGCTAATGTAACACCAACCATCTAATATCTCAAATCAACTACAAATCTCGCATTCACCCTTGTAGTAGTCAAGCCAGTTCTCTAAATGATCCAAACTCAAATTGCAACATATATAATGCACTGTTAAAAGAGAACTCGCTACAAAATAATATAGGGATCACACAAACCTCAGGACACCCCGCAGGAGATAACCCATCTTCTTCGCCTCAAACTAACATCTCTTTACACCTTTCCACAGTCATAACTATTGCGCAATCACTTAATCTTCCTGAGTCTGAACTCATATCACGACACGGAAATATACTTTACTCCTTAACTATACAACATGAAAAGATCCTTCAACACACCGATAACTCGAGACTATACATCAAATTAAGATGGAAATCAAGTATCCGATAGTTCTTTCTACACCTCAGGCAAATCCTTCTATCACATTCAAATTATATGAACATATATCGCAGTGACATCATACTCATCACGTAGCCATCCAACCACAAATTCCACTAATAGGGACACTACCAGACGTATAAATTCAAAAGCACGTGCTCACACAATCAACACCTCAGTGCTCAAGCTATAGTCAAAACTCGACCTCAAGTCCTCTAGACTGGCCCACTATCAACACACAGAAATCATATCTCACACCTTATCCCGGGAATAAAAAGCCATCGATGCACAACTAATACCTAGCGCTCATGCCCGCATATGAATGCGTGGAAGAATTCAAAGGATTACGCTTCAAGCTGAATCAATGCCGCACGATAAGGTATGAAAGATGGGAAGTATATCCTAAATGCCCTGTAGCCTCTCGAAGATAGGTACTGACATCATCATACCGATCCGCAAAACTCTACCAGACACATGCTCATGACTTGTTGAACCTATGAACCTAGAGCTCTAATACCAATCTGTCACGACCCAAACTCCAGTAGTTGTGATGGCACCTAACCCAACCTGCTAGGTTAGCCAATTAATAATTATCCATTTTTATTTAACTTAATAAAATAATTAACAAAGAAATTATCTAAATCTTATACATTTCCCAAGGACTAGTAGTACAAACCTTGAGATTCTAAGAGTAGAGATTTCAAAACTGATAGGAAATAAATACATCTTCTTTTTGAAAAGTACATAAACATAATTATATATTCTAAGGCTACCATGAACAAGAGACAACTACAACTGAGACGCAGGTACATCTTCTAATCCAACTTCCATCGAACATAGCAACATCGACATCCAAATTCTACACGCAATGTACAGTAAGTGTAGTATGAGTATAACTGACCCCATGTACTCAATAAGTAATAAACCTAAACTTAGGTGGAGAGTAGTGACGAGCTGGAACATAGGTCGGGTCCAACACCAATAACCAATAGCAGTTCATAACAGTGTAAAGCAAATAAATAAAGTAATAGCTCAGAGATAAGGTACTCAGCCTTTTCATAGTTTTCCGAAAACAATTCCACTTTTTAAGTATACCAATTAAAGCCCAAATCCTTTACTGAAATCGTTCAAAATATGAGTAAGTTTGAAAATTGTAACTTTTTCCCAAAAATCATTTCAACAGTAAATATGATGTTTCATTTTCTTTCCAGATAGCACGTGTGAAATACCTCTCTATAACCACATATCAATGTGTGTAAAAAGTCATGAATGACGTGATACCATACATCATAAAGAAAATGCATCTCTATGCCTGTATGTCATGTGCATGTCAAATGCGATGCGATTCAGCAATAAAACCATATGCATCCTCTTAGAGTATCAATTCAGCCAGTCCTCCTGGTCACTCAGTCCTCATAGCCACTCAGTCCTCACAACCACTCAGCCCTATCAGTCACTAAGTCATTGCAACTACTCAGTCCACTCAGCCACCCAATCCCCCCAATCACTCGGCACTCGGTACTCGGTACTCGCACTCAGTTGGTACCTGCGCTCACTGGGGATGTGTAGACTCCGTAGAGACTCTTTCAGCCCAAGCTCTATAATAAGCCAATCATGGCAAAGATCAATCAGGCCCTTGGCCTCACTCAAGCATAAATCAATAAAACATGTTGTGGCGTGGAACCCAATCCCATAAGTATCCTCACTATCAGGCCCTCGACCTCACTCATTCATCAATCTCTTCAGTCTCTCGGGATCTCAACGTCATGAAACCATCACGTCATTAATGATATGGTGTATCAATAAATAACAACTGAGACTGAGATATGATATGAATGCATGAATATGACTGAGTACGAAATATCAATGATATCAGTGAGATGACAGCAAGAAACGATCATTATAGGTCCAATCAATATCAACATAAAGCCTAAACATAATATCCAGCATGAATAACAACTCAATTATTTTATCACATGGTGAAAACACAAGTACCAACAAAATAGGACCACTATACAGTTCCATAGAAGCAACAGAGTCACAATTCATAGGGTGCATGCCCACACGCCCGTCACCTAGCATGTGCATCACCTTGATACCTAACACATAACACATAATTTGGAGTTTCATACCCTCAACACTAAGTTTAAAAGAGGTACTTATCTTGAACAAGCCAATTCCAACACTGAGCAAGCCAAGCAATGCTCCAAAAATGCCATCACGCGCGTAGCGACCTCCGTACAGCTCAAAACTAGCCAAAAGCAACTCAAATACATTAGATAAAGCCTAAGGAGACAATTACAAATGATAAAGATCGAATCCTAAGTCAAATCCCAAATCCGACCAAAAACAAACCTGGGCCTGCACCTCAGAACCTGACAAAACTCACAAAATCGGACAACACATTCAATTACGAGTCCAACCATAGTAGTTTCACTCAATTCTGACTTCAAATCGATGTTCAAAACTCAAAAATTCATATTATGAAACTTTAGGCCAAAACCACTAATTTCCTCTTTGAAATTCATCAACCAAATGCTAAAATCGAAGATAAATTCACGAAATATAACCAAAATCGAGTAGAGATCACTCACCCCAATTCATATCATGAAAATTGCTTCAAGAATCGCCTCAATCTGAGCTCAATAACTCCCAAAATGCAAAAATGGCTGAAACCCTCAAAATAGAGTACCTTATAAAGCTGCCCAGGCCTCCTTTTTCGTGAACGCGGGATAACCATCACGTTCACGATGAATAACATTAACTGCCACAAAAAATGCTCCACGCGTTTGCTTCACAAGCCTTGCGAACGCGATACCCACTGGAGAGTAGAACTACACGAGTGCGGCAAATGCGATGAATAAAGATCCCATAGCTCTAGCTTCTAGCTCAACTCTATGCGAAAGCGATCTCTCATACGCGAACGCGAAGGAGACTAGCCCTAGCTCTTCGCGAACGCGGACCAATATTCGCGAACGCTATGAAGAAATTTCCACTTCATCAAAATACATTACGCATTCGCGACACTTAACTCGCGAACACGATGAAGGACTAAGACACCAGATATCAGCAAAATGTAGCAGTGAAAGATGAAGGAAAAATAGCCCGGAATCAATTCAAAACATGCCCGAGCCCCTCGGGACCCCATCCAAACATGCTAACAAGTCCCATAACATAACACGGACCTACTCGAGGCCTAAAACACACATAACCACATTAAAACGACGAATCACACCTCAATTCAAACTCATTGAACTTTGTAACTTCAACTTCCACAACCGATGCCGAAACCTATCAAATCTTGTCTGATTGAACTCAAATTTTGCACACAAGTCATATTAGACATTACGGACCTGCTCCAACCCGTGGAATCGGAATCTGACCCCGATATCAAAAAAATCCACTCCTGGTCAAACTTTCCAAAATTTCAACTTTCGCCATTTCAAGCCAAATTATACTACGGACCTCTAAATCACAATCCGGACACGCTTATAAGTCCAAAATCACCCAACATAGGCGGGAACGTTTCAAATCAAATCAATTGCGAATTAGAACCATTCTTCCAAATCAATTCCGAGTAACTTGAAAACCAAAATTGACGATTCACACAAGTCATAATACATCATATGGAGCTACTCATGCCCTCAAACAACCAAGCGAAGTGAAATTGCTCAAAACGATCGGTCGTGTCGTTACATGACAAGTATCAAATCAATAAGGAAATATCATGTATATTCGGACACCTAGCGATAGTTTGCACGACTTATGTCGAGGTCAAATGACCTGATCCCTTATAATAGTGTACACTGCCGAGGTTGTACGGTCCAATCCATGGATGCATCTCAAATATATTGCTGAGGTCATAAGGACCGATCCATACTGATATTTTATAGCATCGAGGTGTACGACCTGATCCACCAGAATAGAGAAAACTTTTCGAATTATGAGCCACATATTTTCAACATAGGGATAGGAACATAAAAGCATAATTTTTACTAACAATCAAGTATCCCACCAAGAACTCAAGGTAATGACGCTCGTCCTAACATAATCCCTAATCAAATTTTCATTATAAGTTTAAGTAATTAAACTAACAAGTTGAGTTCAAATAATACAAATATTATATTGTAAATTCCTAAGTCTACCCGGACATAATCATGATTTTATCAACATATGAACTCTCGTCACCTCGTACGTACATAACACCTACAACAAGTAGCACATAAAAATTAAAGCACCTATGTGGATAATTCCCTCTTACAATATTAGGAAAGAGATGTAACTTGCTTCCAAGCCCTCTACTCGGCTCACAAACCACACTGGTGGCATTAAAACAATGCCAACCAACCAAAAACTAATCAAATGACGCATAAATCAATCAATATATGTTCAAAAGTTCAAAATTAAATCATTAGAGTAATTTTCCAACCCAGCTTGGAAAGTCCTTAAAAGTCACTCCCGGGCCCAAATGCCCGTATTGCGAAAATTTTTGGGCATAAATGTTATCCATGACATCTCAAATAGATAATTTATATCCAATTCAATAATCAATTTCATGGTAAAATCCCATTTTACTGAACCCTAGGTTTTTTAACATAATCCCATAATTCTACTAATTTCTATGTTAAAATCTACCATAATTCATATACTTAACTTACATTAGGTATAAATCACTCACCTTATAGTGCTTCATGAAAATCTCCCTCCAAGAAGCTTGAAAATCGATCACGAAAAGTGAGAAATGGGAAAAATTAGCCTAAGTCCCGATTTTTAAAATGTGTTCTACCCAGCGACCCTTCTTCGCGATCGCGGAAGTCCCCTCGTGATCAAAGGCAAAAATTATCGCCCCAAATTGCTCTTCAAAAATGCGACCAGGGCGTCGCAATCACGATGGCTATCGTGTCCTACCCTTCGCGAATGCGAAAGCCAATGGCCTGCCATCCCCCACTCAACTCCTTCCACGGAAACACGACTACCCCCTCGCGAACAAGACCCCACCAATGAATGGGAAGCACAAAAATTTCCCCAGTCCAAATCCTTCATCGTGAACGCGAGACTCCCTCGCGTTTGCGAAGAAGGAAATCAGCATTAGGAATCTACCAATATAGACATAGCTCCTGGTGGTCCGAAACACACCCGATCCACCTAGGACCTCGCTAAACTGCACAAACAAGTCCATAAACATAATCCTCACCTATTCGAGGTCTCGGGACACATAAAAGAACATCAAAAACAAGAATCCCACCTCAAAACCAAATTGATCTACCTTTGAACTTCAAACTTCTTCCAACTAACTCTGAACGCGACGAATCATACTTAGACAACTCGGAATGATGCCAAATTTTAGTCACAAGTCACAAATCACTATAAGAATATATTCCAAGAGTCGGAATCCCAAATGGACCTCGATAACACCAAATTATACTTCCAACCAAACGTAGTTAACTCTAAAACCTCCATGACACTAACTTTTAACAATAAGCATCGAAACGCTGCCGGTCCACCCAAAACTCAATCCAAACATATGTCCAAGTCTAAAATCATCATACAAACCTATTGGAACCTTCAAATCCTAATTCCGAGGTTGTTTACTCAAAGTGTTGACTCAAGTCAAATTTGGCCACCTTAGACCACTATTATGGAACTAAGTGTTCTAAATTCAACTCGAACCCTTCCAAAACCAAACCAACCATCCCAGAAAGTTATAAAACACTAAAAGCACATACGAGAAGTCATAAATATGGGAACAGGGATCTAAATAACAAAACGATCGATCGGGTTGTTATTGGATTATATTATGTATTTTTAAGTGCTATAGTTTTATCTTCTCATAAATCTTCTTTTAAAATTGGTAAAGTAATTTTCTGTGTAGCTAATGTTGGCCTGCCTAGAAAGCGGATGTTAGGTGCCATCACACCCCCGTGGTTGGGTTTCAGGTCATGGCATCCAACTGTCTCGCTGCCTCAAATTCTAATCTTTCTGTTTAAATAGATGATGGATATTTCGATGGTACATATATACCTCAAAAGACACACCATATAACCTCCAAATCTTGAGCGCATGCACAATACCTGCCAACTCTAAATCATAGACCGAATACTTCTTCTCTTGGGGCTTCAACCAACGCGATAAATAGACAATTACCCTACCATCATGCATCAAAACACACTGAAGACCCACACACAAAGCATCGCTATAAACTGTATACATTGTTTACCTCGAAAAATGGGGGTAACAATTAAATATAATTTGTGGTTTTAAAGATATGTGATTTATTCTAATACTAGTAGATAAAAAGCAGTACTAAGTTTAAATAAGAAGAATTGATGAACCAAATCAGTGTTGTGAGAACAATGAGGACCTCGAGCTCGACTTTCTTGGGGGCCTCGAGGACATACAGGAACAATGGGGTATGAACAACAAAGTAAAAAGCAATAAAGCTGAAGAACACTTTTTGAGCATGTTAAACAAGAAAAGCGGAGTAGATGGTTCTATTGCTATAAATAATAATTTGTGATACAAATGATTGGAGTCCCCTTTATATAGGAGGAGAAAACCTCAATATAGTGCATTCCTAATTGAGGTAAAGAATTCTATTGGTACAGGTGTACAACGACCTAGTATGAACTTGTACCATTTCGTACAAATCTTATCCTTTAATTTATACCCTGATTCACGTATCCTTGGGAAATTTCCGCTCTTTCTTGGTTGCCCCAAGAATGTACTGCCCTCGATGTAGGTCGTGCCAAGCCTTCGATCTGCTTCCTCGAGGTGTGTGTCTTTTATCTGGGTCCGACCTCTACTTCGAGTCACCCGAACTCGAACTCATAGCCCAATCCAAGACATCAAAATTGGGCTCCTTAATTTTGACTGTATACAGATAGTCCCCGCGTTTCTTAGAATGAAATGCTATGAAATGATTTGAATCTTGATTTTCTCGAGCCTTTAGCAATGATGTCATGCTCGTGATGTAGGCATTTGAAGTGATCGAAACGTCCCGTCGGTCTTTTTCCCAAAGCATTGAATGTACCGCCGGTTCCATCGTCGACTTCCTATAAATAAGGGGTTACTTCACTTATTCCTTATTCATCAACTTTTAGCCCTTTCCCTTCTCTATATCCTCCTCTAATCACCTATTTTTATGGTTCAATCCTGTGACCACAAGGTCACATGGCAGCAACTTTACCAGTTATGCCATGTCTCCCTTTTTGAAAGCTTTACCCCACTAAGTGGGATTATACTGAGTTGTTATTATTATTATTGTTATTGTTGGCTCAAAACAATGAGAGAAGGGCATCGAATTCTTCCCGTGTCAGAAGATATGTGAACTGTACACTGCTACTCATCTCTCTTAACTTCAACCTCGTGTGGCGCTTTATTCCTTTTGCTTTCCATGGAATGAGGTGGCACTGTCATCTACTAACCTTTGCATCCCACACATGTACAACATCTCAAGAAGTGGATTCAAAGTAGTTGTGCTGATAAGACCCATACTCACCAAGTTTTTCACCTGGCCACAATTTTCTCTAAAGATCGAGATGGAGTCCCCGAGGAGGAGGTTCTCGAAGATGTCGTTTTCGAGGATATGCCCCCAAAAGTAGGTTAGGTTCTTGGCTTTTTGTTTCTTCTTCTTTATTTCTGTGTAAGGTACCCTCGTGGGCTTTGTAAACATCTTTTTTCAATATAAAGAATTTCTCTATTTCATCTTCGATTCGTGTTAAATTTCATTCTCCCTTCGTTTGTCAAAAATCCGAGTGTATAAATCTAACGATTAATCCAAATACTGGACCCGAAACATAATAAACCCTTATATTTTAAATCGACCAATATAATACCTCTTAAGGTTCTTTGTTAATCATTGAGCTAAGCTTAAATCGATTTGGTGCGAGTTCGAGACTGCGGGACTCCTGGGTCCGAGTTGAGTGAGAGCAAGGTCTCGAATTTGAAATAAAGTTAGCTCTTTAGACTTCGTAGATAGTCCCCTAGTGAGAATTTTCTCGAAGTCGGGTAACCCTTGGGCTTAGTAGTCGAGCGGGTACTCGCTCAGACACGAAAATAAAGTTAGCCTTTAGGCTTCATAGATAGTCTCTGAGTGAGAATTTTCTCGAACGCGGGCAGACTTTGGGCTTAGTAGTCAAGTGAGTAGTTGCTCGAACTTGAAATAAAGTTAGCCTTTAGGCTTCATAGATAATCCTCGAGTGAGAATTTTCTCGAAATCGGGCAGCCCTTGTGATTTGTGACTAATTAATCCTTGTTGCCTTGGTCCTGACACAAATATTGCCATGTCAGCGGTTGAAGTGACTGAAAAGTTGCTCTTTGTCCAATTACCAAAGTCATTAAATGGAAGCAGCTGACGGTCAGCCTTTTGACTTCCTCAGCACGCCTAAGTGACCTTTATAAATAGATAGATTCCACAACCTTGCAAACTTTATTCCCATATTGTTTTCAAAGTCTCATTATCCTTTTTTTAATATCCTTGGGATCTCCCTTCTCCTCACTATGAACACTCTTCACTTTCTTGGATCTTCCGTATTCTGATGGCTAAAACCTCCAAAGCGGTTCCCCAAAAGGAAAAGGCTTGATCTTCTTCTTGATTGGCCAAGGGTAAACTAGTAGTGCCCCCTCGTATCGAGGAATGTATTCCCCTGCCATGTGAAATAAAATCCGACTTTACAATCGAGAAACCTATTTCGAAACCAGGCTGATGCGAGCCCATACCTCGATATGTTTGTCTGGTGACCAAGGCCGAGCTCAAGCAAGTAAAGGAAGATTGTAAATGTGACAATAAAGGAATAGTGATTCCTTCATCCGAGGAGGACATCACCACGTACAAAGTAGGATACTTGAGCGTATACACCTATCCATTTACGTTGGGCCCTTCAATTCCGGCTCAGGGCCCTATAGATCCAGTTATTCTTGACTCTTATCAACGATACTGAGTGATGCTCGGCCAAATTTACCCCTCATTTTGGTGAATCGTTTACTTAATCAGGTTCTTTTCGAGACAAATCGAGGGAATTTCTTTTACCCTAGATCATTTGATCATACTGTACATTCCCCGACTTTTTCATGGGGGTTTGATAAAGTTGCAATGTCGATCCTTAAAATATCTATTTGCTAGTATCGATGAGGACAATGACCGTAGGTGGATGAGCTGGTTTGTCTGAGTCAGGACCTTCAATCTGATTCCTGCTGATTGGATGTCGTTCCCCGAGGAGTGGAATATGAAACATTAGTAAGCAACAAGTTTATACTTTTATTTTCCATGGCTTTATATATTTTGTTGGTCTAATCCATCTACGATTGTCCAACTGATGCTTGGTTTCTTGGTGGGGTCCCGGACCTCGAGGGCTGGTCTGAAGGCTGGCCTCCGCCTCCTCTTACTCGGAGCATTACCGGTAATATCTGGACAAGGGTAGATGAGAGGCCAAAAACCATGGTGAGCTTGATTGTTTGTACTCTTATGCTTCTACTACGTGATACTGACCTCGATTTCATGTAGGTCTTGGAGACACCGTTGAGTTGTGGCTAGCCCTAGCTGATGAAGTGGAGGTTCCGAAGCCATCCAAAGAAAGAAAAAGAAGAAGAGAGTCATCTAAAAATCCCCCGAAACCAAAGAAGAGCATGGCTCCAAGGCCTAAGGCCGATACAATGACTTTATCTCCATAAACAACCCAACGTCTTCAGGAGCAGGAGGAAGAAGAAGATGATGATTGCCGGCTGGTAACCCGTGAAAAAAGAAAAAATGTTGATGCTCCGACACCTATCGAGCCAGTGGCGGTTGATGTGGCTCAATCTGGAGCCGAAGAAATTTTCGAGGGGAGTTCGAACAATGTCTCCGAACCATCATTTAGAAAGAAAACACCTCGCCTAAGAGATCATTTGGAGGGCGAGGCCGAATGACCTGAACCCGAGCCTCTTTAGATAAGAGAAAATGCCCCGAGTGGATCACTTGGTGTGATCAATGTGGATGATTCGCCTCTTGGTCCCGAGTTCTCTGAGGGACAAATTCGAGATGCCAACAATATGAGGTCTTTCAAAGTGGAGGCAAGCCATGAAGGGCATGATATCTTTTGAGAATGTCTCGCAGGGCTTGATGATGGTCCCGACCCCTATGCCTCTTTTATTTTTGATGAGACTCGTAATCTTTTTAAACAAGTGAGTTTTTTGTTTTTATGCATGCGCCTTTGTTTTAGCTGTTCTGAACCCATCTTCTCTCCTTTTTCATGAAGGTTGTGGTGCTCCATAAGAGGGCATTTTCCAAGTCCCAAGATGATCTTGCTCGATGCAAGGCTGAGCTTAAGAAGACTTTGGAGGATATGGGCGTCGTCAAAGCCCTTTATGCTAAGAAAGATATGGAGATCCACGATTTTCGAGTTGAGTTAACGCAGGCATGCCAAGTTCTAGCCGAGTATATGGAGAAGGTAACACAACTCTCAAAGGTCTGTTACATACCTGTTTGTTTTAGCGACTAGCATTTTTAATTTTCTGTTTCAGTAGAAGGCCGACTTGGAGGCGCAGCTTCGGGAGGAGCTTAAGATGAAAGAAAACGCGACCCTGGAATTGAGGCAAGGTATGGGACAATCTCGCCCCTGAGAAGAAAATTTAAGAGAGCAGTTAGCTTCACTCGAACACCAACTTCGAGGTGTGAAGGAGGAGAGCCAAGTTCGGGGCCTCGAGATCGAGGAGCTTAAAGCCAAATTTTCTGCTGAGCTAGCCAAGGCTAAATCTGATGTTGCAGAAATTATGGCTTCGTATCGAGCCGATGCCAAAGCAGCTAATGATCGAGCAAGGGAGATCTCTTCTACGACAGAGTTTAAGTTATCAAGTGCCCTTGACCATGATAGGCGACAATCCCGGAGGATGACCCTCGAGGAGATACATGCCCGTGGCTTCGACCATTCGGACAATATTGAAGCGGAGAAGATTTTGGAAGAAGAGGCGGCCGTTCTGCTTTCTGATGAGGATGATTCAGCCAGTGTCTCTGAAAGTGAAGGATATGGGGATGAAGTTGCCGAGGGTGAGGCTATTGAAGACTCAACTCCCGAAGATGCGACTCCTGGAGATGCAGGTGCTAAGGATGTGACCTCGAAGTAGTTTTAGGTCACTTTATTTTGTTTCCTTATAAGCCTTCCTTGTGTAAATATTTCTTGTAGTCACCTTTTGGAAGTACGAGGGAAACTTTTATCTTGTCTTTGGTTTGTACTGGATTTAACATTGTGTTTATTCATGGAAGACTTCGTTTGAATGATTAATCCGAGGATTGGTTTAGGGTTCGAGGTGTTACCAAACCCTTAGATCTTTATCGATAGATGTAATCATTTTTGAGCTAAGTTTAAATTGATCCGATGTAAACTCGGGATATTGTGAGCCTTGAATTCGGATCGAAGTGAAAGCGGAGTCTGGAACTATAAGTTTTTGGCTCTTAAGCCTTTCGAAGTTGTCCCCTGGGCTCTTACATATTCGCCCTTAGGCTCTTTTGAGATTGTCCCTTAGGCTCTTATATATCAGTCCTTAGGCTCTTTTAAGCTGGTCCTAAGGCTCTTTATATTGGGCAGTTTTGTCCTTTAGAATGACTATGTAATTTTTCCCTCATTTCGGCTAAAAGACTTAGTGAAATTTTAGTTATGCCTAAGCATGTGTTTTTGTACTAGCTGGGTTTTTCAAAGGCTCGACGTATTGGAACCTTATTAGTCATTTCGTTTGTGTAAGCATGACCGAATACCTCTAAAGGTTTTTTCGAAGGCCGGTGGTATCGAAGCCTTTGGATAATCCGAGGACTAATTTATCGGAGTCCTTAGTTTTTTTGGGGACTAAATTTATCGAAGCCCTTCATATTCTGCCTTTGCCGAGGGTAGCCTGATTTAATTGATTTTTTTAATAGTTGAAGGCCTCTAATTTATAGCGGAAGTCGGACGTCTCCGAGCCATATTATTTCGGCCGGATCCTTTTCTTACGACTGTAGTCTTTTATATGGTTGTAGCCTTTAGTCCCCGAGTGTGATGGACTTGGCCTTAATATCGAGGGGATGTCTCTTCAAGGTCTTATGAGCTTGAACGTGCCTCTTTGAGGTCTTGTGAGCTAGAATGTACCTTTTTTAGGTCTTATAAGTTTGAGTGTTTGATAACTCGGTATGTCGATAGTCAATATCAGTCCCCGAGTTTTCGGGTGCATTCGGGGTTTTGGCCCTTGCGGGCTAATCTGTTCGGCCAAGAGATCTTTTTGTTCTTTAATCTTCACTAATTCAAGTTGATCCAAGGCTCTTTCAATCTCGGACCGATCATCTGGCTCTTCTTCAGCCGCAGATATGTTGAGATCAAAATTGAGTCGTTAAATGTGAAAATAGTGGACTTCTTTGAGGCACAAAGTGATATTATATAAAAAATGTTTCTTCAAATAATTGACACATGCATATATGTTTTGCCGCTGGGGGCTCGACTATTCTATGTGGACATGGTTCTTTTGACCGTTTGGCCCATTACAATATTCCCTATTGATGCCCTCCTTGGCATGAATTTCTTTCTTCGAGGATATAACCTCCGAGGGTAATGCCCCCCAGTATTCGAGGTTGATTGAAAAGAAGAGTGATGCATGCTTTAAAGCCTACAGCCTTCATGTAAGAGGGGGTATCTTTGAGGTCGCGAGCCTTTAAAGGCTCCTATCATGTCGAGCTTGTAAGATCCTTTACCAACGACTCCGAGGCCTTGCGACCCGTGATCATGGTATATTTGAGAGCCTTGACCTGGTTGGGGATGATTCTTAATGTCTCGATTTAACACCATGAGGCAGAGAAATTCACTCGTGCCAACTCTGAAGACACGTTTCTCTAGGTTGAGCTTCGTGACGCGTTGCTCTGAAATATTGATTATTTCCTGCAGATGAATTAAAATGGTCCTCTGCGCACAGGAACCTAACAAGTCATATCAACAATATTGTTTTTCATTACTTTACTTGTCTGTTCTTCGTACATCCTGTTGACTGGGTGTTGATACGAAGTTTTTCGAACTGGGGGCCTCTTTATTTGTTTTACTGGTTTGAACCTGGGACTATTGCTCAGTCTATGTGTGGTGATTTAAGGCTGGATCCTTGTCATATCTGAACGGGGCCAAACAATGCAATCTATATCATAAATAATAAAGTAAAAGAGTTTTTTCCTTTGTTCAGGGGTTAATCCCGTTCCCAGGTGTACCTTTCTTTTGGGCAGTTAACTTGGTAGCATCAGGCTTCTGGGGGGTAACGGAGGTTCGAGGAGCTAAGGAGTTCCCCTCTTCACCTTCGGTTACCTATTTATCCTGCTTCCGTATAGACTTGGAGCTGTGATTGCTACTTTGCCACCTGTTTTATCTTTGAAGCTTGACTTTTCCGAGGTCAAGGGTTCCGGCATCGGCACCGCTTCCTTGATTGAAAACATATCTTTTGCAGCATGCTATTCTCCGCGGACTATTTTCACTCCTTCTTTTGTCGGGAACTTCATCATCTGATAGAGGGTTGACGTCATTGCCCTCATGTTGTGTATCCATGACCTTCCGAGGAGTGCGTCATACCTCATGTTGCCTTCGATGACATGAAACCTGGTGTCTTGTATGGTCCTGGCTACGTTTATTGGCAAAATAATTTCTCCCTTTGTTATTTCACTTGCCATGTTGAAACCATTCAGCACCTGGGATGCAAGTACAATCCAATTTTGTAGGCTGAGTTGTTTCACGATCCTCGATCTGATTATGTTTGCAGAGCTACCTAGATCCACTAAAACATGTTTAATCTGAGCTTTATTTAAAATGATAGAGATTACCAGGGCGTCGTTGTGAGGCTGGAATATGTCCTCTGCTTCCATGTCAGAGAATGATAGGGTGTCCTTAGGTACATAGCTCCGAGTCCATTTCTCTTTCGTGATGGATACTTTGGTACGTTTGAATATGGGTCCCTTTGGGACATCGGCTCCACCGATGATTATGTGAATGGCCTGTTGAGGTTCTTCAGGTTCATTTTTCCTGTTTGCATCTCTTTCTCGGAAATGGTTCTTAGCCCGGTCATTGAGAAATTAACAAAGATGCCCTTCATTGAACAACCGGGCTACCTCCTCCCTAAGCTACCTGCAATCCTCGGTCCTATGCCCGTGAGTACCATGATACTTACATATTAAGTTGGGATTCCTCTGAGAAGGGTCGGTCTATATGGGCCTGGGCCATCTAGTATCTTTAACTTTGCCAATGGATGAGACGATACCCAAGGCATCGACACTGAAGTTGTATTCTGATAATTTAGGTACCTCTATCGGTCCCGAGCACCTGTCAAACCCAATTTTGCTGATGAGCCCTCAGGCCTTTTGGCCTCGATCTACTCTCCGATCATTCTGAGGTGGATTACGCCTTGAAATGTTCCTTCTATCTTCGACGTACGGTTGATATATTTCCTTGTTGAATCTTGATCCCCGCCCTAAGTCCCTCGGGGGCTTGACTGCAAATCTGTTAGGATGAACTGAGCCGGGGGGGGAGGGGGCTCCCAACTGGTCATCCTCGACCCTAATTTTTGACTAATAACGATTGTGCACATCCGACCATGTCACAACGGGATATTCAATCAAGTTATTCAATTGTCGAGATGCAATCGAGCTTCTTTTGTTCAAACCTTGCATAAAGGCCTGAACTGCCCAGTCATCGAAGATCGGTGGTAATTCCATCTTTTCCATCTGAAACTGGGACACGAACTCCCTTAACATCTCGTCATCCCTTTGTTTTATTTTGAAGATGTCAGATTTTCTTGTGGCCACCTTTATAGTCCCTACATGTGCTTTCACGAAGGCGTCTGCCAACATAGCAAATGAATCTATTGAGTTAGGAGCTATGTTGTGATACCATATCATAGCTCCTTTTGATAGTGTTTCCCCAAAATGTTTCAATAATACTGACTCGATTTCATCGTCATTCAAGTCATTTCCTTTGATTCCACAAGTGTATAAAGTAATATGTTCGTTAGAGTTAGTTGTTCTTTTGTTTTTTGGTATATCGGGCATGCGAAATTTCTTGGGAATAGGCATCAGAGCAGTACTTGGGGAGAAAGGTTTTTGTATGAAATTTTTGGCATCTAGACCTTTTAAAACTGGAGGTGCTCCTGGTATTTGGTCTACCCAGGAGTTATAAGTTTTCACCTTTTTATCGTTGTCTTCTATCTTCTTTTCTCCTGACTCGATTCTTTTAGTTAGTTCCTAGAGCATTTTCATGATTGTGGGGGCAGTCCCCAAGCCGCTTTCGTCGGGCCTTTCTAGCACTGGCTCGTGTCGGGCATTTACTGGCTCGATGGTGTTAGGTATTCTATTCTGACTCTGAAGTTGAGCGATGGTGAATTGATGAGCTTGCAGCATTCGAATATCACTTGGAGGCTGAATCCTCTTTCTTCCATCCCTCATATTTCCTGGTCTCCAGCTCGAGCTTCCCTATGTGCGTTCCTTGCGGGGTCTATGCCTGCATCTGTGTTTAGAGCATTGTGCGAACTGATATCAACTGGCTCCACGTTTGGCACTCCCTCAGGGTTTATGGATGGTACATTGACCCCTATACCACCGTTTTCTCCAAGACCTTCATCTTCGTGAATAGGAGCATTCTCTGTGCTCGACATGATTAAGCCTGAAATCAAAGAATCTTTGACAAGAAAAAGTGTGAAGAATAACGTGTGTTATCAGAAAACTAGCACTAAAACAATCACTATTAAACAAGAAAAGCAGAATAGAATATTCTATTGCAGTGAATAATAATGTGATACAAATGATTGTGGTCCCCTTTATATAGGAGGAGAAAACCCCAATATAGTACATTCCTTATTGAGGTAAAGAATTCTATTGGTACAGGTGTATAACGACCTGGTACGGACCTGTACCATTTCGTACAAATCTTATCCTTTAATTTATGCCCTAATCCACGTGTCCTTGGAAAATTCTTGCTCTTTCTTGATTGCCCTCGAGAATGTACTTCTCTCGATTTAGGTCGTGCCAAGCTTTCGATCTGCTTCCTCGAGGTGTTTGTCTTTCAGCAGGGTTCGGCCTCTGCTTCGAATCACCTGAACTCGAACTTATAGACCAATCCAAGACTTTGAAATCGTGCTCCTTGATTTTGACCATATGCATACATCCCTGATTTTGAGGGCATTACCTAAACTAGAGTCATGGTCAAAGCATTACTTAGCTTCTGAAATCTTTGCTCACACTCATCCGACAACCTGAAAGGAGCACCCTTCTGAGTCAACTTAGTTAATGGGGCTGCAATAGATGAAAATCCCTATAGAAAGTGACAGTAGTAATCTACAAAACCTAAGAAGCTCCTAATCTTTGTAGCGGTAGAAGGTCTGAGCCAACTCTGAACTGCCTCAATCTTCTTATGGTCCACCTTGATCCTATTATTAGATACCACATGGCCCAAGAACGTCATATAACCAACCAAAACTCGCACTTAGAGAACATAGCATACATATTTGTCTCCCTCAAACTCTGAAGCACCATCCTCAAGTGTTGCTCGTGCTCTTCCCTACTACGAGAATATACTAAGATATTCAATGAGCACAATAACAAAGGAATACAAATAAAGCTGGAATACACTTTTCATCAAATGCATAAAAGTTACTATGGAATTAGTCAAGCCAAAAGACAATACTAAGAACTTATAATGCCTATAAGGAGTCCTGAAATCCGTCTTAGGAATATCAGAAGACCTGATCTTCAGTTGATGATAACCCGATCTTAAGTCATTCTTGGAGAACTCCCTAGCACCCTGAAGCTGATCAAGTAAACCATCAATGCACGGTTGTAGATACTTGTTCTTGATGGTAACCTTGTTCAACTGCTTGTAGTTAATACACATTCACATGGAAACATCCTTTTTCTTCACAAATAATATAGGTGCACCCCAAGTGGAAACACTTGGCCTGATGAAACCATTATCTAACAATTCCTGCAACTGTTACGTCAATTCCTTCAACTCCGCTAGGGTCATACAATATGGTGGAATAGAGATAGGCTAGGTACCCGACACTAAATCAATACCAAAAATTAATATCCTTATATGGTGGCATGCCTGGTAGGTCTGTAGGAAACACATTTGGAAACTCCCTCACTACTGGAACTGACTAACGGTATGAGTATCAACATCAACATCTCTCTCAAAGGCAAGATGCCTAACACCCATTCTCAACCACTGGTTGCGCCTTCAGAAAAGAAATCACTCTACTAAGAGAGTGACCAATAGAACCCTTCCATTCCAACCTTGGCAACCCAAGCATTGCCAACATCACAGTCTTAGCGTGACAATCAAGAATAACATGGTATAGAGATAGCCAATCCATACCTAAAATCACCTCAAAATCAACCATATTGAGCTATAAAAGATTAACCATAGTCTTATATCCCCCAATAGAACGATCTTCCATAATAGAATCACTAACAAGTGTAGACACATGAACAGGAATATCAAGATAACCACGAGGCAAATCCAAATATTGAGCAAAGTATGATGTCACATAAGAATAAGCGAAACTAGGGTTGAATAACACTTGAGCATCCCTGTGGCATACTGAAAATATACTTGTGATCACCATATCTGAAGCAACTGCCTCCGGTCTGGCGGAGAATGCATAGCAACGAGCCAGTCCAACACCTGACTGCTAGGCCCCGAACAAACTGAGTTCCACCCTAGCTGGCTGTGCGGGTGGTATAGTTGTTGGCACTAAAACCATGTACTGTGTGTCGTGCTGTGGTGCACTATTCATAAGCCTGAGGCAATCCTTCTTGAGATGACTCAAGCACCCATACTCAAAACATCCCCTCCTCTGACGAGGCTGCTGATTCCATGGCTAACCTTGAGAACCTGAATATCCACCTATAGAACCCTAAACAGATGGATCACAACATGAACTTTGTGTTGACACTTCACTGAAAGATAACTAGCATGGATGAGCACTATATGAACCGTGGCTGACTGAAGAACCATGAGAAATATAATGAGCTGCCTGAATGGGCCTAAAAGGACAACATCTAATGTGATGTGCCTGGCCACAAGATGAGATACCACAAAATCCACCCAAATCATGGGGCCTCTTTGCCTCTCCCTCCTCTCGCTCCTACCTACGAACACCCTCCAAGCAACTGGCAATCTCAACCGCCTAGTGAAAGCTAGTATCGGTCTCTGCCTCTCAGGACATACCATATTGAATACTATAGTTGAGGCCCTCAATGAACTTCCCGACTCTCTCCCCTTCAGTAGGGACAGAAAATAATACACGATGAGCTAACTTTGTGAACCTCATCTTGTACTGATTCACGGTCAAGCCCTCATAGCGTAAATGTTCAAAACTCACTACGCAACTCATTTCTGTGAGTCTAGGGTATGAATTCCTCCAAGAATAGAAGTGAGAACTGATACAAAGTGGTGATATGACAACTGTTTCTCCTCACACTTATAGGTCTACCACCACCTATAGGATAGCCCTATCAGTTCAAAAGTAGAAAAATCAACCCCATTGGAGTCCACTAGACCCAATATGCAAAGAATTTGATGACACTGATCAAGAAATCCATGAGCATCCTCTTTAGGCTCTCCATTCAGGAGGATGAAGTCTTTAAAATCTCTCTGTCCTTTTCTGCTCCTCAGCAGTCATGGATGGTCTAATCTCGGTTTGAGCTGTTACGACTGGCTGCATTGATATAACTCCCGATGTATGATAGACCTAAGCTAGCTACTCTAGTGTGCATGCGGCAGAAGTCTAGGCTCCTCCCCTAGCCTGTGAGGTAGCTAGAGCAACAAGGATCATGCTATCTTGAGCCAAAATCGTATACACACTCAAAATTTGGGCGAAAGTCTCCTGAAGACTCAATATAGAATTGTGTCCCTCCAGGGCCTGAGCTAGTCCCACCTGCTCAACCGGAACCTGCTACTCAACATGAGTGGTTGGTGGCTCTATAGTAGATTCCCTAGTAGGGGATCTAGTTGTGGCTCGTGCCTCACCTAGATCTCTACCTCGACCCCAGCCTTTCGTGACCCTAAATTGGGGTACTGGTGCCTGCTCGACCGTACCAAAAGATCATGTACTCACAATGTGTGAAAAAATAGAAGAAATAATATACAAACTTTAGGATAAACTATGCATGATAGAGAATGAAAGAAAGAGAAATCTTTCCTAATAGCCACTCGAAGATAAGAATAGACATCTCTGTAACGATCCGCAAGACTCTATTAGACTTGCTCATGACTCGTGACATTTATACAACCTAGAGTTCAGATACCAACTTGTCACGACCAAAAACTGCCACTGGTCATGATGGCGCCTAACCCACTTTTTAGGAAAGCCAGTCATAAAATAATAACAAAAATATGGTAACGAATTACAGAATATATAAGTCTGAAAGATCAATAACTATAAATAATATCAAATCATAATAGAAATCCCAGAACAGGTAACACTAAATCACGAGCTCTACAATGTGAGTACATGTCTAAAATACATAAATACTATCTGAAGCAATAACAACAGTAAATAAACATAGGAAGAGATGCTCGGGACTGCGATCAAGAAGCAGCTCTACCTCGGTCTCCAAACTCAAGGAATTGCTCTAAGTACAACCAACCCAATATACTCTATAGGTATCATTACTAATCTTGGCGAGGTATTATTGCCAAGAATAACCATACTCACTTAACAATCTGCCCAGTTCATAAATATACAAGTACACATCAATGGTACCAACTAAATATGAAACACATGTATAAAAAAATCATTGCACATAGAAGATATGCATTAAAAAAAAGTCAATGTGCATAGGTTAACATATAGAGAAGATATGTATTGTGCCTTCAACTTCCAATTAAAAAACATATAGAGAAGACATGCATAAAGAGGTAAGTATATATTTCAAAACTAGCATATAGAGAAAATATTCAATAAAACATGTATACACTCAAGGTATTTTCGAATAGAGAAAAGATACAAAAATCAAACATTGATCAGTTTTCCTCATACTGCATGTACGTCATCAAGAGAAAAACATGAAATGATGGCCTAGGGGGATGGATCCTTACTCACGCGTTGTACGGACAACTCACATGCTATAATATAACAACCACACGGACCACTCACGTGCTATCATAACTTAAAACTCATGGACCACTCAAGTGCTACCAATCTAGTCCATAACACATATAAATCATATACAAGAATACATGTATATGAATAATGGAATCAAATCATATACTCATGGACTGAATGAAGTGACATGCTAAGGTGTATGCATGTGCAAAGTGTGCTACCATAGCTTAAATTAGGCAAATATACCACAAAATATCAATTAGAATGTTTGAACATGATATTAACCTACATATCATCTCTAGCATAATTCAAGTAGCTCACAAAGGGGTAAGAACATATGAAACATGATAGCCTAAAGCTTAGTATTCATTACAATGAATAACATAGCCTAAGCACTACCTCAAGTATGAATAAAACTCAGTGCACGCACACATGCTCACTCTCGGCACGAAGCCATCATTATCAATTCAAGAAACTAGTGTCCCAAACCAAGGATATGCAAGATACTTACCTCAAACAAGCCAAATCAATACTCCAAAAATCCCTTACCTCGCAAACCGGACTACGAACGATTCCTATCTATCCAAAAATAACTCAATAACATCAAATAAAGCCATAGGAATCAATTCCAAACAATAAAGCTCAAAACTTTACACAATTCCTAAAAATTGAACAAACGTCAAGTTGGAACCACATGGTAAGAGCCGAGTCAAGGGGTATATCCTGACTACCCATAATTCCAAGAGTCCAAATATACGATTAGATTCAAAAACTAAGTCCAAATCGATCTTTAAATCCTCAATTTTTACTCTCTTAAGTTGTATAAAATATCCTTAAATTTCCCTCAAATTTCCATGATTTAGGTGTTAATAATCCATGTAGATTCTTGAATTAATACCAAAAATATATAGAAATCACTTACCCCAAAGTCTTATATGAAAGTCTCCTTCAAAAATAGCCCCTCTACAAGTCTAGGGCTCAAAATATGAGAGAATGGGCTAAAATTCCGAAATTTAAACTTCATATCGTCTGCCCAGCACTACCCGTCGTGAATGCAGCCAATACTTCGGGTTTGCGAAGCACAAAATTCAACACCTAGAAACAAGCCTTTGCATTCGTGGAAGCTCCCTCGTTCTCAACGGATATCAAATTACAAACTCATAAACAGAGGACTCTAGCATACCAAGGTGTAAGCATGTGAGAATTGTAAGACTATAGCTCAGATTAGACGGGTACGCCATACAATAATGAGTATCATATTCAAATAGGAAATCAAAATCTACACGTGAGCTCTCGCGTGATTCAAGAAGTTCATGTTGTCATACAAACATATAAAGCATGATAGCTGGACGCACAATAAAAAAACAATACATGATTCAGTCTAAAGACTACCCTGAGTATGGATAAAACTGGTGCACGTATATACGCTCGTCAACTCGCATGTACGTCACCACCAGCATGTAGCCAATATTATCAATGTAAGCAAAAACGTCCCCCAAACCAACGCCAGGTGAGATACTTATCTCAAATAGTCCAAATCAAACCTCCAACACAAAACGACCTTTGAATGGCCTATACCTAGCTAAATATCAAACAATTGGTCAAACAATGCAAGGAAAAGTGATTTCATACAAAAAAGTCCAATATTTATAATTCTCAAAAAGTCAACAAAAGAGTCAACTCTAGACCGCTTCCTAGAACTCGACACAACTTACAAATTCTGACTATCCACTCATTTACGAAATCAAACATACAAGTCTCATTCAAATTCTACTCCAAATCGGGATTCAAATCTCAATTATTCGCTTTCTAATGTTTAAGACAAAAACCCCAATTTTTCTTTCAAATTCCATGTTCTAAGTGTGTAAATCCATAGAGAAACAAGATATATAATCAAATCCAAGTAAAAATTACTTATCCTCAAAGTAGTGATGAAAATGTCCCCAAACATTGCATCTTTCCGTGCTCCAAAACTCAAAATAATAAAAAAATGAGATAACTAGACTTAAAATCCTCATGCAGGCATCCTCGAACCTGCACATACTTAGCTGTTGGTGTAATGCCACTTGTGCAAAAAAATACTCGTATCTGCGAGATCTCATGCACCAGCCTGACTCCGCTTTTGCGCACAAACACCCACTTTTGCGATGTTGCAAATGCGCCAAAATACCCGCTTTTGCGGTCGCCAAAATATGCCAACCTTCAGCATCTGCGAGCCTCAATATCTCAAGCACTCCTCACATGTGCGACCTATTCTTAATTTTTGCACCCTCGTAGGTGTGACACACCAGCACCAGAAATTTCCAAAATACTCCAAAACGGTCCGAGATCAATCCAAAAAACACATGAGCTTCCTAGTCCCCCCATCAAAACATACCAACAAGTCCTAATACCTTTGATACACTCAAATTTCACTTTAAATAAATAGTGTAACGCGGTCGGTGTCAAATATAATAACCCAACAAGGTTGGGGTCGAATCCCACAGGGAATAAGTGTGAAAAGGTTACTTGAGTCGTGTGAAACTTAACTTAAGTCGTAATTCTATTCCTTTAGCTTAACAAGAGAATGATATAATCGTGATATACAAGATAACTATTTTGTTATGAGAATGTGATTAATTTAATTAAGGAAACCAAGATTGTGTCCCCATCAATGAAATGTAATGCTATCGGTGTTAATATGATATATTTCTAATGGAAGGTCCTTTGATATACAAATAGTTTCTAAATGACTACCCAATATTTTCCAATGGTTGGATAGTATGTTCTCTTTATAATTTTCTCAAATATAAAAGATTTGAAATTAAGAACAACCAATTTATGCCAAGTAGAACCCACTTATTCCTAAGCGATTTCATTAAACAAGGTTTAAAGTCTTGAGTTCTTGATATTCACTTCTACCTAACTCTAACTCACTTTTTCAAGTAAGCAAGAGTAAAATGGAATAAGTTAATGTTTGTAACCACTAACAATAAATAAAGCACAAAAAATGAATAAATATCAACCAACCATTATATATATATTCAATGTTAAACACCCATTTAGGGTCCACAACCTTAGTATTTAAAACTAGCTACTCATACTAAAATACAAAAATAAAGCAATAAATAGAGTCATAAAGCTTACAAAAGTGTAGGATTCTCTCTTCACAAACTTCCAAATTAATGGTGTATTCAATGTCTTCAATGTAGTCCTTTTTCAGACTTAATGACCCACAAAAACCCTAGTAAAACTATTTATAGTGGACTAAAAGTCGGGGTCAATATTGGACAAAAATGCCCCTGCAAACACCTTCTGCGACCGCATAATGGTCGCCGACCATGTATGCGGTCCGCATAATGGTCGCCGACCATGTATGCGGTCCGCATAATCATCATTTCGTCGCACATTTGCAGATCTTTAATCCCAGGAATCCACCGCATTTGCATTATGCGGTCCGTATATCAGTTATGTGACTGCATTTTCCATTGCAGAAGTGCTACGCAGGTTCTTTCAATTTCAGTTATGTGGTCATTATGCGGCTCGCAGAAGTGTTATGCAACCATATAATGGATCGCACAATCTCCTCTTTATTTGGCAAAATAGCTGCTTCAGTTTGTGGTGGTTATGCGGTCCGCATAGTTCTTCTGCGATCGCATACTTGCAGCATTTCTACTCTTTTGTGGTTTTTGACTTCTTTTCTATGTGTTTGGATCTTCAAGTCTTATGCGCTATAAAAGACCAAAATCATAAAATTTAACTACAAATGCATCGAAAGACGAACTAAAATCTATGTAATTGGTATCAAAAGTGCCGAAATTCTACGACACATCAACCTTATCCAAATGCTCAAAATACCACAACTAATATCAAAACCAAGAATCGAAGATCAAAATCCATCTTTTAACTTTCAAACTTTCCAACTTTAGCAAACACGTCCGAATCATGCCTAAATATTCCGAGTTCCAACCAAACTTTGCGTACAAGTTTTAATCAATTAAAAAACCAATTTAAAGTCCCAGAACACCAATTGAGACCCCCAAACTCAACTTTTGGTCACACCTATGAACTCTCCATACTATCAAATTGCCAACTTTCGGTGAATAGAGCCAAAATCTTCTAAAAACCTCCGAATTCAAATCTGAATCTACACCCAAGTCTAAAATCACCATACAAACCTATAGGAACCATAAAATCACCAATCCGAGGGAATTTACTTAAAATTTTAAATATTGGTCAACTCTAGCAACTCAAGCTACTAAAAATAAAACTAAGTATTCCAATCACTTTTAAACCTTTCTGAAACCGAACCAACTTTTCCCCAAAATCATCAAACATAAAATACACGTACGAGGAGGGCGATGCTCAAATAAATAAAGCGAACACCATGTCATTACAGTTCAATTTTGTTTCAGATTTAGGACACTAACAACGAGTTGATTATCTACCAATCTTCAACATAAGGAGACTGTTCCTCAGGTCTCCTGATTGTGCCGTCTATAAACAAGACTTTTTTCTTGCTCGCAAGGCGTCCTCATTGATCTAGTTCACTCATCCTCCCAAGATTGCCATTAAATGTTTTATCGTATGGAGATGTTGTCTTCCTGTGACTGCTTCCATCGCCACTGGTACTCCTGCCAGCACCACCTTTGTCTTTACCGTCTTCTCTGGCCATGTTTCACCAAAGAGGAGAGAGGAAGAGAAAAGCCTTGTCTTCTTCTATATATATATATATAGAGAGAGAGAGAGTATGTATGTATAATTAGTGAACATTAGTCCTAAAAAATATGGCAAACTTTAGTCCTACACGTATAAGGAAAATAGCTAGTTACACTATGGACTACTGGTGCTTCACCTTAGTTACACTGTGGACCACCGGTGCTTCACCTCTCTAACAGGGGCTGAGCTACAGTTGTGGGTGCGGGTTCGGGCGAACCCAGTGACTTTTTCTGAGACTCTATATTTATATTGAAAAATTTATTAAATTATATAGATATATATCACTGCCGAACCCAGTAACAAAAGTGGTGTGGGTTCAATGACAATGGGGTCTGGGTTTGCTGGTAGACACCCGAGTTCGATTCCCTGTGAAATCAATGTTATTTTATTAATTTTATAATATTTTTAGAAAGGACAAACTAAATGAGTAAATGATTCCGTATAATTCCCAATCAACTCCAACGACAACTCCCCTTACTTTCTTCTAAAGTAACATTTTTAATACACTAGCGTTTTTCTTTATGATAAACAAAAGACAAGACTTCTCTAAAGTAACATTTTAAACACACTAGCTTTTTTCTTTCTAATAAACAAAAGACAAAGCTCTAATTCCCAAACAAATCCAACGACAACTCCCCTTACTTTCCTTTAAAGTAACATTTTTAATACACTAGCTTTTTTCTTTCGAATAAACAAAAGACAAAACTCTAAACAAAAACAAACGTCTTCCAACTCCAAACAAGGATGAAATCAAAATTCCCAAAATAAAAAAAAAAACTAGGGTTCTGCTGATATGCTTTGTGACCGTGTGACTCTGTCTCTATTGATTGACTTTTAGACTCTTCTTCGTTTTTCCATTCTTCTTTTTTGATATTTTGCTTCATGTTTTTCTCTTATATTTCATATTTGATAATTATACAAAATCTAATTTTTAATCTTTGATTCCAGGGTTGTCCAACATTTTAACCTCTATTTTCTTTGTCTATTTGTGCTTTTGTACTTTCCAAAAGATCAAATATGGAATTCCCGATAAGCTGACAAGGTATGTGATTCTTTCCAAAAGTTCAAACTGGAGTCTGTCGACGGACAAGGTATGTGGTTGTTGTCCTACTTTTTTTTTTTTTTAGTTTCTTAGTGAGACTAACTTGCATTCACATGGATTGGTCTTATGCCCTTATTAAGAAGAAAACTTTCATATGTCTACAGTAGAGCTAAAATAGAAGAAAATCCAATGACCTTTTTCGAGACCCTGTATATATAATTTAGAACTCATACACTTATAATCCTAGCTCCGCCTCTGCTCTCTAATATATATACAATATATACACTCCTAATAAAAATCATACACCTAGGCCAAAATGGAAAATTTAAAATTATGTTATATTTAAATATAAAAAAATATCATTTTTTCTGAACAAACTAATAAGGAAATAAATTACACCACATAAAATGCAATGAAAAGAGTAATTATCTACATGTCCGCTCATTCAGACAAATAAATAAAATATTTACGGTTCGTAGATTCGGACTGAGTTATTTATGTGTATGTATATATTTTAAAAGTGGATACGCCTTCATCGCAATTTTTTAGATAGGTCCATGCTCGTCATTCAAGCAAGGACAAGAAGAGAAGGAACCATTCTGGCTATTGTTAAAAAAAAAATTATTTGGAGATATTTCTAGCTGATGATGTCCATCTCATTGAAGAAGTATTAGGCATATGCCTAATAAGAGTTTTCTTTGGTTTGGTAGCCAACCTTTTTGACTTGGTTTGGTTGGTAGCCAACCTTGTTGAATTAGTTTGGTTTGGTAGCCAACCTTGTTGAATTTCTTTGGTTTGGTAGCCAACTTTGTTGAATTGTGAAAAGTGTGTGTAAATTGTCAAATATTGTAGGCTTTAGAGGGTGAAGCTTTGGCTATAAAAGGAGAGCTTCAACTCTCATTTCTTCACACCAACAAAGAGAGAAAGAAAGAGTGAGGTTTCACAGACAAGGTATAAGAAAATAGTCTGTGAGGAAAATAGAGAGTGAGCGATATTGTAGTGAGGTGGGAATATCAAAAGAGGGTTATTTCTTTTGAGTGTTGTAGTGGTCTTTGGAGTATTTACCTCCGACCTACAAAGTGTAAAATTCCTTACTATAGTGATATCAGTTGCTCCTCTCGGGGTCGTGGTTTTTTCCCTTATTCAGAAGGGTTTTCCACGTAAAAATTTTGGTGTCATTGTTACTCTTTTATTCTTGTTAATTACCGTATCTCGGTGCTACATTATTATTCCGCTTTATTACCGTGAATATTATTTTGGTAAGGGGTTTATTCCCAACAACTGGTATCAGAGCACAGGTTCTGCTCGTTCACTGAAATACTATTCACTGTCGGTAGTACTATACTTGGTGAAAAATAAAAATGTCCGGAGTAAAGTACGAGGTAGCAAAATTCAACGGAGATAACGGTTTCTCAACATGGCAAAGAAGGATGAGAGATCTGCTCATCCAACAAGGATTACACAAGGTTCTAGATGTTGATTCCAAAAAGCCTGATACCATGAAAGCTGAGGATTGGGCTGACTTGGATGAAAGAGCTGCTAGTGCAATTAGGTTGCACTTATCAGATGATGTGGTAAATAACATCATTGATGAAGACACTGCACGAGGAATTTGGACAAGGTTGGAAAGCCTATACATGTCCAAAACGCTGACAAATAAATTGTACCTGAAGAAGCAGTTATACGCCCTACACATGAGTGAAGGTACGAATTTTTTGTCACATTTAAATGTGTTTAACGGACTAATCACACAGCTTGCCAACCTCGGAGTGAAAATCGAGGAAGAAGATAAAGCCATCTTGCTATTGAACTCGTTGCCATCTTCGTACGATAATTTGGCAACAACCATCCTGCACGGTAAGACTACTATTGAGTTGAAAGATGTCACATCGGCTCTTCTACTCAATGAGAAGATGAGAAAGAAGCCTGAAAATCAAGGACAGGCTCTCATCACAGAAGGTAGAGGCAGGAGTTATCAAAGGAGTTCGAACAACTATGGTAGATCCGGAGCTCGTGGGAAGTCAAAGAACCGATCCAAATCAAGAGTCAGAAATTGCTACAACTGTAATCAACCAGGTCACTTCAAAAGAGATTGCCCAAATCCAAGGAAGGGCAAAGGTGAAACCAGTGGCCAGAAGAATGACGACAACACAGCCGCCATGGTGCAAAATAATGATAATGTTGTCCTCTTTATAAATGAGGAAGAGGAATGCATGCACCTGTCAGGTTCAGAGTCGGAATGGGTGGTTGACACAGCGGCATCTCACCATGCCACACCGGTAAGAGATCTTTTTTGCAGATATGTAGCAGGTGATTTCGGCACAGTGAAAATGGGTAACACAAGTTACTCAAAGATTGCGGGGATTGGTGACATTTGTATCAAGACAAATGTCGGATGCACATTGGTTCTAAAGGATGTGCGGCATGTACCTGATTTACGGATGAACTTGATCTCGGGAATTGCTTTAGACCGAGATGGATACGAGAGCTATTTTGCAAATCAAAAGTGGAGACTCACTAAGGGATCATTGGTGATTGCAAAGGGAGTTGCTCGTGGCACGTTGTACAGGACAAATGCAGAAATATGCCAAGGTGAATTGAACGCGGCACAAGATGAGATTTCTGTAGATTTGTGGCACAAAAGAATGGGTCATATGAGCGAGAAGGGATTGCAGATTCTTGCCAAGAAATCACTCATTTCTTATGCCAAAGGTACAACGGTAAAACCTTGTGACTACTGTTTATTTGGTAAGCAGCATAGAGTCTCATTTCAGACATCGTCTGAAAGAAAATTGAATATACTTGATTTAGTATATTCTGATGTTTGCGGCCCAATGGAAATTGAATCAATGGGCGGTAACAAATATTTTGTTACTTTTATTGATGATGCTTCACGAAAATTATGGGTTTATATTTTGAAAACCAAAGATCAGGTGTTTCAAGTTTTCCAGAAGTTTCATGCTCTAGTAGAAAGGGAGACGGGTCGAAAGCTAAAGCGTCTCCGAAGTGACAATGGAGGTGAGTACACTTCAAGGGAATTTGAAGAGTATTGTTCAAGTCATGGGATCAGACATGAAAAGACAGTTCCTGGAACCCCACAGCACAATGGCGTAGCCGAGAGGATGAACCGCACCATTGTGGAGAAGGTGAGAAGCATGCTCAGAATGGCTAAACTGCCTAAGTCATTCTGGGGTGAAGCAGTTCAGACAGCCTGTTACCTGATCAATAGGAGTCCATCAGTTCCGTTGGCGTTTGAAATCCCAGAGAGAGTTTGGACCAACAAGGAGGTGTCCTACTCGCATCTGAAGGTGTTCGGTTGCAGAGCTTTTGCACATGTACCAAAAGAGCAGAGAACAAAGCTGGATGATAAATCTGTTCCCTGCATATTTATCGGATATGGAGATGAAGAGTTCGGGTACAGACTGTGGGATCCTGTAAAGAAGAAGGTCATCAGAAGCAGAGATGTAGTCTTCCGAGAAAGTGAAGTTGGAACTGCTGCTGATATGTCAGAAAAGGCGAAGAATGGTATAATTCCTAACTTTGTTACTATTCCTTCTACTTCTAACAATCCCACAAGTGCAGAAAGTACGACCGACGAGGTTGCCGAGCAGGGGGAGCAACCTGGTGAGGTTATTGAGCAGGGGGAGCAACTTGATGAAGGTGTCGAGGAAGTGGAGCACCCCACTCAGGGAGAAGAACAACCTCAACCTCTGAGGAGATCAGAGAGGCCAAGGGTAGAGTCACGCAGGTACCCTTCCACAGAGTATGTCCTCATCAGTGATGAGGGGGAGCCAGAAAGTCTTAAGGAGGTGTTGTCCCATCCAGAAAAGAACCAGTGGATGAAAGCTATGCAAGAAGAGATGGAATCTCTACAGAAAAATGGCACATACAAGCTGGTTGAACTTCCAAAGGGTAAAAGACCACTCAAATGCAAATGGGTCTTTAAACTCAAGAAAGATGGAGATGGCAAGCTGGTCAGATACAAAGCTCGATTGGTGGTTAAAGGCTTCGAACAGAAGAAAGGTATTGATTTTGACGAAATTTTCTCCCCCGTTGTTAAAATGACTTCTATTCGAACAATTTTGAGCTTAGCAGCTAGCCTAGATCTTGAAGTGGAGCAGTTGGATGTGAAAACTGCATTTCTTCATGGAGATTTGGAAGAGGAGATTTATATGGAGCAACCAGAAGGATTTGAAGTAGCTGGAAAGAAACACATGGTGTGCAAATTGAATAAGAGTCTTTATGGATTGAAGCAGGCACCAAGGCAGTGGTACATGAAGTTTGACTCATTCATGAAAAGTCAAACATACCTAAAGACCTATTCTGATCCATGTGTATACTTCAAAAGATTTTCTGAGAATAACTTTATTATATTGTTGTTGTATGTGGATGACATGTTAATTGTAGGAAAAGACAAGGGGTTGATAGCAAAGTTGAAAGGAGATCTGTCCAAGTCATTTGATATGAAGGACTTGGGCCCAGCACAACAAATTCTAGGGATGAAGATAGTTCGAGAGAGAACAAGTAGAAAGTTGTGGCTATCTCAGGAGAAGTACATTGAACGTGTACTAGAACGCTTCAACATGAAGAATGCTAAGCCAGTCAGCACACCTCTTGCTGGTCATCTAAAGTTGAGTAAGAAGATGTGTCCTACAACAGTGGAGGAGAAAGGGAACATGGCTAAAGTTCCTTATTCTTCAGCAGTCGGAAGCTTGATGTATGCAATGGTATGTACTAGACCTGATATTGCTCACGCAGTTGGTGTTGTCAGCAGGTTTCTTGAAAATCCTGGAAAGGAACATTGGGAAGCAGTCAAGTGGATACTCAGGTACCTGAGAGGTACCACGGGAGATTGTTTGTGCTTTGGAGGATCTGATCCAATCTTGAAGGGCTATACAGATGCTGATATGGCAGGTGACATTGACAACAGAAAATCTACTACTGGATATTTATTTACATTTTCAGGGGGAGCTATATCATGGCAGTCTAAGTTGCAGAAGTGCGTTGCACTTTCAACAACTGAAGCAGAGTACATTGCCGCTACAGAAACTGGCAAGGAGATGATATGGCTCAAGCGATTCCTTCAAGAGCTTGGATTGCATCAGAAGGAGTATGTCGTCTATTGTGACAGTCAAAGTGCAATAGACCTTAGCAAGAACTCTATGTACCATGCAAGGACCAAACACATTGATGTGAGATATCATTGGATTCGAGAAATGGTAGATGATGAATCTCTAAAAGTCTTGAAGATTTCTACAAGTGAGAATCCCGCAGATATGCTGACCAAGGTGGTACCAAGGAACAAGTTCGAGCTATGCAAAGAACTTGTCGGCATGCACTCAAACTAGAAGACAGTGCTACCTCCTCTAGATGAATGAGACTGGAGGGGGAGATTGATGATGTCCATCTCATTGAAGAAGTATTAGGCATGTGCCTAATAAGAGTTTTCTTTGGTTTGGTAGCCAACCTTGTTGACTTGGTTTGGTTGGTAGCCAACCTTGTTGAATTAGTTTGGTTTGGTAGCCAACCTTGTTGAATTTCTTTGGTTTGGTAGCCAACTTTGTTGAATTGTGAAAAGTGTGTGTAAATTGTCAAATATTGTAGGCTTTAGAGGGTGAAGCTTTGGCTATAAAAGGAGAGCTTCAACTCTCATTTCTTCACACCAACAAAGAGAGAAAGAAAGAGTGAGGTTTCACAGACAAGGTATAAGAAAATAGTCTGTGAGGAAAATAGAGAGTGAGCGATATTGTAGTGAGGTGGGAATATCAAAAGAGGGTTATTTCTTTTGAGTGTTGTAGTGGTCTTTGGAGTATTTACCTCCGACCTACAAAGTGTAAAATTCCTTACTATAGTGATATCAGTTGCTCCTCTCGGGGTCGTGGTTTTTTCCCTTATTCAGAAGGGTTTTCCACGTAAAAATTTTGGTGTCATTGTTACTCTTTTATTCTTGTTAATTACCGTATCTCGGTGCTACATTATTATTCCGCTTTATTACCGTGAATATTATTTTGGTAAGGGGTTTATTCCCAACACTAGCTAGCAAGAGCTTCTTTATTCTCGAGGGTCGAACTTGAAATTTTCGATTAGGAGTGGAAAAATCTTATATATATCATTAGGGTCCTATATTTTTGTTTTGACTATTGAAGATTCTGGGTAGCATTACATAGGATTTTTGCCTAAACCTATATCTTTAGGACATGTTTTTATTTTTAAAGAAAAAACATAATTTTACGTATCAACCGAAATCAAGAATTTGTTTAAGAATTGGAAGAATAATCCTTCCTCTATATTGCATAAGAACATTTAAAGGGTAAATATTTGTTCTTCCACTGATATTAATTAAAAAAGAACGTTAAAAGATTTATGAACGCAAAAATAAAATTCTAATGAACTGTCCCTGAGGGACGCAAAGAGTAGATTATTTATAAGAAAAAATAACAACTTTTATCGAATATAAGTGTATTAGTGAAAAATAGACTCGTCACGTGAGTCTATTAAATGACAACACATGTCAGCAAAGTTATAAGAAAAGTGAAGAATGACATATAAAGATGATATGTGAAACACCCTCGGGACTAAGCATACTCGTACCGTGCCTGTTAGTGTCGGAACTGACCATCCCGAATTACATGTGATTTACCATCATTATGCCATCAGTTACAAATCAACTATGTAACGTAAAATAAATGCAATAAATGATCGTAACAGTCAGAACAAGGCAATCAATTACGATATTGACTCAACATGTACGAGATTGACTCAATAGGCATGAGATTGACTCATAAATTACGGAATTAACTTATCAGTTACGGAATTTACTCATCAATTATGTAATTTCAGCATTTACATAGATGTTACAAGTCTTCCAAAAGTAACGAATGGATTGAGTAAATGTTCATAATTCAAGGAGATGGTTACTTAGATTTAACCCTATAAATAAATACACTTTTATCACCATTAGGAAAATCTAATTTTCTTCTCTACAATTCTATACATTGTAATTCATAGCATCTTGCTCCCAAGTTAGCCATTGTTCGGTCCTTCAAGCTCTATTCGGATCATCATCCTATCAAGGATTATTCAATAAGAATTATTTCTTCTCTGCTTTATTTTTATTATATTATCTGTCATTAAATTTATTTTTCACTTCTCTATCACGTTGTACTAACGAAAATTTATATCTTTCGGATCAAATCAGTTATTTGTAGCCCGCTATATAAAATTTATTGCTTTGACCTTAGAAATTATTTTTTGGGTTACACAATAAGATTTTTATTAGTCCAATCATATTTTATCACAGAAGTTAAAATAATATAAAATTTTCATATTATGCCAGCAAAAGTGGAATAATAACACTATTGCAACTTGTCTTATTTTGAAGAATTAACCTAATATAATATAAGTATAATTTATGAGAGAGGCTGTAAGTGCATTCTCTCTTTCTCCATTTTCTGGAAAGCACTCATTGAGCATACTGACAGAATGATTGACACTCACGTCTCTATCATGTCTAGTGATTTTGCTATAGTTTACTAGCACATTCTTAGACTAAGACTACGACATCGAATAAGAAAGCTCACTCCATTCCAGGAATCAGTGTATCATATGTTTATAATCTTTATAATAAATATATAATTTATATATACTAGCTAGAAAAAGTAAAGAGTATATTCAATAGGCTATTTGTGTAAAGACCCGTTTTACTTTCCGAGCATTACTTCATAAAAATAAAGTTACAGGCCAAAATTGATGCTATCGTACTAGAGGTGCATTGGTCCAAGTACACTATGAGTCAAATGCAGGAGGTCGAAATGGAATGTCAAGACCCAAAACCCACAAATCATAAGTTTTATTAAATAAAGAAACAAATGAATTTTAAATCATAAGTACATACAATATTAGTAAGACATAAAATAAATGTGACAATATTAATGCAAAACCATTAACATCAACTAGAATATTCAAAACCCGACATCACAAGTGCATGAACATTTACTAAGGAGTATAACAATAATATAATATTTTTTAGAATGTAAATTAGACAGAATAAAGTAAATAACTATGATGGAGACTCTGTGGGTTGCAACACGCAATGCAACTCACTATAAAGGCCTCTCAATAGCTGCGCCTACGCGCCAAGATGACCACCAAATGAACCTGTCACATATTGCATATTTAGTGCAAAAGTATATCATGAGTACGTAATTCAACGCGTACCAGTAAGTATCTAGCCTAATCCTGGAGAAGTAGTGACGAGGGACCGACATCGACACTCGCTAGTGATCTAATAAAACAATATAATAAATTATTAGTAGATATGAAACACAACAGTAATAATGAGGTAAGATCTATAATTAACATAATCCTCAACTTGATGACAACACAAATTTCTCAAATCTCATGTACTATCTCAACAAATAGAAGAATCAAAGGCAACCTTAAACGGGTAACGGACATCAAGCGCTACTCAAACAAACAAGGCATATTATGTAACTTCCAGATCTTAATCAAGGGGAACCTCATGAATATTTGGACTCCTGGCGATATCATGCATGATTATGCCGAGGTCGTACGGCCCGATCCAGACTAGTGTGTACACTATTGAGGGTTGACCGACGCGAACCAGAGATGCATTTTAATATACTGTCGAGGCATGCAGCCCAATCCACAAGAAATAAAGAAAATTAATGAATCACAAACCACATGTTTGAAACACAGGTACAAGAGCATAACGTAAACATGAATTTTACCGTCTATTAAATATCTCATCAAACAACTCAAGGTGATAAAACACAGCCTAATATGTAATGATCCGACCGGTCATTTTACTTTATAGATCCCTATTCCCTTAATTAAGACTTTCTGTATGTGCTTTTACTATTTTATAACTTGCGGGGATGGTTGGTTTGGTTTTGGAAGGGTTCGGGTTGAATTCGGAATACTTAGTTCCATAATAGTGGCCAAAGATGACCAAGCTTGACTTGAGTTGATGCTTTTAATAAACGATCTCGAAATCAGTATTTAACGGTTGCAATAGAGTCATATGATAATTTTGGACTTGGAAGTATGTTTCAATTGAGTTTTAGGTGGGTCGGGAGCGTTTCAACTCTTATTGTTGAAAGTTGGCATTTTCAAGGTTTTAGAATTTCTTAAGTTTGACTTGAAGTGGATTTTGGTGTCGTCCATGCCTGTTTAGGATTACGAGCCTTGGAATAGATTTGTATTGTGATTTATGACTTGTACATAAAATTTGGCATCATTCCGAGTTGTCTAAGTATGTTTCAACGCGTTCGTAGTTGGATGAAATGAGTTTGAAGCTTAGAAGTCGATTAATGAGGTTTTGAGGCGCGATTCTTGATTTTTTTATTGTTTTATTTGTCCTGAGGCTTTGAGTAAGTCTACAATATGCTTATGGACTAGTTGATACATTTGGACGGAGTCCCGGGTGGCTCCGGTGTGTTTCAGATCATTTGAAGCAAGCTTGAGTTGGCTAAAAACTGCTGGTGTGCTTCGCGATTGTGAAGATAGTCCTGCGATCGTGAAGAAGAAAAAGGGCGAAGCTGGGCTAGAAGGCTTTTGGCCATCGTGACCGCGACCTGGGGATCTCGAGAAAGGAAGGATCAGAAGTGCTTCATTGCGAACTCGACCATCAGGTCGTGAATGCAAAGAGTATTTTGGGAGTGGCAGAAATTGGCCTTTGCAATCGCGAGATATTTTCGCGATCACGAAGAAGGAATCACTGGGAAAACTTGAATTTATTACAGGACTTAGTCTCTTTTCTTTCATTTTCTACTTGGTCTTAGACGAATTTGAGAGAAATTTGTGGGGTATTTTCATCAACATTATGAGGTAAGTTATCCCTATCAATTCTTGAGTTAAATACACAGATTATAGTTAGATTTAACATGCAATTATGGGGAAATTTGTGGGATTTTTATTGGAAATTAGGTTTTGGTAAAAATGGGATATGATCACGAAAAATTTTGAAATTGAAAATAAATTATATATTTGAGTTCATGAAGTCATGGGTAACATTTATCTTCGAAAATATTTGGATTCCGGACACGTGGGCCCGAGGTGATTTTATTGGATTTTCCAGATTTGGTTGGGAAACTAGTTTAATAGTAACTTAAGAACTTTTGAGCATGTATTGATTAGTTTAGACAACTTTTTATTAGTTTCGGTTTGCTCGAAATCATTTGAGGAGTTCTAGTGAGGTTAAAGAGCTGGATAGTGGACTTGGAAGCGAGATAAGTCTCTTGGCTAACCTTGTAAGGGGCAATTTATCCCCTTAGGTGTATTGATTTTTGTGTGATACTTGTTGCGGAGTGCTACGTATGCACGAGGTGACGAGAGTCCGTGCGTAGCTATATCTATGTTATGTCCGGATAGACGTAGATTCACACCATGCCTCAATTATGTTATTTGTACTCATCATGCATATTTGAATTCCTCAATTTATGATTTAGATTGAATTTAGAATAAAATATTGTCTTAGCCTTTTACCGTGGAAAGATTCTGAATTACTTGATGAACTATAGATCCGTGTATTCTCAACTCGCATATATTTCCACGAGCGAGGTAATTTATCTACTCTTACGGGATCGGGCCGTTTGCCTCGGTAGTGTTGTAAACTACTCTTATGGGATTGGGTCGTTCGCCTCGACGGTACTGTGTATCACTACTCTTATGGGATCGGGTCGTTCACCTTGGCAGTACTAAGTATCATTTTCATATGGGATCAGACCGTTCGCCTCGGTAGACTCGTGCTTAGTACTTGAGAATAGAATTGGTTACGGTAATAGTTGAGTAGAGCGTTCGAGGGCGGTTATGATATTTTAGTGATTTGATATAGGTCCATGTTGGAGATTCATGATTTATGCTTTGTATGTTTCATTGGTACTTGTTATACATCCTCCTGTCTAGTTTATGTATTTTTATTAGTGTCTGACCACTAATAAGTGTCAAGTCAATCCCTTGTTACTACTTTTTCGAGGTTAAACTAGATACTTATTGGGTACACATTGTTTTACGTACTCATGCTACACTTCTACACTGAATGTGCATGTACTGAGATAGGTACTTCCATTGGTCACACGAGAATGTAGTTGTACTTCTACGGAGACTTAGTGGTGAGCTACTTGCATTGCTTCGATCTGCAGCACCAGAGTCTCCCTCTACCTTGCTTACTGTTTCTGTCTATTATAATTCAGACAATAGTTGTATTAGTTTTGTATATTCTCTAGATTGCTCATGCACTTGTGGAACCGAGTTTTGTGGGCTTCTAGAATTTATGTACTGTTGTATTTATTATCACTATCACTGTGGTTTATATGTTATTCACACTTTATATTTTTTAGAAAGAAATATGTACAGTTCCATGAGATTTTACTTTATCCGGTGTTTTATGGAAACTTCTTTTTTTTAAAAAAAAAGTTTAAAAGGGATAATTGAATTGGAGATTTTTGTATGGGCTTGCCTAACAACAACGTTGGTCTCTATCGCGGCCTATTATAGGTTATGGGTCGTGACAGTTTGGTATCAGAACTTTAGGTTCACATAGGTCGCACAAGTCATGAGCACGCCTAGTAAAGTCTTACAGATTGGTGCAAAGATATCCGTACATATCTTCGAGAGGCTATAGGGTGTTAGGAAACCTCTATTTCTTCATCTCGTATCGTGTAGTTGATATTGAGCTAAGTTTCTTTATATTGTTCACTCACATATTGTTAGAATGCACGTAGCTGATGTACCAGACGGTGGAGGAGCTACTCCCCCAGTTGCTAGAGGCCAAGGTAGATCCTGGGGGAGGGTTCCAACTCCTGTTAGAGGATGAGGGCATCCTAGAGTTGCTTCTGTTGTACCACCGGTGGATCCACTAGAGGATCGTATTATTGAGGAGCAAGATGAGGTGGCTGTAGCAGAGCCAGCTCTGACAGATTTCATAAATGCACCGGGATTTCAGGAGGTCATAGGCCTTATGCTGCGAATCATGGACTCTATGATGCAGGATGGTTTATTTCTAGTGGAACCAGCCACATCTCAGGCGGGATGACGAGCACTAAACCCTACTGCTCAGGCTCTAGTGCATGCTACTACTATTTATCAGAACCCAGGTGCACTACCTGCGGGCAGGGTCCAACCAATTGCAGCGGTTGTGCCAGAGCCAAGACCGATCGCGTCCATTGAGCAACAGAAGCGGCTGGATAGATGGACTAGGTTTCGTCCTCCTATCTTTGGGGTGAAAGATTAAAGGACCCATAATATTCCATTGATCGGTACAAGGAGAGGCTATGTAACATGGGGATATTGAAGTCCAACGGGGTGGACTTCACCACCTTTCATCTTGAGGCAAGGCCTTCAGATGGCGGTCTTCTTACCTCCTTAGAATGACATCATATTCTCCTCCCTTGACTTGGGATCAGTTTACACATCTGTTCTTAAAGAAGTACATACCACCTTCAGATAGAGAAGAGCTTCGGGGTTAGTTTGAGCAACTCAATCAATGTCATATATCTGTGACCGACTATGAGGCGAGATTCACTAACTTGTCTCTCCATGAAACTATTACACTCCCCATAGAGGTAGAGAGGCTGTGGCGGTTCATCGTAGGTCTACACCTTGAGATCCAGGTTTCTATGGCCCGTGAGGCAGAGATGGGGACTCCCTTTCATCAGGTTGTGGATATAGCTCGGAGGATTGAGCGTATCCACAACCACAGTGTAGAGATTGTGCCGGGGGATAAGAAACCCCATCAGTTTGGTGGATTCAGTGGCACCTCACCTAGGGGCAGAGGTCAGTTCATGAGGGGCAAATCTAGTAGGCCCATGCATTCAGCACCACCGCCTACTCGGAGTGCTCTACCAAAACCCTACTTCGATGTTATTTTAGAGAGTACCTACATTCGCCAGCTATTCAGAGTTCCTCTAGTGGGTATTCAGGCCATCAGGGTCTGACTTCGGGTCAGCAGTTCGCCCTTCCAAGAGGTTGTTTTGAGTGTCAGGAGCTTGGCCACGTGAAGAGTTTTGTCCCAGACTTTGGGGAAGGCAGTGCAGTAGGATCATTGCCCCATGATTACTGCACCAACTACTAGGGGTGGTCAAAACCGATCCGAAACCCAAAATCGAACCGAACTGAAGCTCAATGGTTTACTGGTAACGGGTTAATGGCTTAACGGACGGGGAACAAATTGAGATTTTTTATTAACGGCTTATCAATTTTGGGGCGTATTATTTAATTTTCTTAACGGATAATCCGTTAACCTGTTAAGAATATATATATATATATATATATATATATATATATATATATATAAAATTTATTTTTATTTATATATATTAAATATAAAAAAGACAAAACCCCTTGGCTTTAGTTTCCAGTACTCTGTCTGTCTAAGATTAACGTTACGCACCTAAGGTCCCAATTCCTAAACGGCTAAACCTAATTCCTAGAAACCCTAACGCCTAAACCAGCAGCCACCACACCAGTCCTCGTCGACTCCCACCAGCCACCGGTCTCCCTCTCGCCGTCTCACCTCTCCTTCTCGCCATAGCCAGAGCAGCAATCAGCAGATAGTAAGTTTCAATGGCCGATCGAATTTGATTAGCTAAATATTTTCAACCAACCTTTTTGTTATTTTTTTAATTGATTTTCTAAATTTGCGGTCATAATGAGGATAACCAAGCTCCCTCTTCTGATACCTGTGAGAAAGTTGCTGGCAGAATCGAACCATTAACATAATATTGCAATTCCTGAATGATTTTTCATATTTATTAAATTTTAAAAAATTATTTTGTTTGGTTGATGATGGTGAATCATCTCTAGAATCAGAGCCACTTCAGATAGCGTAGAAGTTTCTGATTACTACTCTTGAAATAGAGGAGTTACTCTTGTTTCATACATGCCAATCCTATATATTCTTGGGCTAAGTTTTCGGCAAAATTAGAGTGACATCTCTATTTGAATGGACTGAATATTTACCTCGGTGAAATTTTAAAGGAATTCATCTGCTGCTCAATAATATAAAAAAGCCAACTTATGATTGATTAAGGAAAAAAAACAATTTTGTATATGATTATGATTTTTGAAAGATGCTCTTGCTATTTAACTGTCTTGTAAGTATAAAAAGTTGAAAAGGAAACAAAACAAGTTTGTATATGATGTGCTGAATCTATAGTTCAATGCTAATTTTTGTTTCCAATTTTTAAATGTAGTATATATTTATCCATAGACACCAGCAATCTTCTGGTGGTGTTAGTGCTGGATTTTTAAGGGTGTTAGACTCTAACTATTGGTGATGAAGCAATAATTTTTATTCCAACACTTGGACTGATGTTTATTCAAGTGATGATACTTATATTGCAGCTGAATCACATACTGCGTACTAATTGTAGTTTTTATGACTACATGGAATGCTTTGCGGTCCATTACAACTTGATGTCTTTATTCTGATTCCTTTTCTTTTCTTGTTGCAGTGATTCATACATGGCTGAAAATATACAAAGTGATAAGGTGATGATGGGTGAAAGTTGGTGTAATGACTCGGCCAGTTGTTTTGAATAATACAATTTCGTTTCCCCTATTTACTGCTAAATTCATGCCTTACAGTTGTAATGTGACTTGTCGGGGTAATTGGTTAGGGTCCGGTGAGGTTTTTGAAATGAATTGAGACACTTAGTCTCCAAGAAGAAAGCTTAAGTTGAATAATTTGACCGGAAGGTGAAAATTTTGCAAGCGACCCCGAAATGGATTTTTGATGATTCCAATAGCTCAGTATGGTGATTTCGGACTTAGTAGTGTGTCCGGATATTTATTTTGAGGTCCGTAGCTAAATTAGGCTTGAAATGACGAAAATGAGAAATTCAAGTTTGGAAGTTTGATCAGGGAGTTGACTTTTTGATATCGGGGTCGAAATCCAGTTCTGAAAATTTTCATAGCTCCGTTATGTCATTTATGACTTGTGTGCAAAATTTGATATCAATCGGACTTGATTTGATAGGTTTCAGCATTGAATATAGAAGTTGGAAGTTCTTAGTTTCATTAAGCTTGAATTGAGGTGTGATTCGCGGTTTTAGCATTTTTTGATGTGATTTGAAGTTTTGACCAAGTCTTATCATATTTTAGGACTTATTGGTATATTTAGTTGGGGTCCCGGGGGACTCGAGTGTGTTTCGGGTGTGTTTCGGATCATTTTGGGCTACTTTGGATGCTGATTTTCAGATATCTGGTGTTCGCGAAGAAGAATTTGGCCTTAGGAAGTTTGTTCTTTGCGTTCGCGAAGAAGGAAATCTTGGTTGCGTAGGCCTGACTTCGGAGACTCATATCTCACAATCTATAAGGAATTTAGAGATGTCTCAAACACAAAAGTTGTAGCCCGTTGTGTCTAGTTTGTAGAAATGAAATTAATTAGCATTTCGATTTGTGTATAAAAAGTTATGGCAGTTACACTACAGGCTGTCCGGGGAGATTTGAAAATCTCTGCTGCATAGGGCTGACTTTGGAAGCTTATATCTCGCAATATATAATGAATCAGGAAATGAGTAACCTATAAATTTATAGCCCTTGGTGTCTAGTTTTTACAACATCAAACCATTTGTCATTTGCAGTTGTGCACAAAAGGTTATGACAATTCTACTAAAGGTTGTCTGAAATGAGTTTGGAAATCGCTGATGAGGAATTTCCTCATCGCGAACGCGAGAGAAGGGTCGCGAACGCGAAGAACAAACCTCTAGGCAGCAACATAAAGTCCAAATTCGTCCCATTCTTCCCTTTTTGGACCAAGGAAGCTCGGGTGGAGCGATTTTTCGAGGGATTTTCAGAGAAAACAACAGGGTAAGTGTTCTTAACACAATTTTTGATAGATTACTCGAATCCATCGTTGTTTTTAACGTTTGATTGGTGATTTTAAGTTGGAAAATTTTGAAAACCCTCTTGGATAGATTTGAGGATTTGAGGGTCGAAATATTATCGGAATTTAGTAATTTTGATATGGCTAGACTCATGGTTGAATGTGTTGTTAGATTTTGTGAGTTTCGTCGGATTTTGAGACGTGGTCCCCACGGGTGATTTTGAGTTAAATTTCGGATTTTGTTGGAAAATTAGTATTTTCTTATGGAATTAGTTCCTATAATTAGTATTGACTGAAGTGAATTAACTATGGCTAGATTTGGGTCGATTGGAGGTCGATTCAAGGGGCAAAGGCATTTCGGAGTAGGATTTTGCTCGAATTGAGGTAAGTAATGATTGTAAATACTGTCCTGAGGGTTTGAAACCCCAAATTTCACATTGTTGTGCTACTTTGAGGTGACGCACACGCTAGATGACGAGCGTGGAGTCGTGCACCATTGGGGATTGTAACATGGTTCGTCCCGTACGACTGTTAAGTCGCATAATTGATTGAAATCTTATGATATTCCATATTTTAGAGATTGAAATTATATTTTGGGTTGTATGCCATGTTTGGGGCCTTGCGCTGACCTGCAGAGACCCTTAGGGGCATTTTCACTATTTTACCTTACTCTATTTGTTTTGAAAGCATATCCTCATTCAGGGTTTACCGGTTTATTGTCTAAATCTAGTTTTATCACTTTGTTTCTTAAAATGTGAAAACTATTTGGGCCGAGTTCCCAGTTTTACCGAAGGTCCGAGTGATTGTGAGGTTGATGATTGAGATAGACGGAGGGTCTGATTGTGAGGTTGATGACTGAGATAGACCGAGGGTCTGATTGTGAGGTTAATGACTGAGAGAGGCCGATGGCCTGATTGTGAGGATTATATATTTACGGATCAGACTACACGCCGCAACAACTTATATATATATATATGTATATGGATCGGGCTGCACGCTGCAGCGATATGTTGGATCGGACTGCACACCGCAACGATATAGTGCTTGGGCTGTAGGAGCCCCTCCAGAGTTTGCTCACCCCCAGTGAGCGTTGTCGACGAGATATATGGATCGGGCTGCACGCCGCAGCGATATGTAGATCGGGCTGCGGGTCGCAGCAGTTTTTATATGGTACCTATTGAGTGTGAGTGTTGAGTGTAAGCGCTGATTGGTAAGAGTTCAGTCATGAGTGACTGAGAGGCTTGCCCGAGGGGCTATATATATACATGTACATGAGTGATGCTTTGCCTGAGGGGCCTGGTTATGGGCTTAGTGTTTTTCACTCCTCCTTAAAGTGAGTTTCTATCGAATATGTTGATTTAATTATTGCTTTCACTCATCTTTATACCGGGCCTCTATTGAAAAGGTTGAGCAAATGCTTTAAGCAACTTTCATTTAAACTGAAGTTTTTAAGTTATGAAATGGTTATGAATTTCTATTTTGCCGAGGGGCTGTATACAAACTATGCTTTGGCCGAGGGGCCGATTATGATTTTCATCACTTTCACTATGTATATATTTTATTAAAACTATATTGAACAGGTTAGAAAGATAATTTTAAAGGATTTTACTGAAGTTGGGAGTTTAACGAAATGATTTGAACGGTATCTTGATTTGGGAACATGTTGTAATCACTGTGGTGTTATGACGTGGCTGACGTGTTTTCTTGTTGCTCAGTCTTTATTTACTCTTATTACTTACTGGGTTGGAGTACTCACATTACTCCCTGCACCTCGTGAAGATTAAGGTATTTCAAAACCCGATAGCGGGTGTGGATTGCCTAGAGGTAGGGTCATCAGAGTTAGCAAGGTGGCTGCACGATGTTTGCAGCATTACTTTCCTTCCTCTCATTTTCATTACTGTATTTAGTACATTTTTTGACTCTTGTTGTATTCAGACCTTGGTAGATGCTCATGACTAGTGATACCCCGATATCGGGCTTGTGTAATTATCCTGCACTTTTCTTTTGAGTTTCATTATGAGATTATTGGTTTATAAATAGTATAAAAACAACTTTTATTGGAAAATGGTTGATTCGGGAGTTGTGTCGGCTGACCTAGTTTCACGATAAGCGCCATCATGCGTCGAGTCAGTTTTTGGGTCATGACAAGTTGGTGAGCCTAGGTTACATAGATCTCATGAGTCATGAGCAGGTTTAGTAGAGTCTCGCAGATCGATACGGAGACATCTATACTTATCCTCAGGAGGCTGCAGAACCTTTAGGAAAAACTTCACATTCTTGACTTCTTATCATGCGTCCTTGATTCAGCTTGAAAATTAACTCTTTGATTTCCTTCCACGCATTCGTATGCGTGCATGAGCGCTCAGTATCAGATATGCATCGATGGCTTGTGATTCTCTGATCGAGGGGCGAGATGTGATCTCTGTGTGTTGATGTTGGGACAGTCTAAAAGACTTGGGGCCGGATTTTTGCCTATACCTTGAGCCCGGATTTTTGCCTATACCTTGAGCCCTGAGCTGTTGATTTAGTGAGCGCGTGTTTCTGGATCTATATCTTCTGTTGCATCCCTGTTAAAGGAAGTAATGACTGGATAGCTGCATGGTGAGGGTGAAGTGACTGTGAGATGTGTTCATATGAATCGAATGAGACAAGAAGGGTCTACTTTGGGGCAGCAAGAAATATTAGGTACTTGATTTTCATCTCCATTTGAGGTATAGCCATGAGTTATGGGCTTGTGAAGAATCTTTTCATGTTTCCTAGATGGAAGTGAGGTAAATCTCATATTGCGGTATGAGTTCAGACTTAGGGAGATCAAGCGACTGTGTAATATCTATGACGGTGGAAGGTATACAGAAATGTTAGTTTGAGGTAAAAAAGGTGGGTTATCTCCTGCGGAGTATTCTGAGGTTATGTGATCCTTATATTATCTGTTAGAAGATCTCATTTACAAGCGAAATATTTGTGTTAAAATTTAAATTTGGGTCACTTAAGAGAGTGGGCTTGACTGTTACGAGGGTGAAAGCGAGATTTGCAGAAGGTTTAAAGTACTAGACAGTCTGTGTTTCACGATCCATGAAGTATGGAGTTTAATCTTACTTTGGTACTATGGCAGCAATAAAGTATATGTGTATGCGTTATTGTGTGTGTTTGATCTATTGCTTCGAGCCAAGTGGGGGAGTATGATATTTATTAGTTGCATGCATGGGTATGTTCTATATTGGTACCAGTTTAGGCGTACGGGAGAATCAGTTATGGCCTATAGAGTTTGAGATCGAAGATGGCTCGAGTAAAGGAAAATTCTCGACAAAGGTTATAATATGCTTCATAGATGTATGAGAATCACGGAATATCTTGAGTTGTTGTTGGTAAAGGTGCTCGATGCATAGAGTAGGAAGCTACTTGGTTGTTTTAGTATAAGGTTACACTCTACGGTATCGAAGTGCTTTTGAAGCACAGGTTTTTCAGTTCGTTTGATCAGGCTAATTGCAGTTTGAGTAGAGTGAATGACTTTCGAGAATGCTTCTAATGTGTTCAAGATTTTACATGTGATAATTGAATATTTTCAAGTTGTATATGTGGCTAGAAATTGAGTTTCCATTGGAGGATGTCAAGACTTGTGTCATTTCTATATTAATTATAGGGGTCTATATATCAGTATCAGGAAGGTCAAGGTAATGGCTTGGGATTTGCAGGAAGTCTCTTCAGGGTAGGTATTTTGAACATGGTGCTTTTGGGAATATTTAATAAAGTATTCAGCGACTTATGAGCCTTAGACGATGTGGTATTATGCTCGAGTCTCGTGTGGCGAGTCCGGGTCGAGGATTGTGATGTAATAGTAGAAATAAGTATCAAGTTGAAGGTAAATTCAGAGGGACTTGTATAGATGGGATAGCTTGGTAGTAGGTCGGCTCGGTAGGGGAAAGGATATGATGAGTTCTTTGGGTACTTATGAGGTAATGCATTTCTATAGGTGTTTCATGGGAATTTTCTTGGGTTTAGTGACCTGCGTAGCTCGGTTGAGTTAGAAGGATTCGATCCTGATGATTTAGTATTGTGCAAATGGAATTCGGAGAGCTCTAGATGGTTTCCACCACAGTTAGAGAGGTATATTTTTCCTATTGGCGTGAGGAGCATGGGATGTATAGTGATTTTCTTCTAGATGGGATCAATGAGAAGTTCTTTGCTAGTGGTGTACATAGTTGCTTGTGGCTCGGAAGGGATATGAAGTTTTCGTGGTTATCCTAGGATGGTACGGTTTATGCGATATGTTGTGTAGGATTGAGATTTGCATCTGTAAGGTCACAGTTCAGATTTGAAAGGAAGGTCACAAATTCTTAGATAGCATGGGCAGCTTCAGGTGACTAGATAAATGATCATTGATTGGTGTGGCTTGATGAGGGTATACATTTTAGATATGCGATGTGTTTGAGTTATGGATGCTTTACTGGTATTGCAGCACTATCTTTTCTGATTGTCTGATGATATTCCAGTTTGCTTGGTGGCTCAGAAGAATTATAGCTATACCTCTCATGGGATGATTGAGTACTAGAGGTGTGTTATATATGCGAGCGGCAAAATTGGGGTCAGATATGGTAATTCGTGTGCTTTATGAACTTGGAGACTGATAGTTCTCATAAATAGGTTAGCTCGCGGCTATGGACGACAAAGATGTGGGTTAGTTAGTCAGATGGTAGTATGTGCTATGATTCAGTCATTGTGAACCTTCGGAGGGTTATTTATCTGTTGTGGATGACCAGAGTTGATGTGTGGTGCGTAGGTGGGCCCAACAGGGGTGTGTGTTCTGCACCGGGTTGGAATTATTGACTCCGAACTGTTATTGTTGAGAGATGTGTCGTTCGATTGTTGTTGAGCTTATCTCTGTTCTAGAACGATCTATAAGTTACTCTTCTGTGTTACAAAGAGTTGTGATTTGATGGTTATATGCGCATATGGTGCGATTCAATTTGATCTTTATAGTGGAATTTGAGCGAAACGGGTAATTGGGCGTTGCATGATTTGTTGCGCATTGGGTATGTTTTCTCGGACTGATATGTCATTGTGTCATTTGCTTCTCCATGGTTATGGTGATTCACTTTTGGGTGCTAGGCACCAAATTGCACGTGGTTGCTGATTTTGAGCATAGTGACTTGAGGCGATTCATGTGGATCAATGTTTGAATAGGATCACGCATTGCAGCAAGGTTATGTGGGGGTATGATCTTTCTGGTTAGATTCATGTGATCTGTTTCTATGATGTGTGACGAGCTCTCAACATTGTGTTGTGGTGGTACTGTCGAGTTTGTGGTACAACTCTCTCATTTGAGTCATTCTCATGATTTGAGTATGTACGGGTTGTTGCTTATTGGTGCGCGGATTGCATGAGTTGTGGTTTTAGATGGTGCTGATGTGTCATGTGACCAGTGTAGTTGTGTTGGATTAGATGAGATCGTTGGGGATCTAGAATGGATGCAAACAGATTCGGTTTTAGCATGTTGGAAGAATAATATCGGGGTTCGACTTAAAAATTTACTATGATTCTTGCCAAAGGAGAGGGATCTTCTTGAATGGTTGATCTGGGAAATGATTACGAATCTGCGTGTTTCATTTATCATTGACAGTATATGGAAGTGTTGGAGTAAGACTTTAATTGATAAGAGGTATTATCAGTATTCGGTCGTTTTGGGCAATTGCTGTGATTAGAAGTTATCGCTACAAGTGTTTGAGTTATGTGGTATATCATGTGATTACATCTTGGGTTACGAATATGGGTTGATACAGCTTGTTCATACTTATTCAGAGTATAGATGTGAGGTTCTGATCTTATAAATGATTTCGGAAGTGGAAACTTGGTTCTAAGGTTAATGGGCTGAGCTAGATTATGAAATTTCAGTTATGTTGTGCTGCTGGATCTATTTGAGATAGGGTGACGTGGGATCACCCTCGGGTATGTGCATGCTAAGGTTATGCAGCGATTTGATGGTTTTCATCACAACTCTGGGCACGTTCGAGGACGAACACAAGTTTAAAAGGGGGAGAATGTAACGACCCGGCCGGTCGTCTTGAATAATACAATCTCGTTTTCCCCATTTACTGCTAAATTCATGCTTTACAGTTGTAATGTGACTTGTCGGGGTAATTGGCTAGGGTCCGATGAGGTTTTTGAAATGAATTGAGACACTTCATCTCCAAGAAGAAAGCTTAAGTTGAATAATTTGACCGGAAGGTGAAATATGTGTAAACAACCCCGAAATGGACTTTTGATGATTCCAATAACTCCATATGGTAATTTTGGGCTTTGGAGTGTGTCCTAATATTTATTTCAAGGTCCGTAGCTAAATTAGGCTTGAAATGACGAAAATGAGAAATTTAAGTTTGGAAGTTTGACCGGGGAGTTGACTTTTTGATATCGGGGTCGGAATCCAGTTTTGAAAATTTTCCTACCTCCGTTATGTCATTTATGATTTTCATGCAAAATTTGATGTTAATCGGACTTGATTTGATATGTTTCGGCATCGAATATAGAAGTTGGAAGTTCTTAGTTTCATTAAGCTTGAATTGGGGTGTGATTCGCGGTTTTAGCGTTGTTTGATGTTATTTGAAGTTTTGACCAAGTCCGTATCATGTCTTAGGACTTATTGGAATATTTCGTTGGGGTCCCGGAGGACTCGAGTGTGTTTCGGATCATTTTGGGCTACTTTGGATGCTAATTTTCTGATATCTAGTGTTGTTCTTTGCATTCGTGTGGAGCCTCTCGTGTTCACGAAGAAAGAAATCTCTGTTGCACAGGTCTGACTTCGAAGACTCATATATCACAATCTATAAGAAATTTGGAGCTGATTTAAACACAAAAGTTGTAGCCGTTTGTGTCTAGTGTTTAGAAATGAAATTAATTAGCATTTCTATTTGTGTACAAAAGGTTATGGTAGTTACACCACAGGCTATCCGGGGTGAGTTTGAAAATCTCTGCTGCACAGGGCTGACTTTGGAAGCTTATATCTCGCAATATAATTACTCAGGAAATGCGTAACCTATAAAATTATAGTCCTTGGTGTCTAGTTTTCAGAACATCAAACCATTTATCATTTGGAGTTGTGCGCAAAGAGTTATGACAATTATACTAAAGGCTGTGTGGAATGAGTTTGGAAATCGCTGATGAGGAATTTGCTCATCGCGAACACGAGAGAAGGGTCGCAAACGCGAAGAACAAACCCCTGGGCAGCAGAATAAAGTACAAATTCGTCCTTTCTTCCATTTTTGGACCAAGGAAGCTCGGGTGGAGCGATTTTTCGATGGATTTTCAGAGAAAACAGCGGGGTAAGTGTTCTTAACACAATTTTTGATAGATTACTCGAATCCATCGTTGTTTTTAACATTTGATTGGTGATTTTATGTTGGAAAATTTTGAAAACCCTCTTGGATAGATTTGAGGATTTTGAGGGTCAAAAGGTTATCAGAATTTAGTAATTTTGGTATGGCTAGACTCGTGGTTGAATAGGTTGTTGAATTTTGTGAGTTTCGTCGAATTTCAAGACGTGGGCCCCACAGATGATTTTGAGTTAAATTTCGGATTTTGTTGGAAAATTAGTATTTTCTTATGGAATTAGTTCCTATAATTAGTATTGACTGATTGATTTAACTGTGGCTAGATTCGGGTCGATTGGAGGTCGATTCAAGGGGCAAAGGCATTTTGGAGTAAGATTTTGCTCGAAGTAATGATTGTAAATACTGTCCTAAGGGTTTGAAACCCCGGATTTTACATTGATGTTCTACTTTCAGGTGACGCACACGCTAGATGACGAGTGTGGAGTCGTGCACTGTTGGGGATTGTGACTTGGTCCGTCCCGTACGACTGTTAAGTCGCGTAATTGATTTGAAATCTTATGATATTCCATATTTTAGAGATTGATATTATATTATATTATATTTTGGGTTGTATGCCATGTTTGGGGACTTGTGCCGACCTGCTGAGACCCTTAGGGGCATTTTCACTATTTTTCCTTACTCTATTTGTTTTGAAAGCATATCCTCATTCAGGGTTTACCTGTTTATTGTCTAAATCTAGTTTTATCACTTTGTTTCTTAAAATGTGAAAACTATTTGGGCCGAGTTCCTCGTTTTACCGAAGGTCCGAGTGATTGTGAGGTTGATGACTGAGATAGACCGATGGTCTGATTGTGAGGTTAATGACTGAGAGAGGCCGAGGGCCTGATTATGAGGATTATATATTTACGGATCGGGCTGCACGTCGCAAAAAATTATATATATATATATATATATATATATATATATGTATATGGATCGGACTGCACGCTGCAGCGATATGTTGGATTGGACTGCACACCGTAGCGATATAGCGCTTGGGCTGTAGGATCATTTTCAGAGTTTGCACACCCCTAGTGAGCGTCGTCGACGAGATATATGGATCGGGCTGCACGCCGCAACGATATGTGGATCGGGCTTCGGGCCGCAGCGGTTACTATATGGTACCTATTGAGTGTGAGTGTTGAGTGTGAGCGCTGATTGGTAAGAATTCAGTCATGAGTGACTGAGAGGCTTGCCCGAGGGGATATATTTACATGTACATGAGTGATGCTTTACTGAGGGGCCTGGTTATAAGCTTAGTGTTTTTCACTCATCCTTAAAGTGAGTTTCTATCGAATATGTTGATTTAATTATTGCATTCACTCATCTTTATACCGGGCCTCTATTGAAAAGGTTGAGCAAATGTTTTAAGCAACTTTCATTTAAACTGAAGTTTTTAAGTTATGAAATGGTTATGAATTTCTATTTTGCCGAGGGGATGTATACAAACTATGCTTTGGTCGAGGGGCCGATTATGATTTTCATCACTTTCACTATGTATATATTTTATTAAATCTATATTGAAAAGGTTAGAAAGATAATTGTAAAGGATTTTACTGAAGTTGGGAGTTTAACGAAATGATTTAAGTGGTATCCTGATTTGGGAACATATTGTAATCACTATGGTATTATGACGTGGCTGACATGTTTTCTTGCTACTCAGTCTTTATTTACTCTTATTACTTACTGGGTTGGAGTACTCACATTACTCCCTGCACCTCGTGTGCAGATTCAGGTATTTTAGAACCCGGTAGCGGGTGCGGATTGCCTAGAGTCAAAGTCATCAGAGTTAACAAGGTGGCTGCACGACGTTCGCAGCACTACTTTCCTTCCTCTCATTTTCATTACTGTATTTAGTACATTTTTTTTGACTCTTGTTGTATTCAGACTTTTATAGATGCTCATGACTAGTGACACCCCGATGTCGGGCTAGTGTAATTATTTCGTACTTTTCTTTTGAGTTTCATTATGAGATTATTGGTTTATAAATAGTATAAAAACAACTTTTATTGGAAAATGGTTAATTCGGGAGTTGTGTCGGCTGGCCTAGTTTCAGGATAGGCGCCATCACGATCGGGTCGGTTTTTAGGTCATGACAGTGGGGCTTCTAATTCAAATGCAATAAGTCAAGCTCAAACAACAGAGTCAAATATAACCAATAAGGAGAAAAAAGTTTGTTGTGTGGGATCATTTTACAGAAATTATTACTTCTAAAGGACAAAAGCAAAATGTGACTATTGCTTTATTGAGTATGTATTTAAGATCAAAGATGGTACGTCGACACTTCTTTCTCATATGCTTAAGTGTCCAAAACGCCCTGCTATTATTGATAAAAAATAATCAAATTTAGGCTTTCAATCTGCTCCGGGGGGTAGTAAGGGTGACGTAGCCGTTGTTACTTGGAAATTTGATCAAGAAGAATGTAGGAAGGCATTATGTCGTATGGTAATAGTTGATGAGCTTCCTTTTAGCTTTTTGAGAAAGAAGGTTTTAGAGACTATGAAAGTGATGCAACCTTATTTTAGGATCCCTTCCCGTAGCACTGTAACTAGGGATTGTTTTGATCTTTTTAATGAAGAAAAGCAAAAGTTGAAGAGGTTTTTTATAGAAACAAAACAAAGAGTATGTATTACCACTGATACTTGGACTTCTATACAAAGAGTCAATTACATGTGTATCACTGCCCATTGGATTGATAGTGAATGGAATATGCATAAGAGAATAATTAATTTTTGTCCTATTGTTAGTCATAAAGGAGAAGAATGGTAAATGGTATTGGTAGGTGCTTACATAAGTGGGGGATAAATAAGATCTTCACGGTCACAGTTGATAATGCAAGCTCAAATAATGTGATAGTAAAAGAATTGTCTAAGCAATTAACAAAAAATGGAACTAATTTGATGAATGTTACTCACCTTCACGTGAGATGTATGGGTCACATCATGAATCTTGTGGTCCAGGATGGTTTATAAGAATCTTCAATGTCTATAGAACGTGTTAGACATGTAGTGAGATATGTTAGGCAGTCTCCTGCGAGGTTGAAGAGGTTTCAAGAATGTTTTGATGTTGAACAACTCAATTCTAAAAAAACTTTATGCTTAGATGTTCCAACTAGATGGAATTCCACCTACTTGATGTTGCGCAGAGCTGTTGAATTTGAAAGTGCATTTTCACATTATGCTTCTAGTGAAATTGGCTTGAGACATTATCTTGAGCATTCTTATATTGATGTTGGAATTCCTACAGGTGAACTTTTGAGTAGTGATTGGGAGAATGCAAAAAGAATTACAAAGTTTCTTAAAATCTTCTATCTTCTTGCTTTGAAGATATCCGGATCACGTTATGTTACATCGAATATTCATTTTCTTGAAATTTGCGCAATTGCTGTCTATTTGAAGCAATTGATAGCAAATGAAGATATAGTTTTAGGTGAAATGGCAAAGAATATGAAAGAAAAGTTTGATAAGTATTGGGGTGATCTAGGGAAAATGAACATGATAATTTTTATCTCTAGTGTCTTCACGATTGGCTTCGAAATGAAAAATTAAAACAACCCATTAGTGTTGAGGAAGACCTTGATAAAATCGAGCAGCTTGAACAAGGTAATAATATTGTTTCTATATTTGTTGTATATAAGTGTTGTTGATATGCTTATATTTATCGCATGACTCATTATTTTAATTTTTTTTCTTCAGATTTAGCCAGCAATAGAAAAGACCCTTCCGTAATTGACGTGTAATGTTAATATATTTGGTAAGATCATTCATCAACAGCTCTACCTATTCCCTGTTTTATTTGGAATTAGGAAGCCAAGTTGGCTTACGTATAGTACCGTATATGTTCTTCATTCTATATGCAATTGTTCTTATGAATAATAGTCACATTTTGTTATTAAACTTAAATTGATGGGAGAAAATTTATGATTACAAGATTTATAGTTTCTCATTGTAATATTAGTTGCACAGCTAAGACAACTCAACACCAATGAATCATGGCCAAGTACTTTATACTTTTTAGGTTGTAATTACATATGTTCAGCCACTACAACTATTTGGAACTCACAAACCATTCTGATCAAAGATCAGAATTTCTTGGAATGTGTTCTTGAATTCTCAAAAGGTATCTAATTTTAGTTGGAGATGTTAATTTGCCCATGTAAAAATTATTGAAATGTTAATTTTTATATATGAAGTAGAGATGGAATTGGAGATCAGCTTTGGTCTTGTTGAGTAGCAGTTGGAGAGCAGGAGAAGAAATAGCAATTTGGTCTTGTTGAGCAGCAACTTTTTCATTCTACAAGTCGCAGTAACTTGTTTTTTCATTCTACAAGCTTTTTCATCACAAGCACCCTATTACTTAATGGCATCAGTCAGTTAGCTAAATGACTGTTGAACTTGTTTAATTCTTTCTGGTTTTGGTGGCAAGAAGGCAGACTAGCTCCTTTGTCTCGCATGATTTACATTTTCGGCATATTAACTGATGCATTTTGGATTCTATCCCTCCTATTTTAAAACTAAATTTTCTATTTCAGATGCTTTAAGATAATGAATTGCTGGAATCATTCTACAGCTTCTCAAGTTAAATGTTTTTCTTGCTTTTGTTGTATACAGTTCATGTTTCATAAAATGATGAAACATGGGAATGTTCTCAGTTTCAACCTTTTAGAAGTAAGTTGCTTTGAAGTGAACCAAAAGATAAAAACCTAAAATGATGTAATGGTGAACTTTAAATATGTGGGATAATCACTGGATAAACATTTGAATGACTTTAGTACATAGTTGAGGATAATCACTGGATAAACATTGAATGGCAGAATGTTGCTGGATCATTACTTCTTTTTAACAGACATGTATGTTTGGTGTAATTTCGATTTGTGAATATGTATGCTAGGTCGATAAATCACCCAATAATTGTTCGATAAGAGCTAAATCGATATCAATTTGCCCGATATCTTATCGGGTGACAAACAGATTAAAACATTTAAAAATCGATAACCGATAAGCCAAACCATTAAGAGTAATAACCGCCTAATCCGCCCGATAAGCAGCCCTACCAACTACCACACTGCCCGCTCATCTGGCTAGAGTTGTAGGGCAAGTGGGTAGGGATCGCCCTAGAGGTGGAAGCCAGTCAAGTGGCACTCCGGCTAGATTCTATGCTTTCCCAGCCAGGCAAGAGGCAGTCGCCTTCAATGCAGTGATCACATGTACTTTTTCTATTTGCGGTAGGGATTTTTCGGTATTATTTGATCCAGGATCTACTTATTCCTATGTTTCATCTCTATATTATCCTTACCTATGTGTATCTCACGAGTCCTTGGGTGTTCTTATATATGTTTCCATGCCATTGAGTGATTCGATTATTGTAGATCGGGTCTATCGGTCCTGTGTAGTGACTTTTTTGTGGTAATGAGACTAGAGCAGATCTTCTATTGCTCGATATGGTTGATTTCAAAGTTATCCTAGGCATGGACTGGTTGTCTCCATACTATGCCATTATTAATTGCCATGCCAAGACTATTACCTTAGAGATGCTTGAGTTTCATAGATTAGAGCGGAGGGGTTCGTCCATCGGTACTTCCAGTCGGGTTATCTCTTTCTTGAAGTTCCGTTATATGGTCGAGAAGGGTTATTTGGCATGATTTTTACAATGTATTTCCTGCTGATCTACCAAGTATGCTTCAGATTCGTATCTTGAGATCTGGGTATCATCAGCTGAAGATTGTGCTTCAGATGTTCCGTAGACGACATTCCGGGCCAGATATGGGCATTATAAGTTTTTAGTGATGTCCTTTGATTGGACTAACACATCGGTGGCGTTTATGGATTTGATTAATCGGGTGTTACAGGTCGTATCTTGACTCATTTTTTATTGTCTTCATTGATGATATATTGATCTACTAGCGTAGTATGGAGGCGCACGAGCAGCATTTGAGGTTAGTGCTTCAGATCTTGCGGGAACATAAGCTTTATGCTAAGTTCTCCAAGTGCGAGTTCTATTTAGATTTCTTGGCTTTCTTGGGGCATGTTGTATCAGGTAAGGGTATTAAGGTGGATTCCAGGAAGATCGAGGCAGTCAAGAGTTGGCCTCGTCCTACCACAACGAACAAGATTAGGAGTTTCTTAGGGTTGGCAAGTTATTATCGTTAGTTTTTGGAAGGCTTCTACTATATTGCAACACCATTGACTTGATTGACCTGAAGGGTGCTACGTTCAGATGGTCCGATGATTGTGAGGCAAGCTTTTAGAAGCTCAAGATCACTTTGACTACACCATTGACTTGGGTTATGTATTGATACAGTAGGGGCAAGTTATTGCATATACTTCACATCAGCTAAAGCCCCATGAGAAGAATTACGTCGTACATGATTTGGAGTTGGTCACAATAGTTCATGCTCTCAAGATCTAGAGGAATTATCTTTATGGGGTATCCTATGAGGTTTACACCGATCACTACAGTTTGCAACATTTGTTTAAGTAGAGGGATCTTAATTTGAGTCAGTGTAAGTGGCTTGAGTTACTGAAGGATTATGATATTACTATCCTATATCATCCGGGCAAGGTGAATGTGGCTGTGGATTCCTGAGTAGAAAAGCTTAGAGTATGGGTAGTTTGGCATTCCTTTCAGCAGAGGAGAGGCCATTGGCTTTGGACATTCAGTCCTTAGCAAACATACTTGTGAATTTGGATATTTCAGAGTCCAGTCGAGCTCTTTCATGTGTTATGGCTCAGTCAACATTATTTGAGCTGACTATATTGTTAGTACAATGATCCGCACTTGTTGGTTCTTAGAGAGATGATGCTACAGGGTAGTGCCAAGGAGGTTACTATCGGTAATGAAGGTGATTAGCGACTCCAAGGTCGTCTATGTATTCCTAATGTCGATGTCCTTAGGGAGAATATTTTAGAGGAGGCGCACAGTTCTTGATATTCTATTCATTTAGGTGCTACAAATATGTATCGCGACTTTAGGCAACATTACTAGTGGAAAAGGATGAAGAAGGACATAGATGAGTATGTGGAGATATGTCTAAATTGCCAGCAGGTCAAATATGAGCACCAGAGGCCAAGTGGCCTACTTCAGCATATGGTTACACCGGAGTGGAAGTGGGAGCGCATCACTATGGATTTCACAGTTGGGTTGTTGAGCATGTTAAGGAAATTCAATGATGCTTGGGTAACTGTCGATTGACTAACCAAGTCTGCACACCTTATTCTAGTAGTGATTACGTACTCTACAAAGAGGTTGGCCTAGATTTATATTCGGGAAACTGTTCGACTGCATGGTATGCCTATTTCAATCATTTCAGATAAAGGCCCTCAGTTCACTTCACATTTTTAGAGAGTAGTACAGAGGAAGTTGCGTACCCGCAGACTCACGGGCAATCGGAGCAGACAATTCAAATTCTAGAGGATATACTCAGAGCATGTGTGATTGACGTCGGAGGGCAGTGGGATGGATTCTTACCATTGGCCGAGCTTGCTTATAACAACAGTTATTAGTCTAGTATAGGGATAGACCTATTAAAGGCTTTATATGGTCGGTGATGTCGTTCCCCATCGGTTGGTTTGAGCTCGGTAAGGCTAGGTTATATGGTACTGATTTGGTAAATGATGCCTTAGATAAGGTGAAGTTGATCCAGGTGCGACTTCGCACAGCACAGTCCATACAAAAGATTTATGAATATCAGAAAGCACGTGAAGCTCTCTTGAAGGTCTCGTCGATGAAGGGTATCATGAGGTTCAGAAAGAAGGGCAAGTTGAATCCAAGGTTTATTGGCCCATTTGAGGTGTTGAAGCGAGTTGGGGATGTTGCTTAAAAGCGTGCTTGGCCTCCTAGTCTATCAGGAGTTCATCCTATCTTTCATGTATCTATGCTCCGGAAGTACCATTCCGATAGGTTGAATGTGTTAGATTACAGTACGGTTCACCTAGATGAAATCTTGGGTTATGAGGAAGAGCCAGTTGCAATTATTGACAGGTAGGTTCGCTAGTTGAGGTCCAAGAAGATTTCTGCGGTAACGTACAGTAGATGGGCCAACCAGTTAAGGAAACGAATTGGGAGTCCGAGGAGGAGATTCTTAGTAGATATCCGCACTTATTCAACACTCCAAGTATGATTCTAGACCCGTTCGAGGACGAACATTTGTTTAAAAGGTGGAGAATGTAACCATCCGATTGGTCGTTTTACTTTATAGATCCCCATTCCCTTATTTATGACTTCCCATATGTGCTTTTATTGTTTTATGAATTGTGGGGATGGTTGGTTTGGTTTTAGAAGGGTTCGGGTTGAATTTGCTACACTTAGTTCCATAATATTGGCCTAAGGTGGCCAAGCTTGACTTGAGTCAACGCTTTTAGTAAACAACCTCGGAATCGGGATTTGAAGGTTTCAATAGTTTCGTATGAAGATTTTGGACTTTGGCGTATGTTCGAAAGGAGTTTCGGGTGGGCCAGGAGCATTTCGATGCTTATTGTTGAAAGTTGGCATTTTGAAGGTTTTAGAATCTTTTAAGTTTGACTTGAAGTGGATTTTGGTGTTATCGATGTCCATTTGGGATTACGAGCCTTGGAATAGGTTCGTATTGTAATTTATGACTTGTGCATAAAATTTGGCATCACTCCGAGTTGTCTAATTATGTTTCGACGCGTCGGGAGTTGGATGAAATGAGTTCGAAGCTTAGAAGTTAATTAATGAAGTTTTGAGGTGCAATTCTTGATTTAGGTGTTGTTTTATGTGTTCTGAGGCTTCGAGTAAATTTGAAATATGCTTATGGACTAGTTGGTACATTTGGACGGGGTCCCCAGTGGCTCGAATGTGTTTCGGACCACTTGGAACAAGTTGGAGTTGACTGAAAACTGCTGGTGTGCTTTGCGATTGCGAAGATAGTCCCGCGATTGCGAAGAGGGGATTTTGGAGGGGCAGTTTATTGACCTTCGCGAACGCGAACAAGGGTCCGTGAACGTGAAGGTGGACCTGGCAGTGCTTCGCGAACGCGGAGGCCCAACCGCGATTACAAAGAATAAAAAGGGAGAAGCTGGGTTGGAAGGCTTTTGGCCTTCGTGAACACGACCTGGGGAACGCGAACATAGAAAGTTGGGAAGCGCTTCATCGGGAACGCAACCATCAGGTCATGAACGCGAAGAGTATTTTGGTAGTGGCAAAAAGTGGCCTTCACAATTGCAAAGAATATTTCGTGATCGCGAAGAAGGAATCGCTGGGCAAACTTGAATTTATTACGGGACTTAGTCTCTTTTCTCTCATTTTCACTTCATCTTGGATGAATTTGAGAGCATTTTGTAAGCGATTTTCATCAACATCACGAGGTAAGTGATCCCTATCAATTCTTGAGTTAATTACATGGATTATAGGTAGATTTAACATGAAATTAGGAAACATTTGTGGGATTTTTGTTGGAACCTAGGGTTTGGTAAGAATTGGGATTCGACCACAAAATTAATTTTGGAATTGAGAATAAATTACATATTTGAGTTCATGAGGTCATGGGTAATATTTATCTTCGAAATTTTTTAGATTCCAGGCACGTGGGCCCGGGGGTGACTTTTATGGACTTTCCGAATTTAGTTGGAAAATTAGTTTAATAGTTAAATTATGAACATTTGGGCATATATTGATTAGTTTATATGACTTTTGATTAGTTTCGGGTTGCTCGGTGTCATTGAAGAGTTCTAGTGAGGTTAAAGAGCTGGATAGTTTACTTAGAAGCGGGGTAAGTCTCTTGCCTAACCTTGTAAGGGGGGATTTATCCCCTTAGGTGTATTGACCGTTATGTGGTACTTATTGTGGGGAGCTATGTACGCACGAGGTGACAATAGTCTGTACGTAATATATTTATATTATTTTTGGGTAGACTTAGATTCACATCATGCCTTAATTGTGTTTTTTGTACCCATCCTGCGTATTTGACTTCCTTAATTTATGACTAAGATTGAAGTTAGAATAAAATATTGACTTAGCCTCTTACTGTGGAAAATTGTGAATTACTTGATGAACTATAGATCTATGTCCTCTCGACTCACATGTATTTCCGCAAGCGAGGTAATTTATCTACTCTGATGGGATCGGGCTGTTTGCCTTGGTAGTGTTGTAACTACTCTTATGGGGTCAGACTGTTCGCCTCGACGGTACTGTGTATCACTACTCTTATGGGACCAGGTCGTTCGCCTTGGCAGTACTAAGTATCATTTTCATATGGGATCGAGCCGTTCACCTCGGCAGACTCGTGCTTAATACTTGAGATTGGAATTGGTTATGATAATAGTTGAGTAGAGCCTTCGAGGCCGGTTATGATATTTTAGTGATTTGATATAGTTCCATGTTGGAGATTCATTATTAATGCTTTGTCTATTTCATTGGTACTTGTTATACATCCTCCATGTCTAGTTTATGTATTTTTATTACTGTTTGACCACTAGTAGGTGTCATGTCGATCCCTTGTTACAATTTCTTCGAGGTTAAACTAAATACTTATTGGGTACGTATTGATTATGTACTCACGCTACACTTCTTGTGACTACCCAAGGGGTCATCACCGTAATTCTTCCTTGTTCTGTGCTCCTGAGGCCTTGAAAACCTCGCTTTTAGTTGCCTCGATTTGCATGCGCAGTTCGGGCGCGTAGCCGGAAAGTTTTTATGTTAGAATATGTGGATTTTGTGAAAAATTTGATGAATTTTGGTATTAATATGCATAATGTTGACTTTGGTCAACATTTTGGGTAAATAGACCCGAACCTGTGATTCGACGGTCCCGGAGGGTCCGTAGGAAAATATGGGACTTGGGCGTGTGCCCGAAATCAAATTCCGAGGTCCCAAGCCCGAGAAATGAATTTTTGAAAGAAATTATTTTCTGAAATTTGATATGAAAATTTGAAATGAAAAGGAGTTAGAAAATATAGGTATCAGGCTCGTATTTTGGTTCCGACGGCCAGTACAAGTCTTAAATATGTGTTAAGCACTATCTATAAAGTTTGGCTAAAAACGACGTCATATGACGTGTTTCGGACTTAAAATGGAGAATTTGAGTTATGAAAGTTGAAGAAAGAAAAATCATGTGTTTGAGGCTTGATCCTATGTATATGATGTTATTTTGGCGATTTGATCGCACGAGTAAGTCCGTAAGATGTTTTTAAGGTTGTGTGCATGTTTGGTTTGGAGCCCCGAGGGCTCGGGTGAGTTTTGAATGGGGCCCGAGAGGTCTTGGACTTAAGAAAATGCAGGTTCAGGTGATGAAGACACCAGCGCAGCCGTGGTCATTTCCGTGCGGTCCGCGTTGGAGCCACGCGGCCGCGATGCATTTTTGTGCAGTCCGCGTGGCTGAGTCTGAGGGATAGGGTTTCAGGTTAACCAGCGCGGCCGCGCACCAAAACAGTGCGGTCCGCGCTGGAAGGGTTCAGAGAAGCCCCAATTTTTCTCCCACTCGACGCGGCCGCAACACATTTTTGTGCGATCCGCGCCAGGTCCTCAGAAAGGTATACAAGTTCGGAAAATCTCAGTCATTTTTCACTTTTCAAAAACCCAAAACCTAAGAGGCGATTTTCCCAACAACTTTTCTTCCCCAAAACGATTGGTAAGTGATTTCTAACTTAATTTCTTTATTCCTTAACATCTTTTAACATAATTTCAACTTCAAATCAAAGATTTTCATGGGGAAAATTGGGTGTTTTGGGTAGAACCTAGGTTTTCTACAAATTGAGAAGTTGGACCTCAATTTGGGGTCCGATTTAAAAACAAATCATATATTTGGATTCATGGGGGAATGAGTAACCGGGTTTTGGTCCGAACCTCGAGTTTCGACCACGTGGGTCCGGGGGTATTTTTGACCTTTTTGGGAAAAACCTTGAAAAATCTATTTTCATGCATTGGGGATGATTCATTTAGTAATTATTAATGTGATTAAGTAACTTATGACTAGATTCGAGCGGATTGGTGGTGGAATCAAGAGGTAAAGCTATACTAGAAGCGTGAGTTGAGTTTGGAGCATTCGAGGTAAGTGTTTGTTCTAACTTTGGCTTGAGGGAATAGGATTAGGATGATATTTGCTACTTGCTAATGTGGAGTACGGTGTATAGGCATGGTGACGGTTATCTATGCACCGGAGTCTAGCATGACCGTGAGTCTTGATTGCTTTTAATTCGAATAATGTGACACAAGCTCCTTGTTTATTTGATAAGTTTCATATAATGTGAACGGTTGAGGAAGAATGATTTAAAAGGAGAATGTGTTGTGAATACTCCCTTGCCGGGATGTGTAGACTGATATTCTCCCCTGAAGGGGTCTACTATATGAAGTCAGATATTACGATCTATATTATGGGATCGTGTGGCACGCCGTCCACTTATATATGATATTATGGGATCGTGTGGCACGCCGTCCACTTATATATGATATTATGGGATCGTGTGGCACACCGTCCACTTATATATGATATTATGGGATCGTGTGGCACGCTTTCCACTTATATATGATATTATGGGATCGTGTGGCACACCGTCCACTTATATATGATATTATGGGATCGTGTGGCACGCCGTCTACTTATATATGATATTATGGGATCGTGTGGCACGCCGTCCACTTATATATAATATTATGGGATCGTGTGGCATGCCGTCCATTTATATATGATATTATGGGATCGTGTGGCACACCGTCCACTTATATATGATATTATGGGATCGTGTGGCACGCCGTCCACTTATATATGATATTATGGGATCGTGTGGCACGTCGTCCACTTATATATGATATTATGGGATCGTGTGGCACGCCGTCCACTTATATATGATATTATGGGATCGTGTGGCACGCCGTCCACTAATATATGATATTATGGGATCGTGTGGCACGCCGTCCACTTATATATGATATTATGGGATTGTGTGGCACACCGTCCACTTATATATATATATATATATATATATATATATCATGGGAACCATAGTCTCTTCTGCTTATTTCCGATATTTCATTTTTACCTATTACTCCCCGATAGCATGTCCCCTCCTAGGTTTACTTTGTATTATCTTGTTATTGTTTTTTTTCTTGCACTTGTATATATATCTGTACATGTTAATTGTGGTAGGTCCTGTTTAGCCTCGTCACTACTTCGCCGGGGTTAGGACAGACACTTACCAGCACATGGGGTCGGTTGTGCTGATGCTACACTCTGTGCATTTTTGTGAACAGATCTGGGAGCAACTTACGGACCACAGCAGTAGGACTTCTGGGAGCTATCTTCAGTCTAGGGACTCTCGAGGTTGCCTAGCTGGCGTTCACAGGCCGAAGTCCCTTTCCATGTTTTTTTGTTTGTTTATCTTGTATAAGACAAACATGATGTATTTTCCCTTCAGACATTGATTGTAGTATTCTATAGTAGTCCGTGAGCTAGTGACACCATACTCTGGGTAGCATTTTGGTTCAAACTTCCGCACTTTTGGTTTTCAGTTGCTTTAGATTTAAAGTCTCCCGCTTAGATTTTGTCTCGTTTATTATATTGTTTGAAAGAAAGAAGGAAAGGTGTTTTAAATATTTGGCTTGCCTAGCTCCGATAGTAGGCGCCATCACGACACCCGATGGTGGGAAATCCGGGTCGTGACAAGTTGGTATCAGAGCACTAGGTTACTTAGGTCTCACAACTCACGGACAAGCTCAGTAGAGTCTGAGGGATCGGTACGGAGACGTCTGTATTTATCCCGCAGAGGCTACTGAGTTAGGAAAACTTCACCTTGTTCATTCTTGTCGTGCGATTCTGTTTGTCAAGTACTGATTGTCTTTCCACTCTGTTCTTTCGCAGATGGTGAGGACACGTGCTTCCTCTTCTACTGCGCAACAGTCTGATCCCCCAGCAGCAGCCCCTATTAAGGGCAGAGGGCGAGGTCAAGGCCGTTCCATAGGCCGAGGCCGGGATAGAGCTCAGCCCCGAGCAGCATTTCCGAAGACGGAGCCTCAGGTCGATTTTGAGGAGGAGGTTCCGGCCCCAGCTGTTCTAGTGGGCCCAGCTCAGGTCCCAGAGGGTTTCATAGCCACTACAGTGCTTCAGGACGCTTTGGTCCGACTGGTAGGCTTTATGGAGGGCATTTCTAGAGCGGGTTTGCTTCCCGTAACTCTAGCCACATCTCAGGCTGGGGAGGAGTTCAGACTCCCGATACTCGTACTCCAGAGCCGGTAGCTCCTCAGGCTCAGGTTCCAGTAGTTCAGCCAGCCGTGGCAGTTCAGCCAGCTGTGGCAGCCCAGCCAGGTATTGCGGCTCAGTCCAGCGATGGTGCGGCTATGTCCGCGAATGCTTTGTAGAGGCTTGATCGTTTCACCAAGCTCTTCACAACCACATATAGTGGCACCCCCTCAGAGGATGCTCAGGATTTCATATTCAGCTGTCATGAGGTTCTACAGACTATGGGAATTGTAGAGACCAATGGGGTCGATTTCGCCACTTTTCGCCTGGCAGGATCCGCCAAGACTTGGTGGGGGGATTTCTGTTTAGCCAGGCCAGCAGGGTCGCCATCATTGACCTGGGATCAGTTTTCAGAGTTATTTCTGGGGAAGTTTCTTCCAGTTACTCAGCGAGATGCTCTTCGCAGGCAGTTTGAGCGTCTCCAGCAGGGTCCTATGACGGTCACCCAGTATGAGACCCGGTTCATTGATCTTGCTCGTCATGCCATTGTGATACTCCCCACCGATAGAGAGAGGGGGCGGAGGTTTATTGATGGGTTGGCCCAGTCGATCCGTGTACAGATGGCCATGAGTGCCGGTAGTGAGATTTCATTTCAGGAGGCGGCAGATGGTGCCCGCCGGATAGAGATGGCACTTGCTCAGGGAGGTGGTCATGGGTCTGATAAGAGGCCCTACCATTCGGGTAGATTCAGTGGTACCTCATCTGGAGGTAGGGATTCTTATGGTAGAGGTCATCCTTCGAGGCCCTTTCAGTTAGCTCTCCAGGCTTTTCATGGTACACCAGGTGGTCGTGGTTCTCAGCCGCAGTATTTCGACTAGCAGCTTTTCAGTTCACCATCAGTACCTATCAGTGCACCACCCCTCTGTTATTCTCAGCAGCCAAGGACTTGTTATACTTGCGACGATGTGAGTCACATTGCCAGATATTTCCCTCGAGCTTCCAGCAGCTCGCAGCAGCAGGGTCCTCGCCCGATGATCCAGGCACCAGTTGCCCCACAGCCTGCCCAGCCAGCGAGAGGTGGGGGTAGAGAACATAGAGGTGGAGGTAGAGCTCTTAGAGGTGGAGCTCAGACCGTTAGAGGTAGGGGTCAACCAGCAGCAGATCGTCCCAGGGATATGATTCAGGGAGGTGGGGCCCAGCCCCGTTGTTATGCTTTGCCAGCCAGGCCAGAGGCTGAGTCATCAGATGCTGTGATTACAGTGACTCGTTCAGTATTCCTGTTTATGTGTCAACACCGGTGGGTGATTATATTGTGGTCAACCAAGTTCATCGTTCTTGTATCGTAGTGTTTGGGGGTCTTGAGACCCGTGTTGATTTGTTGCTTTTGGACATGGCCGACTTTGATGTTATATTGGGGATGGATTTGTTATCCCCGTACCATGCTATCTTGGATTGCCATTCCAAGACCATGACCTTAGCCTTACCGGATTTACCCCGTTTAGAGTGGAGAGGGACTTCTGGTCATTGTACCCGTAGTGTTATCTCGTATGTGAATGCTCGGCGTATGGTCGAGAAGGGATGTTTGTCCTACTTGGTGTATGTTCGCAATTCTAGAGCGGAGGCCCCTTCTATTGATTCTGTGCCCGTTGTTCGGGAGTTTCCTGAGGTTTTCCCTTCAGACTTGCCGGGTGTGCCGCCCGATAGGGATATCGACTTTTGTATTGATTTGGACCCGGGCACTCAGCGCATTTCTATCCCGCCATATCGTATGGCCCCGCCAGAGTTGAAAGAGTTAAAGGAACAACTGCATGATTTGCTTGAGAAAGGTTTCATTAGACCCAGTGTTTCGCCTTGGGGTGCGCCGGTGTTGTTTGTTAAGAAAAAGGATGGTTCGATGAGAATGTGCATCGATTACCAGCAATTGAACAAGGTTACAATTAAGAATAAGTATCCACTGCTGAGGATCGACGATTTATTCGACCAGCTTCAGGGTGCGAGGGTGTTTTCAAAGATAGATTTGAGATCTGGCTACCACCAGCTGAGGATTAGGGCGTCTGATGTCCCTAAGACAACATTTCGCACTCGGTATGGGCACTATGAGTTTTTGGTCATGTCATTTGGATTGACTAATGCCCCAACAACATTCATGGAGTTGATGAACCGAGTGTTCAGACCTTATTTGGACTTGTTCGTGATAGTCTTCATTGACGATATTCTTATATACTCCCGCAGTTAGGAGGAGCATGAGCAGCACCTCAGAGTGGTCCTTCAGACCCTAAAGGATAGTCAGTTGTATGCTAAGTTCTCAAAGTGCGAGTTTTGGTTGAGTTCGGTCGCATTCCTAGGTCATGTCGTATTAGCAGTAGGTATTCAGGTAGACCCGAAGAAGATAGAGGCAGTCAAGAACTGGCCTCGACCAGCTTCAGCTACGGATATTCGGAGTTTCCTGGGGTTAGCAGGTTACTACCGTCGGTTCGTGGAGGGGTTTTCATCCATTGCAGCCCCTATGACCAGATTGACCCAGAAGGGTGCCCAGTTCAGGTGGTCGGATGAGTGTGAGGCGAGCTTTCAGAAGCTCAAGACGGCTCTGACTACGACACCGGTATTGGTTCTGCCCACAGGTTCAGGGCCATATATGGTCTATTGTGATGCGTCTCGTATTGGGCTTGGTGCAGTGTTGATGCAGGAAGGCAAGGTCATTGCTTATGCTTCGAGGTAGTTGAAGTTCCACGAGAAGAATTATCCGATTCATGATCTCGAGTTGGCAGCCATTGTTCATGCCCTGAAGATCTGGAGGCATTACTTATATGGCATGACGTGTGAGGTTTACACTGATCACAAGAGTCTTCAATATCTGTTCAAGAAGAAAGAGTTGAATTTGAGGCAGAGGAGGTGGTTAGAGTTGCTAAAGGATTATGATGTTACTATCTTATACCACCCGGGAAAGGTCAATGTGGTGGCCGATGCATTGAGCAAGAAGTCCGCCAACATGGGTAGTCTTGCTAATATTCCAGTCAGCCAGAGATCGCTTGCTTTGGATGTTCAGGCCTTGGCCAATCGTCTTGTAAGGTTGGATATTTCTGAGCCTAGCATAGTGTTAGCTTGCACGGTTGCTCGTTCCTCACTATTAGAGCATATCCGCGAGCGGCAGTTTGAGGATCCCCATTTGTGTGTCTTGAGAGACACAATGCAGCGTGGAGGTGCCAAGAAAGTAACCTTAGATGATGATGGTGTATTGAGATTGCAGGGGCGAGTTTGTGTGCCCAATGTTGATGGGATTCGAGAGTTGATCTTTCCGGAGGCCCACAGTTCTCGGTATTTTATTCACCCGAGCGCTGCGAAGATGTATCAGGATCTGAGGCAGCACTATTGGTGGCGTAAGATGAAGAAAGACATCGTTGAGCACGTGGCTCGGTGTTTGAATTGTCAGCAGGTTAAGTACGAGCATCAAAGACCCGGTGGTCTATTTCAGAGGATTGCACTTCCCGAGTGGAAGTGGGAGAGGATTATGATGGATTTCGTTACTGGACTCCCGATGACTCGGAAAAAGTTTGATGCAATTTTGGTCATTGTTGATAGGCTGACCAAGTCAGCGCATTTTGTTCCTGTTGCAGCCAACTATTCGTCCAAAAGGTTAGCCGAGATTTATATCAGGGAGATTGTTCACCTTCATGGGGTGCTGCTATCTATCATTTCGGATCGGGGTACGCAGTTTACCTCACATTTCTGGAGAGCGGTTCAGCGAGAGTTGGGTACCTAGGTTGAGCTGAGTACAACATTTCATCCGAGAGGACTATTCAGATTCTTGAGGACATGCTCCAAGCCTGTGTCATTGATTTTGGAGGCTCGTGGGACCAGTTTTTGCCTTTAGCAGAGTTCGCCTACAACAACAACTACCAGTCCAGCATTCAGATGGCTCCGTATGAGGCGTTGTATGGTAGGCGATGTCGGTCTCCAGTTGGATGGTTTGAGCTGGGAGAGGTTCGATTATTGGGTACGGATCTGGTTCAGGAGGCCTTGGACAAGGTCATGATTATTCAGGATAGACTTCGTACAGCTCAGTCCAGATAGAAGAGTTATGCAGACCGCAAGGTCAGAGATGTTGCTTTCATGGTCGGTGAGCGGGTATTGCTTCGTGTATCGCCTATGAAGGGTGTGATGAGATTTGGGAAGAAGGGCAAGCTTAGCCCTAGGTTCATCGGTCCATTTGAGATTCTTGATCGTGTGGGAGAGGTGGCTTATACATTTGCCTTGCCACCTAGCTTGTCAGCTGTGCATCCCGTGTTTCATGTATCTATGCTCCGGAAGTATCGCGGAGATCCATCACACGTGTTGGATTTCAGCACTGTCCAATTGGACAAGGATCTGTCATATGAGGAGGAGCCGGTGGCTATTCTAGACCGGCAGGTTCGACAGTTGAGGTCGAAGAGTTTTCCTTCGGTGCGTGTTCAGTGGAGAGGTCAGCCTCCTAAGGCATCGACCTGGGAGTCCGAGTCCGATATGCGGAGCCGTTATCCTCATTTATTTCCCGACTCAGGTACTTCTTTCTTTTGTCCATTCGAGGACGAACGGTTGTTTTAGAGGTGGAGAATCTGACGACCCAAGGGGTCATCACCGTAATTCTTCCTTGTTCTGTGCTCCCGAGGCCTTGAAAACCTCGCTTTTAGTCGCCTCGATTTGCATGCGCAGTTCGGGCGCGTAGCCGGAAAGTTTTTATGTTAGAATATGTGGATTTTGTGAAAATTTTGATGAATTTTGGTATTAATATGCATAATGTTGACTTCGGTCAACATTTTGGGTAAACGGACCCGGACCTGTGATTCGACGGTCCCGGAGGGTCCGTCGGAAAATATGGGACATGGGCGTGTCCCCGGAATCTAATTCCGAGGTCCCAAGCCCGAGAAATGAATTTTTGAAAGAAACTATTTTCTGAAATTTGATATGAAAATTTGAGATGAAAAGGAGTTAGAAAATATAGGTATCGGGCTCGTATTTTGGTTCCGACGCCCGGTACAAGTCTTAAATATGTGTTAAGCACTATCTGTATATGAAAGTTGAAGAAAGAAAATCATGTGTTTGAGGCTTGATCCTATGTATATGATGTTATTTTGGCAATTTGATCGCACGAGTAAGTCCGTAAGATGTTTTGAAGATTGTGTGCATGTTTGGTTTGGAGCCCCGAGGGGTCGGGTGAGTTTTGAATGGGGCCCGGGAGGTCTTGGACTTAAGAAAATGTAGGTTCAGGTGTTGCAGACACCAGCACGGCCGCGGTCATTTCCGTGCGGTCCGCGCTGGAGCTGCGCGGCCGCGATGCATTTTTGTGCGGTCCGCGTGGTTGAGTCTGAGGGCTAGGGTTTCAGGTTAACCAGCGCGGCCGCGCACCAAAACAGTGCGGTCCGCGCTGGAAGGGTTCAGAGAAGCCCCAATTTTTCTCCCACTCGGCGCGGCCGCAACACATTTTTTTGCGGTCCGTGCCAGGTCCTCAGAAAGGTATACAAGTTCGGAAAATCTCAGTCATTTTTCACTTTTCAAAAACCCAAAACCTAAGAGGCGATTTTCCCAACAACTTTTCTTCCCCAAAACGATTGGTAAGTGATTTCTAACTTAATTTCTTTATTCCTTAACATCTTTTAACATAATTTCAACTTCAAATCAAAGATTTTCATGGGGAAAATTGGGTGTTTTGGGTAGAACCTAGGTTTTCTACAAATTGAGAAGTTGGACCTCAATTTGGGGTCCGATTTAAAAACAAATCATATATTTGGATTCATGGGGGAATGGGTAACCGGGTTTTGGTCCGAACCTCGAGTTTCGACCACGTGGGTCCGGGGGTATTTTTGACCTTTTTGGGAAAAACCTTGAAAAATCTATTTTCATGCATTGGGGATGATTCATTTAGTAATTATTAATGTGATTAAGTAACTTATGACTAGATTCGAGCGGATTGGTGGTGGAATCAAGAGGTAAAGCTATACTAGAAGCGTGAGTTGAGTTTGGAGCATTCGAGGTAAGTGTTTGTTCTAACTTTGGCTTGAGGGAATAGGATTAGGATGATATTTGCTACTTGCTAATGTGGAGTACGGTGTATAGGCATGGTGACGGTTATCTATGCACCGGAGTCTAGCATGACCGTGAGTCTTGATTGCTTTTAATTCGAATAATGTGACACAAGCTCCTTGTTTATTTGATAAGTTTCATATAATGTGAACGGTTGAGGAAGAATGATTTAAAAGGAGAATGTGTTGTGAATACTCCCTTGCCGGGATGTGTAGACTGATATATATATTCTCCCTTGTCGGGATATTTTGGGCTGTTAGCTGTACCCTTGCCGGGTTAAAGGTATTGAGTTGTTATTCTCCCCTGAAGGGGTCTACTATATGAAGTCAGATATTACGATCTATATTATGGGATCGTGTGGCACGCCGTCCACTTATATATGATATTATGGGATCGTGTGGCACGCCGTCCACTTATATATGATATTATGGGATCGTGTGGCATGCCGTCCACTTATATATGATATTATGGGATCGTGTGGCACGCCGTCCACTTATATATGATATTATGGGATCGTGTGGCACGTCGTCCACTTATATATGATATTATGGGATCGTGTGGCACGTCGTCCACTTATATATGATATTATGGGATCGTGTGGCACGCCGTCCACTTATATATATATATATATATATATATATATATATATATATATATATATATCATGGGAACCAGAGTCTCTTCTGCTTATTTCCGATATTTCATTTTTACCTTTTACTCCGCGATAGCATGTCCCCTTCTAGCTTTACTTTGTATTATCTTGTTATTGTTTTTTTTCTTGCACTTGTATATATATCTGTACAGGTTAATTGTGGTAGGTCCTGTTTAGCCTCGTCACTACTTCGTCGGGGTTAGGCTAGACACTTACCAGCACATCGGGTCGGTTGTGTTGATGCTACACTCTGTGCATTTTTGTGCACAGATCAGGGAGCAGCTTACGGACCACAGCAGTAGGACTTCTGGGAGCTATCTTCAGTCTAGGGACTCTCGAGGTAGCCTAGCTGGCGTTCGCAGGCCGAAGTTCCTTTCCATGTTTTTTTTGTTTGTTTATCTTATATCAGACAAACATGATGTATTTTCCCTTCAGACATTGATTGTAGTATTCTGTAGTAGTCCGTGAGCTAGTGACACCAGACTCTGGGTATCATTTTGGTTCAAACTTCCGCACTTTTGGTTTTCAGTTGCTTTATATTTAAAGTCTTCCGCTTAGATTTTGTCTCGTTTATTATATTATTTGAAATAAAGCAGGAAAGGTGTTTTAAATATTTGGCTTGCCTAGCTCCGATAGTAGGCGCCATCACGACACCCGATGGTGGGAAATCCGGGTCGTGACACTTCTGCACTGAATGTGAAGGTAATGAGATAGGTACTTCTAGTGCTCACACGGTCATGTAGCCGCACTTCCATGGAGACTTAGTGGTGAGCTTCTTGCTTTGTTTTAATCTGCAGCACCGGAGTCTCCCTCTACCTTCTTTATTGTTTTTGCCTATTGCAATTCAGACAATAGTTGTATTAGTTTTGTATATTCTCTAAATTGTTCATGCACTTGTGGAACCGAATTTTTGAGGCTTCTAGCATTTATGTACTGTTGTATTTATTATCACTATCATCGTGGTTTATGTGTTATTCACGATTGATATTTTTGAGAAAGAAGCATATATAGTTACATGAGATTTAACTTTATTCGGTGATTTTAAGGAAACTTCTGTTTTTAAAAAAAAGTTTAAAAGGGATAACTGAATTGGAGATTCACATGTGGGCTTGCCTAACGGCGGTGTTCGGCGCTACCACGACCTATTATAGGTTTTGGGTTGTGACATAATAAATTCCCAAATCAATTTCAATTATAAGTTCATGTAATTAAACTAGCAAATTGAGTTCAAATAAGTCAAATATTACATGATAAACTCCTAAGTCTATTCGGACATAAACATACTTTTAGCTACGTACAGACTCTCATCACCTCGTGTACGTAGCACTCATAACTAGTAGCACATAACAACTTAATACCTACGGGGTGGTTTCCACCTTCACAAGGTTATATAGAAGACTTAAATCACTCTGAAGTTCCATAACCAGCTCCAATGCCTCTCTAACACCTCAAATTGGTGCCCATCAATCTGAAACTAGTCAAACAACATGCAAAACCATTAAAAATATACTCCAACACTCATAACTGATAAATTTATAATAATTTCTAACTCCGCTCGGAAAGTCAACAAAGTCAACCCTCGAGCCCACATGCCCGGATTCCGAAAATGTTTGAAGTTAAACATTACCCATAACACCACAAACCCAAATATATAATTTATTCTCAATTCCATAACCAATTTCGTGGTCAAAATCCAAAAATATCAGATTCTAGATTTTCTTTCAAAATCTCACAATTTCTATAAATTTTCATGTTTAAATCCATATACGACTTGTGTATTTACTTTCAATAAGTAGGAATCACTTACATTGTGTTGCTTGCTGAAAATCTCCTCAAAGTAACTCCCAAAATTCGTCCACCCAAGTTAAAAGGAGAGAAAAGTGAGCCAACTCCCTAATTAAAACAACTTTGCCCAGGACCGACCTTCTTCGTGAACGCGGCCTGACCCTCACGTTCGCGAAGAGAAACCTGCTCCAGGGAATGCTAGACAAAGATCACGAACACGATGACAAAGCTCATGAACACGATGATTCACCATGCAATCTATTCGCGGACACAACCTCTCCACTGCGAACGTGAAAGCCAAGCTTCCACCCAGCTTCTTCCCCTACGCGAACGCGATCCTCTGTCGCGAACGCGTTCCTCTGTCGTGAACGCGATCCTCTGTCGTGAACGCATTGTACATCCTCCCACACATTTGCAAATGTGGGTCCTTCTTTGCGAATGAGAGCACCCCTACGCTTTTGCGATGAATAAAACCAGAACAAGCAACAACAACAGCAAAATATGGAGAAATGATCTGAAACAACCCTAAAACTCACCCGAGGCTGTCGGGACCCCGTTCAGTCATACCAACCAGTCCCAATACCTTATCTAAACTTATACAAAGGTTCGAAACACCACGAATAACATTAAAACCATGAATCGATGATCAAGATCCTTCTTTTAACATTTTAACTCCAACGAACGTGTCTGAATCGTACTAAAATGTTCTGAAATGACGCCAAATTTTACGTACAAGTCATGAACCGTGATAAGATCCTATTCCAAGGATCAGAATCCCAAATGGATATCGATAACACCAAAGTCCACTTCAAATCAAACTTAGGAAATTCTAAAACTTTCAAAATGCCAACTTTTCATATTAAGCACTGAAACGCTCCCGGTCCATCCGATACTAAACCCGAACATACTCTCAAGTCCAAAATGATCGTACGAACCTATTGGAATATTCAAATCCCTATTTCGCGGTCGTTTACTCAAAAGTCAAACCTTGGTCAACTTCTTCCAACTTAAAGCTTCAGAATTTAGAATTTTCCTTTCGAATCAACTCCGAACTTCCCGAAGTTCAAATCTGACTACACATACAAGTCATAATACATAAAGTGAAGCTACTCCATGTACTCCAACCGCTGAACGATGCACTAGAGTTCAAAATGATCGGTCAGGTCGTTATATGGAATAAGGTTCCAAGCTATCTAAATTCAACTTGGATCATAGGGCTGCTTATCAGGCCAACTAGCTAGATATTTATGCTTCACAAAATTGCTTGTTAGTTATCGACTCGTAAATATACCAATTTGTTATCTGATAAGATATCGGACATATTGATATTATGTTAGTGATTATCGAACAATAAACAACAGATAGACGATCCAATCACAATCACACTCCAGTAGGCTAATGAAACTCTCACTATTAATGACAATTTCTTCTTCTTTAATTCTTTTATAAGCAAGCTAAAATATAAAGCAGGGATCTTAACTAGATAATAGAAGTTCAGTTAAACGTAAATATGGATATATTTTGCTTCAATTACCAAGTTAAATAATTCATTAGAGCAACAAGGTATCAAGAACTATCCCGATATGTCTAGTCATACCCCAAAATAAGTTATGATGATGACATTGAAGATTTGGCTGCTAAAAAGGTGCTTCATTATAAGTTTGACTGGTGCCATTATGTCCTAAGTATTATTGAGAAAAATAGAGAATGTTGTTGAGTGCTACTGAGATTTAGGAAAACAAGAAATTAGGATTTCAATTAGTGGAAGAGATATTTCATAGAAATAGGGATAAAAATATATAAATATAATAATTCATAATCAGTTACGGTTTACCCATAAGCAAATTGAGTAATTCTCCCCTGAGCCGCTAAATCATAATTATAAAATTTTAATCCGTTCACCAATCGTTACTCCGATAACCTAATACCAATTAGCCACTAAACCATTTTCACAATTAAATTATCGGTTATGGTTCAATTTTGAACAGTCTTATTGGATAAACCTTTAGCCCATTTCTGCCTGTTCCATTTTATTTTGCATCATATTGAACTTTATATAAAGAAACAACGGGAGGGAAAATGGAGAAAGGAAAGAAGATAGAGAAGAAGAAGGAAAACTGATGGAAACAACTCTTGGAAAAGTTTAATTTAATTTCTCCTCGTACTCATTTAGAATATGTCAAACATTATATAAAAGGACGTAAAAATAATTATTTTATTGAATAGATAAATACATAAATAAATAAGAGAATGCAATAGGACTATGTTATCAGAGGCCGACATGCCATAACCATAACCAATTATGAATAGCCCAAAAAGAAATCTGATTAACCGTCATGTCATCGGGCACATTAGGATAGATATCAATTCACTAGCATCATGTGAGAACATTGTGGCCAGTTGTGGTCCTAAAATCCTCACCCTCTTTAGAAGATGTTTATAGACTATATTTAAAGTAAAAAGAATATCTAATCTTGTTTGGGAACATCAATTATGTGGCAAAGAGGCCAACGTTTTAGTTTGCAGTATGAATCTTCACATATTTAATGAATCATATATTATTACATCATTGAAATTTGAAGTATTAAATATGCTCAACGATACATCACATATTTCCTCATGAGCTACAAACTCTCATCTTGTACTTCTCAGCCTGATTTCCCTTCCTCTCTGTCACGACCCAAAATCAACCGTTGTGATGACGCCTATCGTAGAACTAGGTTAGCCTCTACTTAACAACTCATCACAATAAGGATAACTTTGAAAATAACAACGGAAACATTTAACATTAAGAAACTTTTTTGAAAACAGAATAAATTCCCAAAATGAGATACAATCTAACCCAGAACTGGGGCGTCACTGAGTACATGAGCGTCTAAATCAGAGACAGTCCACTACAGAGTCTAAAGAAAATAAACTGAAATACCGCTAGTGATAAAGAAGGAGAGTCAAGGCCTGCGAACGTCGTGCAGCTACCTTGATAGTCTCCGAGCTCTGAAGCCTCAATCAGCAACTGCCACCGTGACCAGAAGCCCTTGGATCTGCACACGAGGTGCAGGGAGTACTGTGAGTACATCAACTCAACAAGTAACGAGTCCAAACTTTGGACTGAAAGATAGTGACGAACTCAACCAAAATAAATATAATAGAAATAACTTTGCAGAAACGTAGGCATACTTTTAAATTAAATAGGTAGCTCAAAAAGTAAAGTAAAGCAGATCCGAACCGCATAAAGAATATAACTCTACTACCGCTACATGCCAAGGCGCATACTGTACGTGATGCATCATGTTGTCAGCCTCATGTGCTCACACTCTAAAATGCTCAACCACTCGATATTGTATATGGACAATGCAACCCAGGGAAGATCCATCCCGGTATATATATATATATCACCGACTATAAGTCACCCAGTACCGAGGAAGGCCAATCCCCCTCATGGAGAAGATCAATCTTGAGGTATCAATTACTTCGGATAAGATCCATGTCCAGGGAAGATCCATCCCCCAATAATATCATTCGTGCTAACTGGTATGTGTTACAGACTCCGGAGGGGCTCCTACAGCCCAAGCGCTATCATAACATCAACATAACTGCTATAACGTGCAGCCCGATCCCATAACCGTCACTCATAATCTGGCTCTCGGCATCGCTCAGTCATCAATCTCTCCAGTCTCACTCACAGGATCACTATGTCATGAAAACTAGCCCGAAACATTGACATGATATATCAATAAGCAACAAGTGGGACTTAGATATGATATGAAATGCATGAACATGACTGAGTACATAATATCAATAAAATTAGTGAGATGGTAGCAAGAAACAACCAATAGGGGTCCCACAGTACCGACATAAAGTCTAAATATAATATCTAGCATGATTTGACAGTTCAATTATTTTATCACATGATGAAAACATGGATATCAACAAGATAGAGTCACTATACAGTGCCATGGAATCATCCAGGTCACATTTCTCACGTTGCATGCCCGCATGCCCGTCACTTGGCATGTGTGTCACCTTAATACCAATCACATAACATATAATTCGGGGTTTCGAACCCTCAGAACCAAGTTTGAAAGCGTTGCTTACTTCAATCCGCACAAAATCCTACTCCGCAATGCCTTTGCCCCTCAAATCGATCTCCAAACATCCTCAATCTGGTCACAACTAGTACAATATAATCAATAAAGTCTAAAGGGATCAATTCCACATGAAAACTAAATTATAACCAAAATTAGAAATCGGCTTAAACCCAGCCCACCCACGTCTCGAAATCCGACAAAAGTCACAAAACCCGAAATCACATTCACTCACGAGTCTAACCATAACAAATTTATGAAAATCCGACATCAAATGGTTACTCAAATCCCCAAAATTCATTCTCCAAATCCCTAGCCTCAAACCCCCAAATTTCACCTCAACACCACACAATCTAAGTGGAAAAATCAATGGGGAAACAAGATTTATGATTTAAAAAAAATGAGTACAAGAAGCTTACCTCAATAATCCCCTAAAAAATCCTCCCCAAAATCTCCTAAGTCCGAGTCTAAAATGTTGAAATAAGACTAAAATTGCGAACCTCTTGTTTTTAGACATTATACCCAGGCTTTTCGCACTGCGACCTTCTATCCACATCATCAAAGCCGTATCTACGGTAATTCCCGCTTCTACCGAAGTCAGTTACCCCAGTTTCCTCCACTTCTGCAATCACTGTACTGCATTTGCACATATTGCAGGAGCGGAAATCACATCACACCTGCGGACCCATACTCGCACCTCCACCCAACTGTCCGCTTCTACGACCATTGCAGGTGGGGGAAAGTGTTCGCACATGTGACCTCTGCCCATCTCGTCCTTGGTCGCATTTGCGATCCCTGCAATGCTTCTGCAGGATCGCACCTGCGATGCCTACTCCGCAGGTGCGGTTACACCAGTAGCAGTAGCACTTCAGCTACATTCCCCAACTCAAAATCAAGTCGTTAGCCACCCGAAATCACCCAGAGACCCTCGGGACCTCAACCAAATGTACCATCAAGTCCCGAAACATCATATGAACTTATTTGAATCCTAAAATCACCTTAAATAACATCAAAAACATGAATTACACACGGATTCAAGCCTAATGAACTTTGGAATTTTTAAATTCTTCAAACGACGCCGAAACCCATCGAACACGTCCGATTAATCTCAAATTTTTCACACGTCATAAATGATACCACGAACATACTCCAATTCCCAAAAATAAAATCCGGCCCTGATATCAAAATTTCCACTGCCGGTCAAATTCGCCAAAATTCTAACTTTTGCTAATTCAAGCCTAATTCTACTAAAGACCTCCAAATCACATTCAAGACGCGCTCCTAAGTCCTAAATCACCTAACGGAGCTAAAAGAACCATCAAAATTCAAATCCGAGGTCATTTACACTTAAGTAGACATTCGGTTGACTTTTCCAACTTAAGCTTTCAATTAAGAGACTAAGTGCCTCAATTTACTCCGAAATCACTCCGGACAAATGGGGGAATGGTGCTATAACTCTCGAAACGACCGGCCGGATCGTTGCATCCTCCCCCTCTTAAAAAATGTTCGTCCTCGAACGAGTCTAGAAACATACCTGGAGCCTTAAATAGGTGTGGATATCTGCTATGTATCTCTTGCTCGGTCTCCCAAGTAGCCTTCTCCACAATATGACCTCTCCACTGCACCTTCACTGAAGCTATATCCTCTGACCTCAACTTTTGAACCTGACGCTCCAAAATAGCCACCGGCTCCACATCATAAGTCAAATCACCATCTAACTAAATTGTGCTGAAATCCAAGACATGAGATGGATTGCCTATATACTTTTGAATCATAGAAACATGAAACACTAGATGCACACTCGATAAGCTAGGTGGCAAAGCAAGCTCATAGGCCACCTCCCTAATCCTCCGAAGCACCTCAAACGACACAATAAACTGAGGGCTTAACTTTCCCTTCTTCCCAAATCTCATAACACCCTTCATGATTGAAACCTTCAATAAAAACTTCTCCCCAACCATGTAAGACACATCACAGACGTTTTTGTAAGTATAACTCTTCTGCCTCGACTGCGCTGTGCAAAGCTGCTCCCGAATCAATTTCACCTAGTCCAATGTATCCTGAACCAAGTCTGTACCCAAAAGCCTAGCCTTATTCGGCTCAAACTAACCCACCGGAGATCTACACCGCCTCCCATAAAAAGCCTCACGCAGAGCCATCTGAATACTTGACTTGTAACTGTTCTTGTAAGAAGGCATCAATGACACAAGTGAGTAGCATGTCCTCTAATATCTGGGTAGTGCTCTCAGACTGTCCGTCCGTCTAAGGATGAAATGTTGTGCTCAACTCAACCTGAGTGCCAACTCTCACTGCAAGGCCCTCCAAAACTACGATGTAAACTGCGTGCCTCTATCTGAAATGATTGAAACCGGTACCCCATGAAGGCGAACAATCTCTCAGATGTAAATCTCAGAAAACTGCTCCGAATGATAAGTAGTACCAACTAGAATGAAGTGCATGGATTTGGTTAGCGTATTCACAATCACCCAATGTATACGGTGAAATTGGAGGGTCCAATTCTCATTATCGAAGAACCTCAAAAGACCATCTCGACGTCTCGAGGTTTCAAGGTTGTGGTCGAGTGTCCTCCCTCGATATTCATTGATGCTCGATCTTGGGACAACGTTGAACACGACCATGGTAGAAGTGGGGAGTTCCCAAGGTACATGGTTAGGGTTGACAGAGCCTAGTGGACTACTCTAAAACCCGAATCAGGGTGCCATCTAGTTGTCACATCTCCGTATATTTGTAATTAATGCTTGTTTTACTATGATGTGATTCCCCTCCTATATAAAGGGCATCTTTATCACTTTGTAAGGGGCTATTGCTTCAGGTTCTCCACACGAAATAAACAAGAACATTCTATTTGCTGTCTAACATACTCTCTTTATATTATTGCTTTCATTTATTATCTTCATAGTTGTTCTTCATTTATTTCTTATCATTGGCCATAAAGAGCCTCTGTTAATTTTATTCCAATTGTTAGTCATACTTCGACCCCCCTCGATAGCTCCCTACCGAGCTCCGGAATCTACCTCAAGGCCCCGATAATTGGCCTATCAGTTTGGTTATCTCTTCTCTCCTTGCTCTTATCTCATTTCTAAACTTCAAACATAGCATAAACTATTTAACAAACTAGTACGAAAATAGATCACGTATTTTTAGAATCCCATAATCAAATTTAATTGTTATCACCATTTTTACGGTAAACAGTTTGGCGCCCACCGTGGGGCTAAAAATAATAGTGATTATTTTCTTGCTGGTGTTGTCACATAACACAAGTTATCTTTCACATCTGTTCTTGTCCAAGATCTTCGATTTCTGGTCAAAATGTCTAACTTAGTAAATGGAGGTGAAAACAACAATCTTGAGGACCACAGAGAAAACGGTGTGGGTGTTCCAGGTGTTGATGTGCCACCGCAAAATCCTAGGAATGCGCCAGAACCAATCCCCATGGATGCGGTCTCACACGATGCCCAACGCATCGACATAAGCTCCCACACTGATAGGAGCGTGCGCCAAGGGGATCCACAAGAAGCTCATAAAACCCTTACCAGGAAAAAGTGTGAGGTTAGCCTTCATGTTATTTTTGAAATGTTGCAGGCACAACAGCTAGATATTGCTCAGTTGCAAAGTCACCAGAAAACTCCTAGCATTATAGTACCAGGGACAGCTCCCCCAACCGAACAGGTACCAGAGAGATCAAACAATAACGGTCGATAGCCGACCCTGTCATCGTAAAAATGCTCGAGGACCGCACAAGAGGATCGAATCGGGCGAGAAAATGATAGAAGCCAATGACAAAAAGGTCAAAACCTACAACTTCAGGGTTGATCAAATTCCGGGCGCACCCCCCGGTCCTGAAAGGTGTGCATTAGAAGAAGTTCATACAAAGGTCGTTCCCAAAGGAAGCGGCCCCGAAACCCATTCCAAAGAAGTGCAGAATGCCAGAACTCCTAAAGTACAACGGGACCTCAGACCCCAATGAATACGTTAATGCCTACACTTGCGCAGTGAAGGGCAACAATATAAACGACGACGGGATAGAGTCCGTCTTAATAAAAAAGTTCGGAGAAACACTCTCGAAGGGGGTCGTGATGTGGTATCACAACCTAGATCCTAACTCCATAGACTCATTTGCCATGCTAGCGGACTCCTTCATAAAAGCACATATCGGTGCCATAAAAGTAGCAACGAGGAAATCAGATGTCTTCAAGACCAAGCAAAGGGAGAGCGAGATGCTGTCAGTATTCGTATCTTGCTTTGAAATGGAACGAGTGGAACTACCACCATTCTCTAATGATTGGGCGGTGCAGGTCTTCTCTCAAGGTATGAATGAGCGAAGCTCGGTGGCTTCGAGGCAGCTGAAAGAGAATCTAGTAGAATATCCGTTGGGAGCCCCCTCAGGCTCAGTGTACCCAAGAAGGCTCTTGGCAAATGAGACAAAACCAAACAAAGAAAGATATCAACCATACACCGAAGATAGAACGAACACCCCGAGGCACAATCCACCTCATAACGATCGAAGTATGGACCGAGGGAAGAATCCTCGGGGGCTCATCAACAGAGCCAGATTTGATAGGAACGCAGGGCTAGCAGAGGCACCTCACTTATCAGAATATAACTTCAACATCGATGTATCGAACATCATGTTTGCCATCAGTAAAATCAGAGATGACAGGTGGCCCAGGCCTGTACAATCAGATCCTTCACAAAGGAATCATAACTTGGTGTGTGAATTTCACAACATGCACGGCCATAGGACCTACGATTGCCACCAACTCCGAGAGGAAGTGGCCAGACTACTCCATGAAGGTCACCTCCGAGAATTCTTATGAGACCGGGCCAAAAACCAATTTTGAGAAAGAGAGGCGGCCAAGAAGAACAAAACAAATGAGCCACAACATGTCATCCACATGATCTTGGGAGGCGTCGATGCCCCACAGGAACCCGTTATAAGAAAGACAAAAATATCCATCACTAGAGAAAAGCAAACCCTAGGGTATATACCCGAGGATGACCTCACATTCAGTGAGAAGGACACCGAGACCTTGTCTCAACCCTACAATGATGCACTGGTAATCTCTTTCCTTGTAAATTCTGTTCAAATAAAATGTGTACTCGTAGATCCAGGTAGCTCGGCCAACATTATCAGGTCGAGGGTGGTAGAGCAGCTCGGATTGCTTGACCAAATCGTGCCCGCCACTCGAGTCCTCAATGGATTCAACATGGCAAGTGAAACAACGAAAGGAGAAATCACCCTCCCTGTCAACGTGGCCGGAATGACCCAAAATGCCAAATTTCATGCCATCTATTGAGACATGAGATACAACGCCTTGCTAGGAAGGCCGTGGATAAACTGCATGAGAGCAGTACCATCCACCCTCCATCAAATAATGAAATTCCCGACAAAAGATGGGATAAAAACCATCTATAGGGAGCAGCATGTGACAAAGGAAATATTTGCGGTGCATGACGTAGCGCCGGTGCCAGTACCTCCACCATCGAAGGAGCCAAAGGATAAGAAAACGATAAAGTAGTGATGAAAAGATGCATTATCGGCTACGTCTGACTTAACAAAATGAAGGACCGTGCCGAGTCCTCGTAATAAAAGATTGAGTCACACCGAGAGCCGAAGCGCCATTGCACTAAGGTATGACCGTCTCCCTTTTTCGGTTGCATTTTATACTAACTGAAATGCAGGTACCCGGTCGAAATAGCCGAAGCTCTTCCCAGGCCGAAGGCCTTAGGTTTCAAAAGCATGGCAAGGTTTTTAATGAGGAAACATCTATGTGCTACCTAAAGAAGATCCAACAAGTATTCAAGGCCTCTTTTGCAATCAACCTCGAACATTGAGGGGCATCCCCCCGGGAGGCCATCCACTCGGAAAAGACACAAAATGCCAAATGGGGTCCTAATAGGAAAATGATGTACCGGGCCAAACGGTCGAACGAACTGTGTTAGTATAGGCGGGCCCCCCGACGGCGAAAACATGTACACTTGTACCAAATAATTGAAGAATATTTTTTATCAAAGCATCTCACACTCCAAAAGAAGCTCGGCATCCCCACAAACTCCGCTGAAAATGCCCCGAACACTCGGGGACTGGCGTCAACAATTCAACACCTGAATGACCTCCGGGTTGGGACTCCAAGCTCATAAGCCCTCAATGAGGCAACTTGAAAATCATGAAATGTCTCCAAAGCTGAAAGTGCCCCGAATACTCGGGGACTGGCATCAAATTCTCCAAAAAACACACGACCTCAGGGTCGGAATCTCCGAAATCATAAGCCCTCAATGAGGCAATACAAAGTTCACAAGTAATGGCTTCCGAGATAAGGTACCCTCGATGACTCAAGGACTGTCACCAATCGCCATTCATTAAAAAACCCGAGGCCATAAGACCCCGAGCAGGCAGACAGTAGCAACAATATCTATAAGACCTCAAGCAAGGAATGAACAATACTTGTACCAAGTATCCAAAACTCTAAGACCTAAAAGGCATGTAAAACTTGTAAGACCTTACTAAAGACATAGACCCGATCTCAAAGTTTCGGCTATATATCAAACTTGTAAGACCACTAAAAAGGCATACCCTCGATGTAGATGCCGAAACTACTTCGTTTGGGACTCAAAGGCTCTGGCTGAACACAAATGACTCAGGTCACACGGTTGTACCAGCCCGACCGTCGCCACAAAATCACAGACCTTTAATTACTTCGAATCTACTTCAAAAAGACCAGTTAAATAGGATACCCTTGATACAGGAAAAAGTGCTTCGACCATGTCAGCTCCTAAACATCGACTTCGAGATACTCAGCCTTCGAGCCAAACCTCCCGAGGTGCTCGATCATCGCAATATAACGACTCATAATCGAGGTTTTTATTAGGACGTTGAAGAGTCAGGCAAACACTATTGCAAAAATCCTTATCAAGGGAAAAATAAAGCCCACATAAATAGTCGCATCGACCAAAGTGTAAGATCCATTGTCGTCAGCCTAATGAGCCTCAGGGCCACACACATAAAAAGTCACTTCGACCCAAGGCGTAAGAACCATTATCTCCAGTCCACACCAATACAAACTTGAGGGTCGAATGAGCTCGAGTAGTAACACTATTCGGAGACTGAACCCAAAATAGTTAACTAAATATGCCTAAGATCAAGGCATAAGGGCCATTATCGCCAGCCCACACAAATACAAACTTAAGGGTCGAATGAGCTCGGGTCGTAACTTGATTCGGAGACTGAACCCAAAATAGTTAACTAAATATTCCTAAGAGCAAGGTGTAAGGGCCATTATCGCCAGCCCATACAAATACAAAACTTGAGGGTCGAATGAGCTCGAGTCGTAACTCGATTCGGAGACTGGATCCAAAATAGTTAATTAAATATGCCTAAGAGCAAGGCGTAAGAGCCATTGTCGCTAGCCCACACTAAAAAAGGCCGCATCGGCCCAAGGCGTAAGAGCCATTATCGCCAGCCCGCATAAAAGGTCACAGCGACCAAGCACATAAGAGCCTATGGCCCAGCCTAATGAGCCCCAGGGCCATATCGCGACTCTAAGGATTCCTACCAACTCAAAGACCAGTTCACCTGGCCAAATTTAAGACAGGAAGGGATACAAAAGAAATAAAGCTGCAAAGTTCTCTTTTATTCACATATGCGAAAAAGATCTTCATCTACAAACATGTTATGAAAATGCTACATACAGATGGTAGATTCTATACCCCCTGGGGGCTATAGCCTGTCGGCCTCATCTTTACTTTCTTCAGCATCGAGCAAGAGTGACCGAGCATCACGCTCTTCCACCCTCGCTCGCGCCAACTCCTCTGAAAGGACGAAACCCCTAGCACGAATCTCCTCGAGGGTCTCTCTCCGAGATTTGTAGCAACCGTATTCTTCAATCCTCTCTTTATGGTCGAGGATCCTTCTCAGCTCAGCTTGAGCCTCAGCAGCATCCTTTGAATAAATCGTCATCTCCTGGTCACCCTTAGTTAGGCTCATTGTAGCTTATTCACGAGCATTAATGATCTCAGCCTAGACTTTCGAAAGCTCGGACTCAAGCTTCGCAATCATATCTGCTTGAACTGAAGCGTCATCAAGAACTAAGCAAAGTTGAGCCTCAAAAGCGAGAACTTTAGACAAAGCATCCTTCCCCTCTAAAGCCTGAGCCTCCGTCCGAGCTTTTAGCTGATCATACGCATGCCTGGCCCGGTCAGCTTCATCTCGAAGGCGCTCTAGGGCCTCCATCTTTTTCTGTAACTAAAATAAATGAAGAGTTAGCCTCAAAAACTAGAAGGCAGAATACACACTTACCCGGAATAGAAAATTACCTGCTCCTTCAAGTAGTTCTAATAATTCAAGCTCCGGCCCACCTCATACCGCAAGTATACCAACTCGACCTCCTTTTCATCGCAAAGGAGCTTAAGGGATCTCTTCTCATCTAGAGCTTTTCGCAGTCTAGCTTCATGATGAAGCAGCCCGGACTTAAGCTTGTCGAATGCTTGCAAAAGAAAACCCATAAGGAAGGGAAGGCACAAAGCTCGAAAAACCTATGCCGAAAGTCACCATATAGTGAAGCCTCTAGGCATCCTTGAAGGCCGAACGCACACCTACCAACCCAGTTCTCCCAGCTCTAAAAGGGTCGACTCCGGTCGAGGCACGGTCGCTCGGTGTATGCGACCCTAGATTTCTAGTAGACCTCGAAGTACTGTTGATAGAAAAAGAAGGCGACGGAAATGGAGAAATCACCTTTCCAAAATCAGGAACAACGGATGCGGCAGGCTCGGATGATGCTTCCGCTCTGAAGCCCTAGTCCTGTTTCGCCGTGCTTTGTGTACCATCGCCCTGTGAAAGCATCTTTTGCTTATTGTCGTCATTCTTTAGCCCGGAAGCCGGCAATCTTTCCCTCTCTCCAGAGGAGCGCAGCCTCACCTCGGCAGGCTCTCCGATGCCTACAACATTAAGATTAATATGCATAAAGGGAAAATGCCTCTCCTGATGAGGGAATGGAAAGGAAAAAAAAAAGAAAACGCACCATGGTATTTTGCTTCCCATCTGCCCCGGACAAAGCTCGCCACTTGCGCTCGCCACAGGTCGAGCGGGTTACTAACTTCCAAACCCAATCCGGCAAATCAGGAATATCTCCCATTACCCATGACACCGCTTCAGTAAAAGAAAAAGAAGGCACGATTACTAAATCAGCTTGCGCCAGATATAAAACAAAGAAGGTAGGAAATTCTTCGCTTACATGTATAATTCCATTCCTCAGGGAATGGCATGAGCTCTACAAGGATAATGTCAGTGGTCAGCACTCGGACGAAGCGGCTTATCCACTCCCGGTCTCCATCTTCCTCATCATCAACAACGAAGGGCGTGGTCGATCGACATAACAAGGCTAGCAGACCTTGATGGTGAAAGGGCCGGTATAGCCTGATAAGATGACTAAGAGTAAATTCAAGCCCTGCCTTCTCCGCGAAAAATCTCACCATCAATACTGTTCGCCAAAATGAGGGATGGATATGAACCAAGGTAACCCGATACTCTAAGTAGAAGTCGAGTACAACCCTATCAAGGTGGACTAGTGTGAAAGTATATGTGTACACATGAAAGAATCTATTGGCACGATCCGTGATGCCCTCACCTGGGGGAAGTATCTGTAACACTATCATTTCACCCCATCCGCATTCTTTTTTCACTAACCCAAGATGCCCTTCTCCTATAGAAGAAGAAATCTTCAAGGCATACTCTCGTTGGTCCTGAATGCCGGAGGCAGAGTTCTCTCCTCTCTGTCGGGTGGACCCCGATGTGGTAGTCATGGATATAGCAAAATTGGAGAACTAAAGAGGGAATCTGTGCAAGTACGTTAGTACTGAAATAATGAAAGGTTTGATGAGAAAAGAGAAAGGCAACTGCTTAAAACGGTGGGATCTCCAAAAGAGCATAAACAATCCTATTTATACATGGAAGAAACAGCAACAATCCGTTTGCCTCAAAACTAAGTAGAAACACTGACCGATGTTGTCATCGCCAGTCCTGAGGTGGTATCCGACCTCAAAGACCTCTATCAAAGGGAAGGTTAGGCTCCAGGAAGCCAACAATACCTTCGCCAGCCCCGAGGTGGTACCCAACCTCGAGGACCTCTATTAGAAAAAAGGTTAGGCTCTAAGAAGCCAATAACACCTTTTCCAGTCTTAAGGTGGTACCCGACCTCGAGGACCTTCGTAAAAAAGGAGTTAGGCTCCGAGGAAATAAGAACTTAAACTCCATGCGTATGGGCTTGGCCTCGGGGTACTGTCTGAGTTCGGACGAACCCTCTTCCAGAATCTATCTACAATGCCTTAAGGCTATCTACACTAAGTTCAAAGCAAGTTTCCAGTTGTTCCGGATTTGAACGAACCTCCACTCAGAGACTGCCCTCGAAAGTTCAAAGGTAGCCCCTGTCCACGGGCTTTTGAGCAAACTTCTCCTCAAAGGCTACCATGGAGCCTAAGTGATAAATCACATTTTCAGTGCTCGAAGCATTACTTTCATTCGACTCGAAGTAAGGAACCCGAAGACCCGATTTCATCGACCCAATCCAGGCTCGGCCTAAGGAACGACAAAGGGTTACACGAGAATCCATGTTGATCAATCAGAAATCAGGAAAAAAGACTCACATCTAGGCTCGATGTTGGCACCAACCGGTATAATCATACATTCAGAATCTCCATAGACGTAAATAAAGGCAAATACAGCAAGCATCGAAGACAAAATTGAAGAAACTACTTTGTATTTAGAAGACACTTGATTACAAAAGCCCTCAAAGGGTCATAACGTATAATTACAAAAGTTCACAAGGAGTCCTTACACAGAAACAAAGAAGCAAAAAATGTACATATGCAAGAGAAGCATAGAGTCTAATCAATTCTCGAGGGTTTATCCTCGGCGGCGGTATCCTCGAGCGTCATCCCCTTGGGTATGCATCCTAAGCGGCAGTATCTTCTACCACCACCATCTCAGGGGGCTCGTCTCGGTCTTCCAAAGCAGTGTCTTCAATGGAGAAGATGAAGAGGAGGAAATTGGAGAAGCAGTAGGGGATGAAAACTGCCATAGCCCGCCAAAGGATGAGGACCCTCATCGGCCAAGAGAACCTTGGAGCGGTAAGAAACTTGGCGAGCATCGGCCTTACTTGCACGGCTACTTGGAGTCCACTTCTTGGGACATTGAGCTTTGAAAACTACCAGTCAGGGGCGAAGTGCCACACCGAACCGGGGTATGAAGGTGAGCAGCGGTGTATAATTTGAGCACCCTCATGAGCAGCGGTGTATAGTCCAAATACCTTCCCAAGATGGAAGAGATCAGCCTCCTTATCTCCTCGTCTCGAGCCAATGGCGACAATAATAGCAACAACAACAACAACAACAAGATAATATGATCTCGCTTGACCGAGGAAAGCCCAAGTAAAAGGCTATGGCGTTGCTGGTAAAAACGCCGCCATAAGATCTTGAGGCCATGAACCCTAACATGGTAGGTAGCAATGAAGGACAATAATGGGAAGAAGGGGATGAAAAGGTGTTGAAAGGCACTTGGATGGAAAGATAGTACCAGAAGGCCCCCATTTATAAGGGTGATAGTATGGCCAACAACGCCATCAATGCCTCTGAAAGATGGACCAGCATGGGCAATCAATATGCCATTGGAAACTGGATTGACGATGATACGGACACGTTGGAGAATGGGAATCGGCAGCGCATTGAATGACACTGAAAAGACAAGTCCATGGGATGTCCCGATTATCGTGAAAGCTTACGTCAAAAGTATGATATCATCAGCATGACGTCCTTACAGGAAGTCCAAAGAGTTGGATGTCAAAATCATTTCTTATCGCTCTTCTCTAAGAAATGTGGGGACTATCTATATACGGTGAAATTGGAGGGTCCAATTTCTCATTATCGAAGCACCTCAAAAGACCATCTCGAAGTCTCGAGATTGCAAGGTTATGGTCGAGTTTCCTCCCTCGAGGTTCATCAATGCTCGATCTTGGGACAATGTTGACCACGATCATGGTATAAGTGGGGAGTTTCAAAGGTACACGGCTAGGGTTGACAGAGCCTAGTGGACTACTCTAAAACCTGAATCAGGGTGTCGTCTCTTTGTCACATCTCCGTATCTTTGTAATTAATGCTTGTTGTACTATGATGGGATTCCCTTCCTATATAAAGGGGATCCTTGTCACTTTGTAAGGGGCTATTGCTTTAGTTGCTCCACACTAAATATACAAGAACATTGTATTTGCTCTCTAACATACCCTCTTGATATTATTGCTTTCATTTATTATCCTCATAGTTGTTCTTCATTTATTGTTTATCATTGGCCATAAAGAGCCTCCGTTAATTTTATTCCAACTGTTAGTCATACTTCGACCCCCCTCAATAGCTCCCCGCCGAGCTCCGAAATCGACCTCGAGGCCCCGAATTGACAAGCTTGAGGCCCCAATAATTGGCCTATCAGTTTGGTTATCACTTCGCTCCTTGCTCTTATCTCATTTCTAAACTTCACACATAGCATCAACTGCTTAACAAACTAGCATAAAAATAGATCACATATTTTTAGAATCCCATAATCAAATTTAATTGTTATTACCATTTTCACGGTAAACACCCAAATAGCACCGAACTTCCACAAAGTCTATGGGAGCCCAACTACGAAATCCATGGTGATCTGCTCCCACTTCCACTCTAGAATCTCTATCCTCTGAAGCAATCCACCCGATCTCTGATGCTCATATTTTACCTGCTAGTAGTAGAGACACCGAGCTACAAACCCAACTATATCCTTCTTCATTCTCCTCCACAAATAGTGCTATCTCAAATCCTGATACATTTTCGAGGCACCTGGATGAATGGAATACCGCAAGTTATGGGCCTCTTCAAGAATCAAATCCCGTAGCCCATCTAAAATGGGCACACATATCCGGTCCTGCATCCTTAACATCTCATCATCACCAATAGTCACATCTCTGGCATTACCTTGATGAACTTTTCCCTTGAGGACAAGAAAATAATGATCATCATAGTGGCGCTCTATGATGCGATCAAATAAGGAATACCGAGAAACCACACAATCTAAAACCCGATTAGGCTCCGAAATATCCAACCTCATAAACGGGTTGGTCAAATCTTGAACATTGACTGCAAGAGGTCTCTCACCAATAGGAAGGAATACAAGACTACCCATACTCACCGCCTTCCTACTCAAGGCATCGGCCACCACGTTATCCTTTCCCAAATGGTGCAAAATAGTAATAATATAGTCCTTTAGCAGCTACAACCATCTTAGCTGCCTCAAATTGAGATCATTCTGTTTGAACAAGTGCTAGAGGCTACGATGATCAATAAATATCACACAAGACATACCATATAGATAGTGCCTCCAAATCTTCAATGCATGAACAATTGCAGCCAACTCCAAATCATGAACTGGGTAGTTCTTCTCATGGGGCATCAACTGGCACGAAGCATAAGCAATCACTCTACCCTTATGCATCAAAACACACCCAATATCGATCCGATAAGAATCACAATATACTGTATAAGAACCAGAAGTTAATGGTAGAACTAGAATTGGAGTTGTGGTCAAGGCAGTCTTGAGCTTTTGAAAGCTCGCCTCACACTCATCTGACCACCTGAAAGGAGCACCATTTTGGGTCAATTTGGTCAAGGGAGATGGAATAGACAAGAAATCCTACATGAACTGACAGTAATAACCAGTCAAACCAAGAAAGCTCTGAATCTCTGTAACTGAGGACGGTCTGGGCCAACTATGAACTACCTCTATCTTCTTTGGATCCACCTGAAATACCCTCACTGGAAATCACGTGCCCCAAGAAGGCCACTGAACTGAGCCAAAACTCACACTTGGAGAACTTGCATAAAGCCCTTCCTTCCTCAACCGCTGCAACACAACCCTCAAATGTTGGGCGTGCTCCTCCTAGATATGAGAGTACACCAGGATATCATCAATGAACACAATAATAAACGAGCTGAGATAAGGCTGAAACACACTGTTCATCATATGCATGAACGCTGCTAGGGCGTTGGTCAGACTGAAAGACATCACAGGGAACTCATAATTACCATAACGGATCCTGAAAGTTGTCTTAAGAATATTCGAGTTTCGAATCTTCAAATGGTGATACCCTGACCTCAAGTCAATCTTAGAGAATACCCTCGCTCCCTAAAGCTGGTCAAATAGAGCATCAATACACAGAAAATGATACTTGTTCTTGATGGTGACTTTGTTCAATGGCCTCTAGTCAATGCACATTCTCATAGTGTCATCCTTCTTCTTCACAAACAGAATTGGTGCACCCCAAGGTGAAATACTAGGCCTAATAAAACCCTTCTTAAGGAGTTCCTGAAGCTTCTCCTTCAACTCTTTCAACTTAGCCGGTTCCATACTGTATATAGGAACAGAAATGGGCTAAGTTCCCGACACTAAATCAATACCAAAGTCAATATCTATGTCCGGCTGCATGCCCAACAGGTCTATAGGAAACACATCTGGAAAATCTCGCACCACCGGAACAGAATCAATAGTAGGGGTCTCTGTACTAACGTCCCTCACAAAGGCCAAATAAGAAAGACAACCCTTCCCAACCATCTGTTAAGCCTTCAAGTATGAAATCACTCTACTAGGAACATATTCTAAAGAACCTCGCCACTCAATCCATGGCAATTCTGGCATCGCCAACATTACAGTCTTAGCGTGATAGTCTAAAATAGCATGACATTGAGACAACCAGTCCATACCAAATATCACATCAAAATCAATCATACTAAGTAGCAAAAGATCAACTCTAGTCTCCAATCACCCGATAGTCAATACGCACGACCTGTATACATGGTCCACAACAATAGTATCACCTACCGGCATAGATACATGAACAGATGAAGCTAAAGACTCACGAGGCATATCCAGATAATGAGCAAAATACGATGACGCATATGAATAGGTGGAACCATGGTCAAATAATATAGAATATCTCGATTCCATATGGAGACAATACCTGTGCTCACTCTGTCGGAAGCAATAACATCCGATCTGGTAGGAAATGCATAGAAATGGTCTTGACCGCCACTTGATCGGTCTCCCTCTCTAGGTGACCCCTAGCTGACTTAGCTCCAACCCGGGCTAGCTAGGTGGGTAGTGAAGTAACTAGTGCTGAAGTCGAAGGCTAACTCCTCTGCTGAGATGAACCTCCTGAAAGGCAGGGACAATGCCTCTTGATATGACCTAGATCTCCACACTCGAAACAACCTCTCCGAGCAAATGGCGGTGGGATTGAAGGGAGCCCCAAGCATCGGGATAACTGTTAGAAGGCCCATCATAGATTAACCCTAAGTTGATAGTGCATGAGATAAACTCTTGAGCTAAAAGGGCACTGAGAGATGAGTGACCCTAATGTGAACTGTGAGAACCATGGCCAGATGATGCACCATGGTGAACTGGGCGAGTCATCTGAACATGACTGTAAGGACAACATCTATCGTGGTGGAACTGACCTCCAGAAGGAACACCACCAAAACTACCTGATCCACGAGACCTCTTGGCCTATCTCTCAACCCGCTCTTGATTATGGACCAACTCTATCTGCCGAGCAATGTCGACAACCTCCTCGATGGTAGCACCAGTCTCTCTCTGGTCATAAGCACCAACAGCTAAAATGTGAGGCCATAAATAAACCTCCTGATCCTCTCCCTATCAGTGGGAACCAACCAAACCGCATGACGGGCTGACTTAGAAAAGCTCATCTCGTACTACGTCATAGCTATATCATCCTGATGCAACTGCTTGAACTGTCTGTGAAGCTCCTCTCTGCAATACTACGACACATACTTCTCTAAAAAGAGAATGGAGAACTCCTACCATATAATTGACGATGCACCAACCAGCCTACGCCTCTCATAAGCCTCCCACCAGGTGAATGGAGCCCTAGAGTACTGAAAAGTAGTGAACGAGACCTCACTGGTCTCCAAAATACTTGCTGTATGGAGCATCCTCCAACACTTATCTAAGAAACCTTGTGTATCCTTTCCCTCTACACCACTAAACGATAGAGTCTTGACTCTCCCAAACCTCTCCAATCTATGTTGCTCATTATCAGGCATAATAAGAACCACAGAGTCCTGAGCAGCTACAACCGGCTAGGCTGGTGGTGCTCCTGGTGTCTAGAGTCCCTATATCACTTGCTCTGGTGTGCGGGCAGTGGGAGTCTGAGTACCATCCCCAGCCTGAGAAGTGGATGTTGCGGTCGAATCAAAGACTACCTGAGCAAGACTGGTGCACATGGTCCAAATCTGAGTTAAGGCATCCTGAAGGCTTGGAATCATAATGGGCACAGCTAGTGCCTGAGCTGGTCCTGCTGGTGCATCCACAACTAGGACCTAATCCTAAACTGGGGCAACTGGTGGATCTGCAGGTGCTACATCGGCTGTTGTGCGAGCTGCTCCTTTGCCTCTATTGTGGCCTCTACCACGACCTCGGCCTCTCACGGCCCTGGCTGGTGGTACTGATGGTTGTCCGTTCTACCTAGTAGTACAAGTCCTCACATCTGTGAGAGAATAGAATAAAAAAGTTTAGTTACAAGAATCAACAAATTTGCACGACAAGAATTCAATAATGTGAATTTTCCTAGGGGTTCTGCAGCCTATCGAAGATAAGTACAGACGTCTCTGTACCGATCCAAAATACTCTATTAAACCAACTCATGACTCATGAGACCTATGTAACCTAGGCTCTAATACCAACTTGTCACGACCCAAAATCAGTCGTCGTGATGGCGCCTATCGTGGAACTAGGCCAGCCTCTACTTAACACCTCATCACAATAAGAATAACTTTGAAAATAACAACGGAAACATTTAACATTTTAGAAACCTTTTGAAAATAGAATAAATTCCCAAAATGTGATATAATCCAACCTAAAACCAGGGTGTCACAGAGTACATTAGCGTCTAAATCTGAATACAGTCCACTATAGAGTCTAAAGAAAATAAACTAAAATACAACTAGTGATAAAGAATGATAATCAAGGCCTGCGAACATCGTGCAACTACCTTGATACTCTCCGAGCTCTGGAGCCTCAATCAGCAACCACCGTCGGGACCAGAAGCTCGTGGATCTGCACACGAGGTGTAGGGAGTAATGTGAGTACATCCAACTTAGTAAGTAATGAGTCTAAACTTGACTGAAAGGTAGTGACGAACTCAACCGGTACAGATATAATAGAAATGATTATGCAGAAACACAGGCATGCTTTGAAATTAAATAGGCAGCTCAAAACAGTAAAGTAAAGCAGATATGAACCGCAAAAAGAATATAACTCTGCTATCTCTACATGTCAATGCACATATTGTACGTGATACATCATGATGTCAGCCTCATGTGCTCACAATCTCAAATGCTCAACCACTCGGTACTGTATATGGCCCATACGGCTCAGGGAAGATCCATCTCGGAATATATATATCGCTAACTATAAGTCACCCAGTACCGATGAAGGCCAGTCCAGCCCTATGGAGAAGATCTATCTCCAGGTATCAAGTAGTTCGAACAAGATTCATGTCTAGGGAAGATCCATCCCTCAATAATATCATCCACGCTCACTAGAAGTGTGTTACAGACTCCAGAGGGCTCCTACAGCCCAAACACTATCATAACATCAATATAACCGCTGCGACATGTAGTCCGATCCCATAACTATCACTCATAATCAAGCTCTCACCCTCGCTCAGTCATCAAACTATCCAGTCTCACTCACGGGATCACAATTTCATGAAAATTATCCTGAAACAATGATATGATGTATCAATAAGCAGCAACTGAGACTGAGATATAATATGATATGAAATGCATGAACATGACTGAGTACATAATATCAATAAAATCAGTGAGATGAAAGCAAGAAACAAACATTAGGGGTCCCACAGTACCGGCATAAAGCCTAAACATAATATCTAGCATGATTTGGCAGTTCAATTACTTGATCACATGATAAAACACGGATATCAATAAGATAGAATCACTATACAGTGCCATGGAATCATCCGTGTCACAATTCTCACGGTGCATGGTGGGACGCCCTTCACTTAGAATATATGTCACCTTACCAATCACATAACACATAATTCGATGTTTCGAACCCTGAAAACCAAGTTTGAAAGCGTTACTTACCTCAATCCAGGCAAAATCCTACTCCGTAATGCTTTTGCCCCTTAAATCGGTCTCCAAACGTTCCGAATTTAGTCACAAGTAGTACAATACAATCAATAAAGGCTAAAGGGATCAATTCCACAAGAAAACTACTAAATTATAGCCAAAATTCAAAATCAGCTAAAACCGGCCCCCTGCCCACGTCTAGAAATCCGACAAAAGTTACAAAACACAAAAGCCCAATCACTCATGCGTCTAACCATACCAAATTTATAAAAATCCCACATCAAATGGTCACCCAAATCTGCTAAATTCATTCTCCATATCCCTATCCTCAAACCCCCAAATTTCTCCTCAACACCACACAATCTAGGTGGGAAAATCAATGGGGAAACAAAATTTATGATAAAAAACGATAACTAGAAGCTTACCTCAATAATCCCCTCGAAAATCCTCTACAAAATCGCTTAAGTCCGAGTCCAAAATGTTGAAATAAGACTAAAATCGTGAACCCTTGTTTTTAAACATTATGCCCAGGCTTTTCGCACCTGCGGCCTTCTATCCGCATCTACGGAGCCGCATCTGCAGTAAAATCCCTGCTTCTACGGAAGTCACTTACCCCAACTTCCTCTGCTTCTGCGGAAGTCACTTACCCCAGCTTCCTCCACTTCTACTATCATTGTATGTGCACGTGCCGAAATCACATCACACCTCCGGACCCATACTCGCACATGCACCCCACTGTCCGCTTCTACGACCATCGCAGGTGCGGGAAAGTCTTCGTACCTGCGACCTCAGCCTATCTCGTCCTTGGTCGTATTTGCGATCCTTACCACGCTTCTGCGGGCTCGCACCTGTGATGCCCACTACGCAGGTGCGGTTACACCTGTAGCAGCAGCACTTCAGCTGCATTCCCAAACTCAAAATCAAGTCGTAAGCCACCCGAAATCACCCTGAGACCCTAGGACCTCAACCAAACATATCATTAAGTCCAAAAACATCATGCGAACTTAGTTAAATCCGAAAATCACCTCAAACAACATCAAAAACATGAATTACACATGGATTCAAGCCTAATGAACTTTGAAATTTTCAAATTCTACAAACGACGCTGAAACCCACCGAATTACATCTGATTGACCTCAAATTTTGCACAGAAGTCATAAATGACACCACGAACCTACTTCAATTCCTGGAAATCAAATTTGACCCCGATATCAAAATTTCCATTGCCGGTCACATTCTCTAATATTTCAACTTTTGTCAATTTAAGCCTAATTCTACTACGGATCTCCAAATCTCATTTTGGACGCTCTCCTAAGTCCAAAATCACCTAACGGAGCTAACAGAACTATCAAAATTTAAATAATAGGTCATTTGCACTTAAGTCGATATCTGGTCAATTTTTCCAACTTTAACTTTTAATTAAGACACTAAGTGCCTCAATTCACTCCGAAAGACCCCAACCAACCAACCCGATAAGTCACAATACATCTGTAGAACACAAAAGAAGCAGGAAATAGAGGAACGGGGCTATAAAGCTCGAAACGACCGGCCGGGTCGTTATACTCTCCTCCATATATAAAATTAAAAAAAATAATATTAAAGTAATCAAAAACACTTGTATACGCAATGTGTGAAATGACTACCCTAACCAACGAACAAGACTCACATTTTTGCAGATAAAAAGCAGCACATACATGAGTACAAAAGAAGAACGGAACATTTTCAAGTATTTCACCACTTAAGTTGGGCAAATACTATAACATAAAATAAAAGGAATTTTTACCTCATATAGCAAAGGTTAATACCTTATTTATTTTAAATAAATACCATTTAAATAAATTATATTCTATAGATACCTTTTATGTTTTATAGCAAAATTTCTAATTTTGGTTATCTCCTACTTTTAAGCCACTAAACACGCTATGTTTTATTTTTTTCTCTTCCTTTTCTGATTTTTCTCTCTCATAATTACCGTATTTCATAAAAACTTCTCAATACACGTTCTTTCTGTCTCTATTTTGATACACTCTATTCTCTTTCCCATTCCCTGTAAACATGCTAAAAACCAGAGAAACCTCTCACCCACACTGATGCTTCCTTCTTCACCAATCTCGGCGTAAACCATAATTTCCTTTAGATTATTGTCATTTGTTTTTATAATTAGTGTGGTAAGTATTAAATTTTTTTGATTTTCGCTATTTTTGTTTATTCTCAACATCTCTACTCACCAAGTTTTCTCTAATCAACAGTATCCAAGCGTATTCTCATAATGTCTGATTCAACACCCCGCAAGTTGATTACCAGAGGTATACCCACTAAAATTCTCACATTCGATTGGCCCTCTTACTCCTTTCAAATAACTCAAGGAAAATTGGATGCAGGTTTAGCCAAAAATATGGCATTGGACAAGAGAACAAAATCTCACCATGTTAGTTTCAAGAAACTCAAGTTGAGAAATCATTGAAGGAAACAAGACTTCCCATTGCAGAAAAGAGGAAAAAACATATTTCTGAAGCTTCATCTGTCAAGGGGAAGGAGGTTGAAGCAAGTAAAAGCTCGGATACACTGGAAGAAAAGGTAATTTCTGATGTATTTATCTGTATTGTTGATGTATTCGTCTGTATTTATATGTATAAACCTATTGACTTCTTTGTTTTTTATATATATATAAATACATGTACATGTATTTAGATGTATTCAAAAAGTATATTCAATGTATTTTTATACTTACAAAAATCAATTATACAAATATGTATATGTATTCTGATGTATGCAAATTGACTTTTATTGAATTGTATGTTGCATAATGCATTTAGATATATTTAGATGTATTCAAATAGTTCTTTCACCATTTTTTACCTTACTAGATTGACCTTTTCATATTGCATATAGTTGTTATAAGGATTTTCAAAGTTCCCATCACTGATTTATTCTAATTGTAATGTCTTTATTTGTTGTATGCAATGTCTTTATTTGTTGTATGCGTATGTATTCTATCACTGACATCTTACTCCAGTTTATTTTTGCAGTTTGTATTTAGTTGTATTCATATCAGTTGTACTATGAAATATGTGTTGTATTCAGTTGTATCTATATGTATTTATTCTTGTTAAAAGTAGGAAATTAAGTTGTTTGTGAAAAAATAGCCTATATTTGCACCGCATATCAGTGTATATACTAACATAGACATAGTATCTGACCTCAAAGAAAATCTTACTCCTGAGCATTACAAACAACTGGGTAATACTTGTTTTGTAAATTTCCTTCAAATGAAGCGTTGTGAAGTCCAACATCAACTCTTCGGATGCTTCATGGCTCTCCAGTTAGAAGGGAGTCCTGATGATGTATTTTCAATAGACGTCAATGGTACTACATTATCTTTCTCAATAAGGGAGTTTGCGCTGGTGACTGGCCTCAAATGTGTTGGTAACCTTGCTGATTTTCAGTTCAATGAAAAGGTTCCTAACAGGATTATTGAGACATACTTTGGCGATGCCAATCTTGTCAAAAAGAAAGATTTATTGAAATGCTTTGCTGACAAGAATTGGGGTCACGACAACGATGGGGATGACTTAAAGATAGTTGTGTTGTATTTAATACACACTTTCATATTTTCATCCTAGAAGAACAGCACAACCATCCCAAGGCTACATTTTGACTTGGTCGAGAGTGGGAGCTATTCTGAATACCCATGGGGTATAAAAGCATTTGAAAGCCTGATAAAATCTATTAGCAAGAAGATGGATGCTCCGAAGAAGTACTACAGGATAGCTGGGATGCCTCTAGCTATGCAAGTTTGGTTTTATGAGTGCTGTTCAAAATGTTGATCCCAAGATTGCACTGCGAGTTGATAATGTGGTACCCAGAATACTCAATTGGAGATCCACCGAAAATCAGCCAAACTTTGCTTATCTGATGAACAGCATGTTCAATGACAAGGGAAACATGGTAATTTACAATTTGTTAGGTGGCTAGTTTATAATTTACTAATCATTACTATTGCATACAGTTGCATATAGTTATTGCTGCATACAGTTGTTGCTGCCTTCATTATTAAAGATGCATACAGTTGCATATAATTTACTAATCATTACTGATGCCTTCATTTGAATACAAATTACATTTTGATTTCAGATTTGCATACAGCCATGGTAGTAAGACTTTGATTGTATTTCATTTTTCAGATTGTTTACAAGGACATCTGTCTAACTGATATAGAGCTTGCCGTTACTCGGATTCCTCCAGTAGGCATTGCTGTTGAGAATAGTCCTACTCCTACTCATTCAGACAAGTCGGCAGAGGATTCAGATGACTTTTCTCCTACACCTGATCTTCAGTCTAAGAAGAAACATGCTGCAAGTGTTGGTACATTTTCATCACCGCCCCATATAAAGCATAAAGAACAGATTATTCATCCCTCAAATACAAAGAATCAATCCAAGATCCCTCCTGTTGGTGTATCTGAAATTGCACAAAATGTTTTTCATCACAATCAGCCGGCAGATTCCAAAAATGATGAAGTACTTCTTTGAGGAAAGACCTAAATTCTTTCAAAGAATACGTGAGTTTTTTATAAACATATTAAACATTACAATTTAGTGCTTAACATTCGTATATTCTTGGCGCAGTTTTCTAATTATTTATGTCTTGCTAAGGTTGTGGGAGAGTTCAAGTCTCTAAGATCATTGATCAATGATAACTTTAAGATGCTTTCTGAACATCTTCAAGACAATCAGCAAAAGGAAAGTGTACACCAGGGAAAGGAAACCACATGGAGACGTAATGATGGTATTGAAATGTCATATGATGCCAACTTGCAAGATAATCCAAAAGGTCACAAACAGACTGATACAGCTGTCGGCGATAATGTTGAGGTTTACCATTTTTTAAACTCTTTAGTATATGTTTATATATCCTGTTTGCTCTTATTCGGATTAATCATATATAAAATAATTTGTAACATTGTGAAATACAAGTATATACACAATACTTCAGTATTTTTAATTATCTTAATCCTATATGCATTTGTATATTTCTGACTTTATTTCTACATAATTATTGTGATCTTCGCATGTTATATCTAGATGTATTCATATATATTAAAACATGATACTTGTATATATTTAAGCTTCCTCTATATAGTAATGTTATTATACATCAATTAGATGCATTTAAATACTGCCCCAAATATGTAATGTATATATATGCATTTAGATGTATTCTTAACATGTTGTCCAATGTATTTAAAATCTCCACTTAAATATAGCCTCAACAAAATACAAATTCAAGATCAAATTATAATGTATTTATATGTATTTAGATGTATTCATACAGTCAGTTACTTTATGTATATAGGTCATTTATAATACACTAACATTAATGTATACGTCTAACAGAATACAGTGGTTAATGCTCTTTGTGTAGAGTCAAGAGTGGAGGGGAATACTACATCGGAGGTGCCATGCAATATACCACCTATAGTCCAAGAGGGTGTATCTACAGATTACTATGTATCGCAATTTGATATGGACGACAAGTTTCTTCCAAGTCAAATTCCAGAAACTAGAATTGTGATACACAATAGTGCAAAAAATGTTGAATCAACCCCATTACCTTCTCATAGGAATCGACGACCAAGTAGATGGTATTCTTCGCCTTACGAGTCTAACTTCGACTCCGCAGGTTAGTATTTTATAAACTTATGATCTATTTCCCCATTGTATTTATAATTAAAAGTCTCTATTCATGAATTCAATGAACAACGGGTACCTCAGTAAAGTTGACTCCCATATTTAAAAAAGACACCCCTTTGAGGATGATTCAATAACGGGGCCACATCCTACGTTAATCATTCAGGAATACAAGAAATGGGTTCGTGATGGTCTTCTCGCTAGACATGAATAGAAGTGAGTTTTTTCAACGGTATGTCTATTATGTATTTATATTTTTTAAAATGAATATAATGTTTTTTTATATCATACTTGTAGAAGTAATTTGGAAGACCATTACAAGAAGAACAAGTCAACACTTCATATCCCTTTGGATTTTGGAGTTGATCAAGCCAATTCAAAAAATTGGTTTTACCTTCTATCGTTTGACGGTAAACTATGGGATGACAATGTAAGTTTTACCCCTTCCAACTCCACTATAATTCATTTATTTAGGATTGGTTTGTCTAGTTGTCTAATTCACAAATTGAGCTCTCACACTGTCATGACCCCATTTCTCCCTCCGTGAACTGCCGTGATGGCACCTAGTCTCTACGACTAGGTAAGCCTAACAAATGCAGAAAATAACAAAACTTGCGGAAGAAATAATTAAAAGCTAAAATAACTGAATAAAATAGTATTTAAAATGTCGCTCGGCATAACAATACAACTTCTCGAAAACTAACAACATTTCCCAAAACCCGGATTCTCTTGAAACCACAAGCCTTGGAATGTCTACCAGTGTCTAACTCCAGAATATCTAATAAGGAAAAGAAAATACAGAAGGGCTAATACAATAAGGAGAGTAGAAATGGATTCCTCGGTCTGCGGACGTGGTGGATATACCTCGAAGTCTCTGGAATAGTCGCCTCGCCTCAAGGGTGATAGGATTGAGTCAAAGTACCTAGATCTGCACATGAAAAACATGCGCAGAAATGGCATGAGTACACCACAACGGTACTCAGTAAGTGTCAAGTCTAACCTCGGTCGGGTAGTGACGAGGAAGGTCAGGGCCCTACTGAGGTTAAATAAATTATAAAGTTTGACAGTGTAGAACAGATCAGTATAAATACCAAATCCTAAGGGGAAAGTCCCCCACACAAGGTTAGACAAGTCACTTACCTCGAACCAGCTCAAATCAACCTGAAACCACGCTCTTGCCATGAGTACTCGACTCCAAATGGCCTAAATCTATTCAATTCAATTGTATAATGTAAATAACACTTCTAGTAACTGATTCTACAAAGAAATTCTAAGCTAATGCGCGAAATTAGGTAAAATAACCAAAATTCCCCTTGGTCCCACGTCTTGGAATCGGGTAAAATTTACTTTTCCAGAATCCTCACACTCTCACGAGTTCAGTCATACCAATAGTGCCAAAATCGAACCTCAAATGGTCCCTCAAATCATCACTCAAGTGTCTCCAATTAGTCAAGCCCTAACCCTCAAATTACCGCTGATTTTCCTTAATTTTTCATGCTTATAATGATAAAAAAATTACTCCAATAATGAGTTTAGGGACCAAAGACCTTACCCCAATGAACTCCTCTAGAAATTCCTTTTTGCAAAATGCTCCCCAAGCTTTTTCCAGTTTGAAAAGAGGTGACAAATAGTTAAATTTCGCGAAGGCAAGTGTTTATATATTTCTACCCAGTTAATCCGCTTCTGCGGCCCTAGGACTGCATCTGCAGTCCCGCTTCTGCGATGACATGGTCACATCTGCGACCTTTCACTTAAACACCAGCTTTCGCACCTGCGATTACCCATTTGCAGATGTGGTACCGTTTCTTCGGTAAGTCTCTCGCATCAGCGAACCCTGTTGATCCTCCCTAATTTCTCTTATGCGATTGCTCCGCCGCTTCTGCGGCTCTGCACCTGCAGGACCCAACCGCAGGTGCGGTTATGATAGATGTCAGCACCTTCAACTGTTTCAAACCACTTCCAATTCTTCCGACAACCATCCGAAATCATCTCAAGGCCCCCGGGACCTCAACCAAAAGCACATACAAGTCTAATACCACTGTCCAAACTTATACCAATCCTTAAAACACCTAAAACAACATCGAAACGACGAATCAAGCACGGATTCAAGCCTAAGAACTCCAAAACTCTAAAAATACGCTTTCGATCAAAAAGTCTATCAAACCTCATCCGAGTGACCTGAAAGTTTTCACACACGTCACATTCAACACTATAGAGCTACTCCAACTTCCGGAATTCCATTCCGACCCTCAGATCAAAATCTCACTATCAAACCGGAAACTTCAAAAATCGACTTTCGGCATTTCAAGTCTAAATTAGCTACGAACCTCCAAAACACCATCCGAACACACTCCTAAACCCGAAATCACCCAATGGAGCTAACGGAACCATTAGAGTTCCATTTCGAGGCCATCTTCACATTGTTCTGACTACGGTCAAATTTCCAACACTTAAGCTCTCATGTAGGGACTAAGTATCCTAAAACTCTCCGAAACTCAAAACCGAACATCCCAGCAAATCAAAATAGTAGAAATAAACATGGGAAAAACAGTTAATAGGGGATCGGGGCGTTAATTCTTAAGGCGACCAACCGGGTCGTCACATCCTCCTACACTTAAACATTCGTTCTTCCTCGAACGAGCATAGAGACATACCTGAAGTAGTGAAAAAATGAGGGTAACGGCTGCGTATATCCCTCTCGGTCTCCCAGGTATCCTCCTCAATCGGCTAGCCCCGCCACTGAACCTTCACTGATGCAATGTTCTTTGACCTCAGCTTTCTAACCTGCCTGTCCAATATTGCCACTGGCTCCTCAAAGCATCCTAAATCACCTTGACCTTCTCCAAAGCATCCTGAACCAAGTCTGTGCCCAACAATCTAGCCTCGCCCGGCTCGAACCAACCCACCGGAGATCTACACCACCTACCATATAAAGATTCATACGGTGCCATCTGAATGCTGGACTGGTAGTTGTTGTTGTAGGCAAACTCTTCCAATGGCAAGAACTGATCCCAAGACCCTCCAAACTCAATCACACACGCGTAGAGCATATCCTCAAGAATCTGAATAGTGCGCTCAGAGTGTCCGTCCGTCTGAGGGTGAAATGTTGTACTCAACTTCACCCGAGTGCCCAACTCATATTGAACGTCCCTCTAGAACCACGATATGAACTGAGTACCTCTATCTGAAATGATGGACACTGGAATACCATGAAGACAAACAATCTCCCGGATATAAATATCTGATAGGCGCTCCGAAGAATAGGTAGTACACATGGGAATGAAGTGCGCGGACTTAGTCAGCCGATCCGCGATCACCCAAATAGCATCAAATTTTCTCAAAGTCCGTGGGAGACCAACTACAAAGTCCATGGTGATTCTCTCTTACTTCCACTCTGGAATCTCTATCTGCTGAAGCAACCCACCCGGTCTCTAGTGCTCCTACTTCACCTGCTGACAGTTAAGGCACCGAGCTACAAATCCAACTATATCCTTCTTCATCCGCCTCCACCAATAGTGCTGCCTCAAATCCTGATACATCTTCGCGGCACCTGAATGGATATAACACCGCGAACTATGGGCCTCTTCGAGAATCAACTCCCAAAGCCCATCAGCATTAGGTACACAAATCCGACCCTGTATCCTCAATACCTCGTCATCACCAATAGTCACATCTCTGGCATCACCATGCAGAACCTTGTCCTTGAGGACAAGCAAATGAGGGTCATCATACTGACGCTCCCTGATACGATCAAATAAGGAAGACCGAGAAACCATGCAAGCTAGAACCCGACTGGGCTCCGAAAGATCCAATCTCACAAACTGGCTGGCTAAGGCCTGAACATCCATCGCCATAGGCCTCTCTAATAAGGTAAATAAGCCAAACTCCCCAAATTCTCTGCTCGATGACTCAAGGCATCAACCACAACATTGGCCTTGCCCGGGTGATACAAAATAGTGATATCATAGTCCTTTAGCAATTCTAACCATCTCCTCTGGCACAAATTTAAATCCTTTTTCTTGAACATGTGCTGCAAGCTCCGATGATTAGTATAAATCTCACAAGGAATAACGTACAAATAATGGCGCCAGATCTTTAGGGCTTGAACAATGGCAGCTAACCCTAGGTCATGGACTGGATAATTCTTCTCATAAACCTTTAACTGTCTGGACGCGTAGGCAATCACCCTACTGTCCTGCATCAAAACCGCTCCAAGGCCAATCCTCGAGGCATCTCAATAGATCGTATAAGACCCCCAATCTATAGGCAATATTAAAACTGGGGTTGTAGTCAAAGCTGTTTTGAGCTTCTAACAGCTCGCCTCATACTTTTTCGTCCACTGGAACGGAGCACCCTTCTGGGTTAGTCTGGTCATAGGGGCTGCAATTGATGAAAACCCCTCAACTAAACGATAGTAATAACCCGCCGAGCCAAGAAAACTGTGGATCTCTGTAGCTGAGGATGGTCTGGGCCAACTCTACACGACCTTTACTTTCTTCGAATCCACTTGAATACCCCCACTCGATATCACGTGGCGTAAGAATGCCACGGAATCCAACTAAAACTCACATTTTGCGAACTTAGCATATAACTTCTTTTCTCTCAAGGTTTGGAGCACTATCCTCAGGTGTTGCTCATGATCTTCATGACTCCAGGAATACACCAGAATATCATCAATAAAGATAATGACGAACGAGTCAAGATATGGCCGGAACACACTGTGCATCAAATGCATAAAGGCTGCTGGGGCATTGCTCAACCCAAATAACATAACAAGGAACTCGTATAGACCATACCGAGTCCTGAAAGCAGCTTTCAGGATATCTGGCTCCCGAATCTTCAACTGATGGTAACTTGAGCGCAAGTCAATCTTAGAAAACACACGTACAACATGAAGCTGGTCAAATAGATCGTCAATGCTAGGTAAAGGATAACGGTTCTTCACTGTAACCTTGTTCAACTAGCTATAATCAATACACATATGCATAGAACCATCCTTTTTCTTCACAAACAAGACATGAGCACCCCAAGGTGATACACTAAGCCGAATGAAACCCTTATCAAGCAATTCCTGTAATTGATCCTTCAACTCCTTCAACTTAGGAGGAGCCATACGATACGGAGGAATAGAAATGGGCTGAGTGCCCGACAACAGATCAATGCCAAAATTAATATCTCTATCCGGCGACATGCCCAGAAGATCAGCTGGAAACACATCGGGAAAATCCCGTACTACTAGGACTGAATCAACTGAAGGGGTATCAATACTAACATCTCTTACATAAGCTAGATACGCATCACACCCCTTCTCAACCATATGCTGAGCTTTAAGAAAAGAAATAACTCTACTGGGAGTGTGATCTTATGTACCCCTCCACTCAACACGCGGTACACCTAGCATAGCCAGCGTCACGGTTTTGGAGTGACAATCAAGAATAGCATAATGGGGCGACAACCAGTCCATGCCCAAGATAATATCAAAATCTACCATGCTGAGAACCAATAAATCGGCTCTGATCTCAAAACTACTAAGAGCAACCAAACACGACCGATAAATGTGGTCCACAACAAGATAATCTCCCACATGAGTAGAAACATAAACAGGGGAACTCAAAGAATCCCGGGGTACACCCAAATGCAGAGCAAAATAAGAATACACATAAGAGTAAGTGGAGCCTAGATCGAATAGAACCGATACATATCTGTGATAAACTAGTATGATACCTGTGATGATAGAATCGGAGGCAACACCCTCGGTACGGGCAGGAAAGGCATAGTATATGGTCTGGCCTACCCCTCTAGGGTGACCTCTACCTTACCGACCTTCACCACTAGCTGGCTGAGTAGGTGGGGTAGCAACTGGAACTGTAATCATAGCCTGAGAACTCTGCGGGGCACGCTGTGGCTGAAAGGTCTGTGGAGGTGCACCCGTCCCAAGTCTGGGGCAATCCCTCACCATATGGCGTGTGTCACCATACTCAAAACAATCCCTGGGAGGATGTGGCAACTGTGACTGGCTCAGGCTAGGTCTGCTAGACTGACCTTTGAAAACATCCCGCGCGGGAGGTGCGCTAGAAACTAGAGTTGCATAATAAGGCTCATAAGGCCTAGGAGGAGCTAGAATACCACAAAAAACTGGAAGAGCTGAATGAATAGGGCGAGTCATATAACCCCTACCATGACGACCTACAACTGGGGCACGGGCACCAGAATAATGGCCCGACTCTCGAGACCTCTTAGCCTCCCTCTCCTCTCTCTCCCTAGCATGCATACCCTCAATCCTCCTAGCAATGCTCACCACCTGCTGATAGGAAATATCCATCTCCAACTCACGAGCCATGCTAGAACTGATGTTGGGAATAAGGCCCTCAATAAATCGGCGAACCCTCTTGCGAACAGTAGAAACCAAGGTTGGTGCTTGTCTAGCCAAACTAGTGTAACAGACAGCATACTCTGAGACATTCATATCACGCTGGCGCAAATGCTCAAACTCTGCGTGCCATGTGTCCCTGAGGCTCTGAGGAACATACTCTCTCAGGAACAGATTTGAAAACTGAGTCCAAGTCAGTGAATCAGCCTCATCCGGACTGTCTAACTCATAGGTGTGCCACTACTCACAGGCGGCTCCTCGAAGCTGGAAGGTAGTGAAGGAAACCTAGCTTGACCCTGATATACCCATGGTACGGAAAATGCGGTAACACTCACAGAAATCACAGAGCATCATCCGATGCTAGACCACTAAATACAAGAGGCTTGTACTTCTTGAACCTCTCAACCCTTAGTTGCTCGTCCTCAAAAACTGCTGCCCTATCCTCGGGCTATTCTCGAACTGCAGGTTGTACAGGAATAATCTCAGGGACCTGCTCAACATGCACTCGCTACTCAGGAGTGCAGGCGGCAGGAGTCTGTGCTCCTCCCCCGACCTGAGACGTAGCTGCAGCAAGGGGAAGCAACCCTGCTTGAGCCATAGTAGCGTACATGCTTATGAACTGTGCCAGAGTCTCCTGAAGTGTTGGAGTAGTAGCAGCAGTAGGCGTATCATGTGCCTGGAATCTGGTTGGAACTACTAGTGGTACCTTGATGGCAGCCCGCAGGGGTGCTCTGGCTGCACCACGTGCGCGTCTTCGGCCTCTACCCCGGCTCCGGGCTCTAACGGCTATAGTAGGGGGCGCGAGTGCCTGATCAACTCGGGTAGCGCGTGTCCTCACCATCTGTGAGAAAATAGAAGATAGAAGTTTAGAAATCTCGCACGACAAGGAAATCAAATGTAGTTGAATTTTCCTAACAGTTACCTAGCCTCTCGTAGATAAGTACAGATGTCTCCGTACCGATCAGTGAGACTCTAATGAACCGACTTGTGATTCATGACTCCTATGAACCTACAGCTCTAATACCAACTTGTCACGACCCTAGTTCACCCTCCGTTAACTGTCGTGATAGCACCTAGTCTCTACGACTAGGTAAGCCTAACAAATACGGAAAATAAACTTGTGGAAGAAATAATTAAAAGCCAAAGTAACTGAATGAAATAGTATTTAAAATGCCGCTCGGCATATACAATACAACTTCTCGAAAACTAACAACACTTTTCAAAACCCAGAATCTCATGAAACCACAAGCCTTGGAATGTCTACTAGTGTCTAACTCCAGAATATCTAACAAGGAAAAGAAAATACAGAAGGGCAAATACAATAGGGAGAGTAGAAAGGGACTCCTCGGTCTGCGGACGCGGCAGATATACCTCGAACTCTCTGGAACAGTCGCCTCTCCTCAAGGGTGATAAGATTGAGTCAAAGTACCTGGATCTGCACATGAAAAACATGCACCGAAAGGGCATGAGTACACCACAACGGTACTCAATAAGTGCTAAGCCTAACCTCGGTCGGGTAGTGACGAGGAAGGTCAGGGCGCTACTGAGGTTAAATAAAATATAAAGTTCAACAGTGTAGAATAGATCAGTATAAATAAGTACATCAATAAAAGTAACACAAGATATAAATGTGTAACAACAACTATTACAGAGGCAAGAGAAACACATAAAGAAATAAGGTTCATCACAAAAATAATAATCAGGGATCTCCCAGGATACCGTCCTGTAGTCCCAATTATACATATCCAATGGATCTCCCGGGATCCCATCTCATAGTCCAACTCATAGTGCATGGGGATCTACCGAAATCCTATTCCGTAGTCCCAAATGTAAATACCCAGTACTAGGGGAATCTACCGGGTGTAGTCCTATAGTTCCATATAACTGTGCAGGGGGATCTACCGGAATCCCACATCCATAGTTCCAAATAAATGGACAATGGGGAGCTACCGGAATCCCACATCTGTATTCCCAAATAAACATACAAGGGAGAGCTAACGGAATCCCACATCCGTAGTCCCAAATGTAATTACACAGCAACATCAGGAAAATATTCAGAAATGTCAATTTCATATCAAGGCAAACAAGTAATTCTAGCCTAGCATGCTACATAGAATTCAAGTAAAGCAGTTTGAGCAAATAAGGCAATTAAAACACTTAGACATGCTTTCCTAAGCTAACAACCGGCTGTAAATGCAGGTAATATAAACAGGAAAAGAGACACACTAGTAAGTACTTAATGAAAACTGAATTTTCAACAATTAGCACAAGTACGCACTCGTTACCTCACGTACAAGGCATTTCAATTAACAGTAATACCAAATCCTAAGGGGAAGGTCCCCCACAAAAGGTTAGACAAGCCACTTACCTCGATCCGTCTCAAATCAATCCGAAACCACGCTCTTGCCACGAGTACTCGACTCCAAATGGCCCAAATCTATTCCATTCAATTGCATAATATAAATAACACTTCAAGTAATTGATTCTACAAAGAAATTCTAAGCTAATGCGCGAAATTAGGTAAAATGACCAAAATGCCCCTTGGGTTCATGTCTCGGAATCGGGTAAAATTTACATTTCCAGAATTCTCACACTCTCACGAGTTTAATCATACCAAAAGTACAAAAATCGGACCTCAAATGGTTACTCAAATTATCACTCAAAGATCTCAAATTAGTCAAGCCCTAACCCCCAAATTACCACTGAATTTCCTTAATTTTTCATGCTTATAATAATAAAAAATCACTCTAATAATGAGTTTAGGGACCAAAGACCTTACCCCAATGAACTCCACTAAAAATCCCTCTTTGAAAAATGCTCCCCAAGCTTCTTCCCGTTTGAAAAGAGGTGAAAAATAGCTAAATTTTGCGAAGGCAAGTATTTATATGTTTCTGCCCAGTTAACCCGCTTCTACGGCCTTGGGACCGCATCTGCAGTCCCACTTCTGTGAGGACATGATCGCATCTGCGACCTTTCACTTAAAGACCGGCTTCCGCACCTGCGATTACCCATTCGCATATGCAGTACCACTTCTGCGGTAAGTCTCCCACATCTGCGGACCCTGCTGATCCTCCCCAATTCCTTTTCTGCGATTGCTTCTCCTCTTTTACGGCTCCACACCTACGGGACCCAACCGCAGGTGCGGTTATGACAGATATCAGCTACTTCAAACCACTTCCAATTCTTCCGACAACCATTCGAAATCATCCTGAGGCCCCCGGGACCTCAACCAAAAGAACAAACAAGTCTAATACCATTGTCCAAACTTATACCAATCCTTAAACACCTAAAACAACATCGAAACGACGAATCAACCACGAATTCATGCTTAAGAACTCCAAAACTCTAAAAATATACTTTCGATCAAAAAGTTTATCAAACCTCATTTGAATGACCTAATATTTTGCACACATGTCACATTCAACACTATAGAGCTATTCCAACTTTCGGAATTCCATTCTGACCCTCGAATCAAAATCTAACTATCGAACCGAAAACTTCAAAATTCGACTTTCGGCATTTCAAGCCTATATTAGCTATGGACCTCCAAAACACCATCCGAACACACTTCTAAAACCGAATTCACCCAACGGAGCTAACGGAACTATCAGAATTCCATTCTGAGACCGTCTTCACACTGTTCCAATTACGGTCAAATTTGTAACACTTAAGCTCTCATGTAAGCACTAAGTGTCCCAAAACTCTCCGAATCTCAAAGCTGAACATTCCGGCAAATCAAAATAGTACAAATAAACATAGGAAAAGCAGTTAATAGGGGATCGGAGCATTAATTTTTAAGACGACATGCCGGGTTGTCAGACACACAAATTTGTCTTACATGATTTTTATGTATTCAATTGTACTCAGATGTATCTTTTACATCTAATGTATTCAAGTGTATTCAGATGTATTTTAACAGTACTCAGTAGTTTTAAATAACAGATGTGTTTAACTGAATCTGTATGAGGTATTTAATGGCCTCATTAGTCTTGAATAACAGATGTATTTTACTGCATTCAGATGTATTTTAATAGTACTCAGTAGTTTTAAATAATAGATGTATTTAACTGAATCGGTATGATGTAGTTAATGGCCTCATTAGTCTTAAATAACAAATGTATTTAACTATATTCCGATGTATTTTAACGGTGCTTAGTAGTTTTAAATTACATATGTATTTAACTGAATCTGTATGATGTATTTAATGGCCTCATTAGTCTTAAATAACAATGTATTTAACTGTATTCAGATGTATTTTAACAGTACCTAGTAGTTTTAAATAACAGATGTATTTAACTGAATTTGTATGATGTATTTAATTGAATATTAGTCTTGAATAACAAATGTATTTAATTGTATTTAGATGTATTTTAACAGTACTCAGTAGTTTTAAATAACAGATGTATTTAACTGAATTTGTATGATGTATTTAATTGAATATTCGTCTTGAATAACAAATGTATTTAACTGTATTCAGATGTATTTTAACAGTACTCGGTCGTTTTAAATAACAGATGTATTTAACTAAATCTGTTTGAGGTATTTAACTGAATATTCACTTATTATATTCATTTACTTTTCCTTAATTTCATTCATTGTACTAACACTATATAATTAAATTTGTATATAGCATATTGATGTCATATTCTACTATCTGAGAAAGAAGGGAAAGTACAACCAAATAACCAACTTCAAGTATACAACTGTTGATTGTATATTCAAGACAAGAATCGCAGAAATCTTCGACAGGTATGCTGATACAGATAGTAATGCAAATGTAGCCAAAGAAGAGGATGTTGTATGTGAGTACATAAGGGGCTACAGATTGCTAGCTAATGTACCTTGGCATACTATTAACAATGTCTTGATACCAGTCAACTTGAAAGACAAACTACACTGGATATTGGCTATTGTCTCATTCAAGGAGAGATGTATCAAAGTGTATGACTCATACAGATCTGCAGGTCATGATGCCTATGTAGCTTCTGAGATAGATAAGCTTGCTAAGTTTGTACCTCTGTATCTATCAACCAGTGGCTTTTACAGAGATAGTCAAGGTATAGATTGGTCTACTTACTCAGCATACACTAACAAGTCACATACTAATCCCTTTGAAGTTGTTTTCATATCAAATCTGCCTCAACAAAAAGATGGGAGAATGTATGTGTTCATTCATCATGCTTGTATCATTTTAAAACTCTAATTGTATGAATTATTTTCAATTGTTTCCATTCAGGGATTGTGGGGTGCATGTTGCGGCATACGTAGAGTTTCTGAGCACTCTTGGTGAGGTTCCACAGACAACATTTGATTCCAATCTACTCCATCAAAGATATGGTGCTCTCCACTGGTATTATGCTATGCGGAAGATAGATGCTGATGCCATAAGCGAGAATGAAGCACCCTCAAAGATTGCTAGGCAAATCACGGAGTCAGATTCAAAGTTGCAGATAGTATTAGAGTAGCTTTAGGTGAATGTAGTTTTGGAAGGTTGTTTTAGGTGAATACTGTTTTTTGAATAGTTTTTTGATGAAGATGTTATTCAGTTAGAAAAAACCATGTTTTAATCACTTTATCAACAATGTTCATATATGACCATTGCAACTTTTCAATCTATGTTTCATTTTTTTGTTCATAAGTATTCATGCTTATTCTACAGTTTCTATTCATATGTATATTACAGGATATATTCATATGTATTTAACAGGGCGTATAAGTATGTATAAAGATTCAGTCACTTGGCTTGTATATCAAAGTCAGAAACTGTATATTACAGGTCAATACGTATGTACTCACCTTGATGTATTTATTTTACTTAAGTAGTTTATATTCATACTTATACAAATCTATAAGTAATTGTACTTATTTTGTTTGATTCGTATAGTCAAGGCAGACAAAATGTATAAGATAATTTATATTTTTGTATGTATTTAACATTGTATATTAGTATGTAATCAGCTCCAGCCATGTGCATTGTATATCCAATTCAGAGACTGAATAATACAATGGCTATAATGATATATTCAGCAGAATGTATATGTATTTATTGAAATTGTTATATTATAGCTGAGTATATAGCTGTATTGAGATGTATTGTGGTTGGTTATGTATATACAAGTCAGGCACTGTCTATAATAGATTGTCTAAGCATTTGTTGACAAGGTTGTATTCGAATGTATTTAACACAATACTGCAACTAACTATATCCAGAATCTATTCACGAAAAGGTTCAAACTGTATTACTTCAAAATATCATCGGAATCTATGACAAATCATTGGAGCACTAATATATGGCAGAGTGTTAACTAAATCCTACGTGGAACATTTCTACATGTTCACTTATTATGTCCTCACTACCTACATATGCTACAAGAATGTTGATTTTTCGGCTACAACAATTCACTGAAAGGTTTACGCGCTTCTTCTTTGGCCTTCCAGGAAGTCTTTTTCCATTTGGGTGGTAATATGTAACAACCCGACCGGTCGTTTTGAGCTATTGCGCTTTGATCGACAGTTCTCGGGCATGACTTGCCCCGTGTTATGTATTATGAATGATGTATATCGTTGGTTTTGGTTTTCAAAAAAAAAATCGGAATGAATTTGAAAGAATAGTCTTAGTTGAAAGCTTTGAATTTGAAAGGTTTGACCAAGAGTTGACTTATGTGTAAATGATCTCGGATCGGAATTTTTATGATTTGTCTAGCTCTATTAGGTGATTTATGACTTAGGAGCGCGATCGTAATTGGTTTTGGAGGTTCGGTGTGGAATTTGGCTTGAATTGGCGAAAGTAGTATTTTAGCGATTTCCGGTTGATAGGTGAGATTTTGATCCAAGGGTCGGAATGGAATTCTGAGATTTTCTGTAGCTTCATTATGTGATTTGGGATGTGTGTGAAAAATTTCATGTCATTCAGAGATGATTTGGTCGGGTTTTTGATCAAATGCGTGTTTCGGAAGTTTTTGGAAAACTTAGGCTTGAATTCGATGTGAATTGATGGTTTTGATGTTGTTTGAGGTGTTTTATTGATTGGAAAAAGTTTGAATGATGTTATGAGGTGTGTTGGCATGTTTGGTCGGGGTCACATGAGGCTCGGATAAGTTTTGGAAGAGTTTTTGGAAGATTTTTGCCGTTTTGAGCATAAGTACGTAATGATCCAAAGGTCCATTTTTAGTTCTAGAGATTGAAATTTGATTTCGAGACTTCTGGAATTTTGATAATGAATTATAGGACTGATCTAGAAAGTTTGGTCTAATTTCATCAAGTCGCGATTGGGTTTTTGACGCGAAACATCTGTTAATTGTTTAACGAGCGAAATGAATATCGTACTGAGCAAACGAGCTCCGAATTGAGTTTCGATTGAAGGACTATGTTCGTATCATTACTTGTAACTCATAGGAACAAGAATCATCGAATTCAGAGTTCGTATGATGGATTTAAAGCCTTTTTGGTGAAAATAAATATTGTTGGTGCAGAAGGTTCTGGGGTGCACCTTTAGCGACCAGATGTGGCACCTTTAGCGACCGGAAAGGTCTTTTAGCGACCAGAATGGGCTTTATTAGTGTTTTTCTGTTTTTGTAGCTCATTTTCACGTTTTTCTTGTGAAAGAACACGGCTTGGGGCAATTTTTGAGCAAGAAATCATGGGAAATCTTGAGGTAAGTCACTTGTGATAATTTCTACTCCATAATATTGAAGTATCATCGAATAATCCGACTAGATTACATGTGTTTTGAGGAGTAAATTGAGGATTTAGGCCTAGGGATTTGAAAATAAGATTTGAAGATTTGAGGGTCGAGTTGATGTCCGATTTTGGTAAATTTTATATGTATAGACTCGTGGCGAGATAAGGAATTCGTTGATGTTAATTTTTCTGAATTTCGAGAAGTGGTCCCGGGGCTCGGGTTTTGCCAAATTTTGGGATTTTGATGTTTTTCAGTTATTTTCGATTGGGTATTGTTCCTATAACATAATGTGACATATTCGTTCTGATTTTGGATAGATTCGACGCACGAAGAGGCCAATTCGAGAGGCAAGGGCATAGCGAGCTAGACTTTTGGCCGTCTAGAGGTGAGTAATTGATGTAAATGATGTCCTGAGGGTTTGAAACCCCGGAATTTCACATTGTAACGCTATATTGAGGTGACTTGCATGCCGGATAATGGGCGTGGGGTAGAGCTCCATTGGGAATTGTGTCTTGGTCCGTCCCGAAAGAAGTTTTTATCGTGTTTTCTACTTGAACTAAATTGAGAATCATCCTTACTTAGATTTGATTGTTACATTTGGGCTTCTTGCCAATTATTTGAATCCTTCAAGGATTGATATCACTGTTTTCGCATATTTTGCATATCATTTGATCTCAGTCCAAGGTTTTAAATACTGTTTTGCAAACTCAGCCATCTTTCTAAGATTTGAAAACTTAAATGATATTTCTAAATGATATTTCGGGCTGAGAACTATTGTTTTACGAATGCCCAAGGGGCTTATCATGATTTCTGGACTGAGCATGGATCGGGCTGCGTGCCGCAACAGTGTTATATTGATTTTGAGGCCGAGAGCCTGGTTGATTACATTGATATTGAGGCCGAGAGCCTAGTTGATTACATTGATATTGAGGCCGAGAGCCTGGGTGATTATACTAATATTGATATGAGGTCGAGGGCCTAAATTTGATGCCACGAGATGGCTTGATATTGCGCTTGGGCTGTAGGAGCCCCTCCGGAGTCTGTACACACCCCCAATGAGCGCTGTCGACGATAAATAAATATGGATGGCTCGGGTTGCACGCCGCAGTGGGTACCAGAGGGTACCGTCATATGCATTGCATTGCACTCATGCATTTATTCCTTATTTGTATTATCTGCTATAATAATTATGTGCTCTTATTTCATTGACTGGTTGCTTCATACTGTTCTGAGCCTGAGAGGCTGATACTGTTCTGAGATACTGAGCCCGAGGGGCAAATTTCTACTTATTATTTTGATACTGAGCCCGAGGGGCAGATTTGTACTTGTTATTTTGATACTGAGCCCGAGGGGCAAATTTCTAATTGTTGTTTTGATATTGAGCCCGAGGGGCAGATTTCTACTTGTCATTTTACTGCCAAATTACCTATTTTACTGGTTTAAAAGAAATTTCACATGATATTTCACTGAATTGTTATTTTAAATGATTTCACTGCTTCTGTATAGAATGTTGTGTGCCTTAACGTGTTTTCTTACATTCAGTCATTATTTATATTTATTACTCACTAGGTCGGAGTACTCACATTACTCCCTACACCATGTGTGCATGTACAGGTATTCCTGATGCATAGAGCGAGTTTTCTACTGTTCAGTTTTCATCGGAGTTATCGAGGTAGCTGCATGGCGTTCGCAGACCCGTTTTCTCCCTTATCTTCTGTTATTTATGATATCTTCAGACTTTGTTCCTAATTCCATACTTTGTAGAATTTTAGTAAACTCTATAGTAGCTCATGACTTGTGATACCCCGGTTAGGGTTCAGTTGTGTTGGATTTTTGTATTTTATCTATACTTTCCGCTATTGGATATTATTAAACCATGTTTATACTATAATTGTGTTAATTAATTATCTTAAAAGGATGAATTGGGTTGAATGGTTGGCCTTGTCTTCATGAAAGGCGCCATCACGACCAGGTTCAGGAATTGGGTCGTGACAAGTTGGTATCAGAGCCTAGGTTACTAGGTCTCGTGAGTCATGAGCAGGTTTTGTAGAGTCTCGCGGATCGGTATGGAGACGTCTTAATTTATCCTCGAGAGGCTGCAGAACCTTTAGGAAAACTTCATATTCCTGAATTCTTATCGTGCGTCCTTGATTCAGCTGGAAAAAAAGTAACTCTTACAATTCCATCCACGTGTTCTTATGCGCGAACGAGTGCTCAGTATTAGATGTGCCTTGATGGCTTGTAATTCCCCGGTCGAAGGGCGAGACTTAATCGTTGTGAGTTTGATGTTAGGCCAGTCTGGAGGACTTGAGGTTGGATCATTGCCTATGGCTTGAGCACCGAAGTGCTGATTGTGCGAGCAAGAGTTTTGAAATTATATGTTCGGTATTGTCCCTATTAGTGGGAATGATGGTTGGATAGCCACGTGAGGAGTATGTTAGTACTGCGAGATATATCTATATGACTTGGAGGTGACGAGGAAGGGCGGCAAGATGATAGATGAACTATTAAGTGTTTGATTTTCATTGTGATCTGATGTGTAGCCCCGAGTTATGGGTGCGTGAAGAATCTTTTCATGTCTCCTGTTTGGAGTGAAGTAAATTTCATGTTACGGTATGAGTTTAGACTCAGGAAGACTAAGTGATTGTGTAATGTGAATGACGGTGGAAGGTATACAAAAATATTAATTAGAAGTGAAACAGGTGGGTTATCTCCTGCGGAGTGTTCTAAGGTGGTGCGATCTTACACTATCTATTAGAAGATCTCATTTACAAGTGAAGAATATGCGTTGAAATCTAAATTTGGTTGCCTAGAGAGTGGGCTTAACTGTTATGTGAGTGGATTCAAGAATTGCAGAAGAGTTAAAATTTCAGATGATTTGTGTTTCCACAAGCTTATGAAGGAGTGAGTTCAATCTCACTATGGTATTACGGCAATAATAGAGTATGTGCGTTATGATTTATTGAGTGCGTTTTGATCTATGTCTTTGAGTCAAGTTGGGTAGTTTGCTATTAAATAAGTTGATTGCACGATTATGTGCTATATTGGTTCTAGTTTGAGGCGTGTTGGTGAGTCGGTTATTGCTTACGGGGATTAAGGTCAATCAGGCGGTGGACGGGCCTATTTTTTTATGCTATTGCTTTAGATGTTGTCATTACAGGAATTGTCCAGTCTGCCACAGATATGCCTCTGTATTATTCGATCCCGGTTCCACATATTCTTATGTGTCCTCATAATTTGCTCATTATTTGGGTACGCCCCGAGAGTTTCCTTTTTTACCTATTCATGTATCTACCCCGGTGGGCGATACTGTTGTTGTGGACCATGTGTACCGGTCATGTGTTATGATTATTGAGGGTCTGGAGACCCGAGTTGATCTATTGCTATTGAGCATGGTGGACTTTGATGTTATATTGGGCATGGATTGGTTATTTCCATGTCATGTTATTCTAGACTGTCATGCTAAGACAGTTATTTTGGCTATGCCGGGTGTACCGCGGATCGAGTGGCGTGGTATGACTGATTATGTTCCTAGTAGAGTAATTTCTTTCTTGAAAGCCCAGCGTATAGTTGGGAAGGGTTGTTTGTCATATCTAGCATTTGTGCTAGATGTTGGAACTGAGACTACTAGTATCGATTCTATCCCAGTTGTGAGGGATTTTTCATCCATTTCATTGCCTTTGACCAAGTTGACTCAGAAGGGTGCACCATTTGTATGGTCGGACGAATGTGAGAAGAGCTTTCAGAAGCTCAAGACAGCTTTGACCAAAGATCCAGTGTTGGTTTTTCCATCAGCTTCAGATTCATATACCGTATATTGTGATGCTTTACAGATGTTTTATGGCAATATTTTTGGGTTGGTGACCTACATGACCTGGTCAAGCCAGAGGAATTCTGTTTTGATAACTTGGGTATGTGTGAGCAGATTTGAAAGTTTTCTTGATGGTTTTTACCATAGTTCGAGCCGGATATCTTCTACCGGTGTACAGAACATATTGTATATTACGAACTCCTCCTAAATGGGAGCAAATAGAAGATTTCTAACTGGCAGAATGTAATTTTCCTATAGCCCAAAAATTTCTAATGAGATTTTGTGTTTGCAACAAGATGGCATGATAGACGTGGTGTGTGGTACATGATTAATATTTTCATGTGCAACGTGGCAGTTCATTCTTAAAGGGAAGGTCACAAGTTCTGGATGGAATAGTTAGTTTCAGGTATTTAGATGAATGTTATAACTGCTCGGTAAGACCTTAGAAGGGTGCACACTATATTTTAACCAACAAATGTCTATTGGTATTTCAACACCCACTTGGTTGATCGACTGCCAATATTTCGATCTTGCTATGTATTGTAGGAAAATTTTGAGAATAATTATCATGAAATGATCGTACTTGAGGGATGTGTCAGTCATTGAGTGCTGAGGTTGTGATCAGTTACGGTGATTTATGTAATCTAGGAATTTGGAGACGGGGAATTCTCAAAAATATACTATTTCGGGATTGTGGCATGTTTGAGGTGAGTGTCTTATCTAAACTCTTTGGATGCACTAGTTGAGCTAATTGATGGTGATAACTATGCGCTGTGAGCGAGAATATATGTGAGGGTTGAACCTGTGTGCAAGCACCGAGCTAATATTCATGCTCGGAAGATACGTAGGCTATGATATGCCTAGAGTGGGATATTGGGCTAAGGTATAATGTTTCTCGTATTCGTAACTCTGTTAAGAACTATCTGTACTATACTTGAGATTTCCAAGATGCTAAATTCCAGAACAAACTTGGTAATTACTAATTTTGTGTTAACTTGCTAATTTGAGCTATGACAGCGCAGTTTGCTCATGCCTACGATATAGAGTGTTATTTATTCCAGTCAAGAAGAATGAGAATCTTGTTTCAGTTAGCATATACATGTGTACTTGTTGGATTGCTTCTATATGATATGCTTGGACTGGAGGTATGTGACCGTGCCGGGTGGATTATGTTATTGGCAGCTAAGTTGCTCGTGAGGTTGATGTCAATGTGAGCTATAGAAGAGCCGGTTATTATTATTCTATTCATATATCTTGGTTCCACTGTGATTGACGAGCCCATAGCATATCGTTGGGGTGGTACTTGTGGAACTTGCAAAGCGACTCTTTTCTTTAAGGTATTCTCCCTTTTTGGGGTAACCGAATGGCGCAATAGTGAGGTTTTCCGGTATGGCATTATATTATGTACTTCTCCGTGGGTATGGTGATTCACTGGTGGTACTAGATATCAAATTGTGCTTGGTTGATGATTTTGAGCATGGTGACTTGGGGCGTCTCATGTGAACTAGTGTCTGGATAGGGTCGCGCATGGTAGCGAAGCTATGTGGAGATATGACCTTACGGGTTAGATTCGTATGTTATATTTCTATGATGTGAGACGTGTTCTCAGCCTTGTGTTGTGGTGGTACTGGTGAGCTTGAGGTACAACTCTTTCGTTTGAGTCATTTTCATGAATTGAGTATGCCCGAGCTATTGCTTATTGGTGCGCGTATTGTGCGAGTGGTGGCTTAGGCCTGTATTGATGTGTCATGTCACCAAAATAATATGTTGGATTAGAAGAGATCAGTGGGATCATTAATGAATACGAACGGATTTGATTTCAGCATGTTGGAAGGATAATATCGAGTTTCGGCACAGAAATTTGATGTAGCATTTGCCAAAGGAGAAGTGGCTTCATGAATGGTTGATATGGAAAATGGTTATGGCATACCACGTGATTTAGTTAGCATTGGCAGTATGTAAAAGTGTTGATATGACACTTTAGTTGATAAGAGTTTTTCTATCGGTATTCGGGTGTTGTGTGCAACTGCTGTGATTAGAAGTTATCACTACAAGCGTTTGAGTTATGTGGTCTATCATGTAATTGCACCTGAGGTTGCAGGTATCGGTTATTACAGCTGGTTCGGGCTTATTCTGAATATAGATGTGAGGTTCTAACCTTGTGTATGATTTCGGAAATGGAAATGTGGTTCTAAGGTTATGGGCTAGATTGTGTTGTGAAATTTCAGTTATATTGTGCTATCGGAACTATATGAGATAGAGTGACGTGGGATCACCCCCGGTATGTGTTTGGTAAGGTTATTTGGCTATTGGTTAGCTTCTAGAACAACTCTGGAACGTTCGAGGACGAACGCATGTATAAGTGAGGGAGGATGTAACGACCCGACCGGTCGTTTTGAGCTTTTGCGCTTTGATCGCCAGTTCTCGGGCATGACTTGCCCGGTGTTATGTATTATGACTGATGTAGATCGTTGGTTTTGGTTTTCAAAAAAAAAAATCGGAATGAATTTGAAAGAATAGTCTTAGTTGAAAGCTTTGAATTTGAAAGGTTTGACCAAGAGTTGACTTATGTGTAAATGATATCGGAACGGAATTTTATGATTTTTCTAGCTCCATTAGGTGATTTATGACTTAGGAGCGCGATCGTAATTGGTTTTGGAGGTTCGGTGTGGAATTTGGCTTGAATTGGCGAAAGTAGTATTTTAGCGATTTCCGGTTGATAGGTGAGATTTTGATCCAAGGGTCGGAATAGAATTCCGAGATTTTCTGTAGCTTCATTATGTGATTTGGGATGTGTGTGCAAAATTTCATGTCATTCGGAGGTGATTTGGTCGAGTTTTCGATCAAATGCGTGTTTCGGAAGTTTTTGGAAAACTTATGCTTGAATTCGATGTGAATTGATGGTTTTGATGTTTTTTGAGGTGTTTTGTTGATTGGAAAAAGTTTGAATGATGTTATGGGGTGTGTTGGCATATTTGGTCGGGGTCACATGAGGCTCGGATAAGTTTTGGAAGAGTTTTTGGAAGATTTTTGTCGTTTTGAGCATAAGCACGTAATGATCCAAATGTCCATTTTTAGTTCTAGAGATTGAAATTTGATTTCGAGACTTCCAAAATTTTGATAATGAATTATAGGACTGATCTACAAAGTTTGGTCTAATTTCATCAAGTCGCGATTGGGTTTTTGACGCGAAACATTTGTTAATTGTTTAATGAGCGAAATGGATATCGTACTGAGCAAACGAGCTTTGAATTGAGTTTAGATTAAAGGACTATGTTCGTATCATTATTTGTGACTCATAGGAACAAGAATCATCGAATTCAGAGTTCGTATGGTGGAGTTAGAGCCTTTTTAGTGAAAATAAATATTGCCGGTGCAGAAGGTTCTGGGGTGCACCTTTAGCGACCAGATTTGGCACCTTTAGCGACCGGAAAGGTCTTTTAGTGACCAGAATGGGCTTTATTAGTGCTGTTCTGTTTTTTTTAGCTCATTTTCACGTTTTTCTTGTGAAAGAACACGACTTGGGGCGATTTTTGAGCAAGAAATCATGGGAAATCTTGAGGTAAGTCACTTGTGATCATTTCTACTCCATAATATTGAATTATCATCGCATAATCCGACTAGATTACATGTTTTTACGGAGTTAATTGGGGATTTAGGCCTAGGGATTTGAAAATAAGATTTGAAGATTTGAGGGTCGAGTTGATGTCCGATTTTGGTAAATTTTATATGTATAGACTCGTGGAGAGATAAGGAATCCGTTGATGTTAATTTTTCTGAATTTTGAGAAGTGGGCTCGGGGCTCGGGTTTTGCCAAATTTCGGGATTTTGATGTTTTTCAGTTATTTTCGATTGGGTATTTTTCCTACAGCATAATGTGACATATTCGTTCTGATTTTGGATAGATTCGACGCACGAAGAGGCCAATTCGAGAGGCAAGGGCATAGCGAGCTAGATTTTTGGCCGTCTTGAGGCGAGTAATTGATGTAAATGATGTCCTGAGGGTTTGAAACCCCGGAATTTCACATCGTAACGCTATATTGAGGTGACTTGCACGCCGGATAACGGGCGTGGGGCAGAGCACCATTGGGAATTGTGACTTGGTCCGTCCCGAGAGATGTTTTTACCATGTTTTCTACTTGAACTAAATTGAGAATCATCCTTACTTAGATTTGATTGTTACATTTGGGCTTCTTGCCAATTATTTGAATCCTTCAGGGATTGATATCACTGTTTTCGCATATTTTGCATATCATTTGATCTCAGTCCAAGGTTTTAAATACTGTTTTGCAAACTCAGCCATCTTTCTAAGATTTGAAAACTTAAATGATATTTCTAAATGATATTTCGGGCTGAGAACTATTGTTTTACGAATGCCCAAGGGGCTTATGATGATTTCTGGACTGAGCATGGATCGGGGCTGCGCGCCGCAACATTGTTACATTGATTTTGAGGCCGAGAGCCTGGTTGATTACATTGATATTGAGGCCGAGAGCCTGGTTGATTACATTGATATTGAGGCCGAGAGCCTGGTTGATTACATTGATATTGAGGCCGAGAGGCTGGGTGATTATACTAATATTGATATGAGGCCTAGGGCCTAGATTTGATGCCACGAGATGGCTTGATATTGCGCTTGGGTTGTAGAAGCCCTTCCGGAGTCTGTACACACCCCCAGTGAGCGTCGTCGACGATAAATAAATATGGATGGCCCGGGCTGCACGCCGCAGTAGGTACCAGAGGGTACTGTCATATGCATTGCATTACACTCATGCATTTATTCCTTATCTGCATTATCTGCCATAATAATTATGTGCTCTTATTTCATTGACTAGTTGCTTCATACTGTTCTGAGCCTGAGAGGCTGATACTGTTCTGAGATACTAAGCCCGAGGGGCAGATTTCTACTTATTATTTTCATACTGAGCCCGAGGGGCAGATTTCTAATTATTATTTTGATACTGAGCCCGAGGGGCAGATTTCTACTTGTTATTTTGATACTGAGCCCGAGGGGCTGATTTCTACTTGTTGTTTTGATATTGAGTTCGAGGGGCAGATTTCTACTCGTCATTTTACTGCCAAATTACTTGTTTTACTGGTTTAAAAGAAATTTCACATGATATTTCACTGAATTGTTATTTTAAATGATTTCACTACTTCTGTATAGAATGTTGTGTGCCTTAACGTGTTTTCTTACCTTCAGTCATTATTTATATTTATTACTCACTGGGTCGGAGTACTCACATTACTCCTTGCACCATGTGTGCAGGTACAGGTATTTCCTGAGGCATAGAGCGAGTTTTCTGCTGTTCAGTTTTCATCGGAGTTATCGAGGTAGCTGCATGGCGTTCGCAGACCCGTTTTCTCCCTTATCTTCTGTTATTTATGATATCTTCAGACTTTGTTCCTAATTCCATACTTTGTAGAATTTTAGTAAACTCTGTAGTAGCTCATGACTTGTGACACCCCAGTTAGGGCTGAGTTGGGTTGGATTTCCGTATTTTATCTATACTTTCCGCTATTGGATATTATTAAACCATGTTTATACTATAATTGTGTTAATTAATTGTCTTAAAAGGATGAATTGGGTTGAATGGCTGGCCTTGTCTTCATGAGAGGCGTCATCACGACCAGGTTCGGGAATTGGGTCGTGACATAATACAACTTCCTCTGCAACATGTGCTGGTATATTCCATTTATTTCTGTCCGGTAGCGGGTACACAGGCACATCATATGTCATTACAACAGAATTTGGTTTGTAATAGCTAGAGCAATAATCTTCTGGTATTAGAAACTTGCTCTTCAATACAGCCCAAGCATGTGGGCATGGTAATTCATCAACTTGGAACCTCCCGCAAACGCATTTTTTCTCTAACATGCAGACAGTGTAATTCCTCCTTTCATCAGTAACCGTATGTAAGTATTCAGTCGATGGTACCACCTACATTTAAACATAGACCTATAAGTTTTGAGCACATATAAAAAACTTTCATTTATATACCATAGAATAGACGTATTAAATATATAACAGTATGAATTAAATCAAATATTTATTGAATACAAACATATTTCTGTATGTATAATGCAGAATTATTTCAGTTAAATAATGCATCATATATGTAAATGCAAAATTATTCAGTTAAATAAATGAATTTCTATATGTGTAATGCAAAATTATTCAGTTAAATACAACTGAAATGTCAAAATATAGAAGAATACATCATATATGTAGACCGGCAGACTATAAACTATAATTACGTCTTAGCTTATGAATACACTGTTATACATCTAACATCTACTTAACTTTAGGCAGCTGAAAAGAAACAAAAACATTATAAGGCTACTGCATGATAATACAAATGAATACATCTATCTAAAAAAAGGTATAAATTATTTCAGAAAATATTTAGCTATCTAAAGAAAGAGCTAAATATATGATACAATGACATTAAAATAAAACTTACAGTCATGCGTGTAGACATTGCCTCATTCAAATTTAGCATCTCTTAGTATATTTTTTCCAAGCGTTATGTATGTCTGTGTCGCTTCTTTGTGGTTACTGCAATTCCAACGTCCAAACATCTTCCTAACTTCTTCGAGGAAGTCGTATATTGTCAGTTCCCTTGCTGACACTAGTGCAGCATTGATTGACTCAGTAATATTTGACGTCATGGTCCATCCGCTGTTAATAGGTGCATACAACCTAGCCCATTTTTCGTATCCAGCTAACTCCAAGTATTCTTTCACCCTAATATCTACCTTCTCCACCTTCTCCATTAGACTGTCAAATTCAGCTTGTATGTATGCTTTTGCCATCGAGAAGTATATCTCGCTCAACTTTGCATGGCTCTTTTTGAATTTCATATATACGCTGTTCCACAGATGCCATATACAGGAAAAATGCGGTACATCTGGATACACTCTCGATACAGATTTTAAGATACTCTCATTTCTATCTGAAACGATGCACATGTTTTCCCTGTCACCGTATGCTATCTTGAATTGCTCAAAGAACCACGTCCAAGCAGCATCGTTCTTAGAATCAATAACACTATATGCTAGTGGAAATATATGACCTGTAAAGACAATTACATACATATTTTTAAAATATGTATTTCAATCTTTACAATATTAACAAAATTTATTATAATTCACGTACTCACCTGCACCATCCAACGTGCTGGCCGAGACGAATGTCCCGATATAGTAAGATTTTAGGTGACTTCCGTCCACAACCACAATGGGTCTACAATGATTAAACCCCTTTATAAAGGCATACAAAGATATATACACATACATGAATTCATTTTTGGGCAATTTTACCATTCTAATGTGCGAACCTGGATATGTCATATCCTTTGTATATAAGTATCCTAGTAATTTTTTGTATGAATCAGTCGGTTCACCTCTCAAAAAATTCATTGCCTTTTCTTTAGCCCACCACGCCAACATGTAGCTAACATCTACACCTAAATATGATTTTACATCATCAATAATATCCTTTAGGATATATTTCCTCTTGTGATTAGTAAGATTGGGCCTAATCTTACCACCTATATGGCTGCTACTTGCCTGGCGCTGCTCATACACCTTATCCTTCAACAAACATGTATGCTTATCAATGAACTCTCTCACTTTGAATAGTTATAATTTGTTAATGCTCAAAGCCTTACACCTCCATTCACAATCTTCTGACATACATAATAATGCATAGCTAAAAAGAATATATCATTATACAAATGATTAGCATAAATGCTTACAAAAAAATCATACAAATACACATGAATACAAATACGCCTATAGTTATTTGTGCAAATAATACAACTGAATACTTCTATAGTTATATGCATACATTTATATACAACTAGTAAACCAAAGAGGAAATCAATGAGAGCCACTGTAATAAGTTTATACAAGTAAAATACACAAGAATGCATGTATTTGAAGACCATAAAAAAATAGTTAACAACATCAGTGAAGATCAATTGTCTTACAAATATGCATAAACACATCAACATATAACTTACAACTCCAACCATGAATACAATATACAACAAAAACAAAGAATAATAAAATAGACTCAAACCTGACAGAATTAGACCTATCAACCCGGAATTGAAACCTTTGAGATATAGCATAATGCTCTATCACCTCTTTTAATGTAGCCTTATCCTTATATACTTGTCCAGCCATAACCTCCCTTTGATTAGTTTTTGAAATTTTCAAATCCTTATCTAGTTCGAACACCCCAATTGCTTGTCCTAAATTGACAAAATCTAGAGCAAGTGTATCATCTGTATCGGACTCATACCTTTGAACTGCTTCGTCTATTTGCACAATATCGCCTTGAAAACTACCTCCGGATACAAGTTCTTTTTCAATCGTTGTTATGCACAAAGGATACATACCGAATTCTCTGTTCTCTTTTTTCAACTCTACATACACACTGTAACCCATATCATTGTGTATTTCCATTGGCGTGTAATTTCCTTCTACTTTGTATTGAATTTTAATGGACTTTGAGCTCAAATCTATGCCCAGTTGATTAGATATTGACGCAACCAAATCCTTATACGACGCATACGCCTTTATCAGTATTCCCTCAATTGAATAATCGACGTAATTGCTCTCACTGTTCCACTTGCCAGAATGCTGCAACAACACTGTTAAACTTTCCATATGTACGTAATTGTATCAATCACAATTTTTCATTGTTGAAAAGAGAACTGGGTACGCACCAGAACTACAGAAGAAAAGGGAGAACTTAAAATCAAGATGTTGCTCTACTTTAGGTTATTTTTTCCGATTGAAAAACTTTCGTGAAGGGAGGAATACAGATTTATGGGCAACAGTTTGTGTTAGTTGAGTTATATTAGGAGAATATTAGGTAAATTGATTTCCTTTCCGTTTTAAACCAGTTGAAAGGTCCATATTTTACGCAAAATACGTTACTATATTTTGGAATACACCTCGTAAATACAGTTGAATACATCTGAATATTAGCTGAACTTCCCTGATTTACGCCTATTTTTGCTTTTGTATTCATGAATACATTAGCTTAAATACATCGAATACATCTTATAACCACATAAAAGGTATCTATAAACAGTAATATAGCAGATGGTATCTATAGATGGCTAATTACTACTAAAAGATAGTACTTTATGAAAATTTCTCAAAACAAAACTATACATATATACGATCAGTGGGTCGTGAGGCGGGAGTTTTACTTAATATGGGGTGAGGCGTACGCCGCAAGACATGGAGCGTAAGCCCCACAGATCTTTAAAAATTTAATTTATAAATTAATAATATAGCATAATAACACAAAAAATATCAAAAATACATTAAAAGTTCAAGAAAATTAAAAAAAAAAATAAAGAAACTCATACAAAATAAAATATCAAGCATGTTTTTATTAGTATAAACAATGAAATTGTGTTAAAGTTACTATGAAATATAAATCTACTATAACGTCTAAATCTTCAAATAAATAAAAATTATAATTCCTTAAAAGTATTATCAAACATAACTATACATTTTACCTCCCTAAAATTAGTGACTTAATAAATTTTGTTAATATTGTATTTAAAATATTACTCCTTAATGAGTAAATATAAAAGTGCTTTTAAATAGCAGCATAATAAAAGTCTATTAATCTTAAGAAACATAGAACTAAGCTATGATGATCTAGTAAGTAAAGATATAAATTTGTTATCTATTTTCAAAAGAAATGTACAAATGATATTTACCCACACGATGTTCTCTATTAGTAATATGCAATATTATGGTTCGTTATTTGAGTTATTTATAATCTTCATATTCCTATAGATGAATAAAACTTTAATTGTTCACTCGTTAAAGAATTTTAAGAGTCAACAATGCTAATTAGTGAATTCAACACATGATTTGCATAGGAACTGTTGGGCGAGCCCCGAACGTAGAGCGTTAGGCATGTTTAGGGCGCACGGTCGGACGATTAATTGGGACGTAAGCTTCACAAAACAAAGCCCCACACATGAGCTTCAAGGCATTTTGGTAGTGCCCCATCCCGGTGCTAGCCCCGAACCGAGTCCTAGAGAAGCCTTTTAAAACACTGTATAAACCGAAAATTGCAGCAACTCCCTTATTGAGAATAAAACCAATTGGGCAGTCCTCCAGTTCACCTTTATATAACTTAAAATAAATAGCATTATATCTTCTACTTACTTTCTACACATATTCAACAAAAGGTCATTCTCCCAAAAAGGAAAAAGAAATGGCTTGCATTGCTCCTTCAGAGTCAATGAATAATTGCGAGGCTGATCAGACACTCACTAAAAATGTCCAACCAGTTATCAACTTTTCTTCCATATTGGAGGATGAAGAAACTGATCAATACACTGATAATTTGCATGAGAATTCTTATATTCTTGGGATCAAAGAGTATATAGCGAATAGGAATCTTCACTTATCTAAAGTCATTTCCAGAGAGAAAAGAGCAGCTGTTTTGATATGCCTCTTTGAAGGCCTTGAAGGTGAACTACGTGTAATTCTCACCAAAAGATCCATGAAACTTTCTACTCATCCAGGTAATATCTCTAATTTCTTTTTTTGCCCATGTGTATCTGCATTGAAATACGATTAAATTCGAATTTACGTGGAGAAGTCTCACATTGGGGTAAAGTACCCCAAACAAATACGACTCCATATGCAGGGCTCGAACCAAAAACTTCTCGTTAAGGCTAAAAGAATATTTTCTACTCCACCACAACCAGCGTTTGTTCTCCAACTTTTGTTTTCCCGTCAATTTTAACTTTGCACTTTGATAAATTTTTTTGAGTACATTTTTTCTTTTGAACGAAAAGTAGCGCATTTGAATATCAGTCTCGTGTATAGCATATGGCTTCAAATTAACGAATCATTAGGACTTAAGTGGTTAACTAATTAAATCTTGGATTAGTTATTAAAAATTAAGCTAATCTTATTTTCGAATTTGCATAGATGGCCAAGTATGTATCCTTTTACCTTATTTTCTTGGACAGGAAATGTCTACCAAATTCTAATTGTGTAAATTAATTTGTTTACAGATTGAACGTAGACATATTTGTGAAAACGAGCAATTCTATTTTGGATTGAGATTAGATTCCTCGGCAGTGTATACCATTATAGTAGATTATTTGCATTGCTTTCTATGTTAAGATTAGAATTGTTGTAGGTTACATTAATCTTATGATGTAAGCAAATATAAACGGTCAGAGCATAGAAGTTAAACTCTTAAGTTTTAGGAAACGGGAATGCAACACGAGAATATCCAACTTTTTCAGCCACTTTAAAGTTTTACTAAAAACAAACATATGAAGAAATTGACTCTTTATAATCATATGCCGATCCAAAATAATTTTAGTTTATGAGTTCCTAAACCAACCTCAAGGAAATACGATATTAGTAATTAGGTTCACCGCCGAGTATTTATAAATATTTAATGGATTCTGCAATATATATAAGTAAGTTCACGTGAACCTATAACAGACCCTTCAAATCCGCCCATGTTTATAATATAATGTTTATTATGATGAAGGAGAGGTAGCCTTGCCTGGTGGAAAGATGGATGAAGAAGATTTAGATGATTCTGCTACTGCTCTGAGAGAAGCAACAGAGGAGATTGGTTTGCAATCCAGTCTTGTTCAAGTTATTACTAACCTTGAACCATTCATATCGTTGGTATATACAATTTTTTGAAATATATATAATTTAATATCACTTCTTTATTTATATATAAACTAATTTCTACTTTAAGGTAGATAAATAATTGGTTACTGAAAAGCATTCATCATAAGTACAATTTTTATTATTGCAGCATCTACTTACAGTTGTACCAGTAGTGGGGCTATTGTCTAGAGTAGAAGAATTCAAGCCCGCCCTTAATGCCGACGAAGTTGATGCTATTTTTGATGTACCCTTGGATATGTTTCTTAAGGTATTTATTACTTCATGCTCTTTAATTTTTAGAGTTTAAGTTTAATGTACTAATGATATAGTAATATTTTTAGTCAGAATACTAAACTAATTGGCAGTTAAAACTTAAAAGAACATTGAGTTTTTTTTTTTTAATTTTGTATTATGTCAGCGTGAGATAAATTTGAATGGAGAAAAATGGCCAATGATGATTCATTTAACTAATCCTAACTTATTTGAAATTGAGGCGTAATTAATAGTTATTGTTGCTGGTTATTTATAAAATAATTATAAATAAATCTATTTGAAAATCATTGATTGATAATTAACCTAATAAAAAAATAACTAACTTACTATTACTGTTTAATAGTACTCATATAATATTTTCTATATTTAATTTTTTATTTTAATATACAGGAAGATAATCACAGACGTTTGGAAAAGGAGTGGGGAAGATTGAAATATGTATGTCACATATTTGAATATGAGTCGCCTAATAAGCAAGAAATTTTTCATATAGGAGGATTGACAGCAAGCATTTTGATTCATGCTGCATCTGTCATTTATCAAGAGCCTCCTTCTTTTTCTGAATATCTTCCTGATTTTAGTCAATTACAATTTACCCTGAACAAGAAAGGCAGCTGCTAACTTTGGATAGAGACGGATCTAGAGTTTAAGCTCTATATATAGGTTCAAATGAATCCCGATATTCATACGCTACATTTGCCTCTGACTTTGGATACGGTGCACTTGTTTTTTTTTTTTTTTTTTTCCGGTTTTCTTCTGAAATAACTTTTGTAGATCATCAATAAGTCGTTCTATATCCTTCAAAAGTAGTCATCAACAGCAAAGTTGATTATGAACTTAGCTGAAAAAAGAAAGGCTCACATGGTCCGAGGAGAGTTTAGTGAAAAATATTCGCCTCTATGTCTTTGCTATATATTAAACGTAGATTCTTGTCTCATTATATATTTACCATGTTTACACAATGCAAGAAAAAGAAAAAAAAAAGAGTAAATAAAACTACTTAAAGGGTAATTGGAAATTAAAAAATTGTGTAACACCGTGTTTGGATGGTTGTTACGCATCATTTCATAATGTATCGTATCATATTGTATTGTATTGTATCTGTATCGTTTGATAAATACAATGTTTGGATAGATTGTGTCGTTTGTCATCGTTTCATGATATCATACACCAGCAATACGAAGAATAAACTTGCAATATTATAAAGAAAAATTATGATACAGGGTAAAATTACTATATAAAAAGGTAGGGTAAATGATAAAATAAAATAATTTAATAATAATAAATGGTGAGATTGAGAGAAAAAGACAAGGTAACAATGCGACCACACCAAATCGGTCGTTACATAAAGTGGCACATTTTGTCGTTATGTAACGACAGATTTAACGATACGATACAATAAAATTTAAGTAACAATCAAAACAAACATTGTATTTAAAGTAACAATACGATACGATACAATGGATAACAACCATCCAAACAAGCTATAAGTTCAACAATAAAAATTATGGATTTAACTTATATTCACTAAAAGTATTCTATACTCTCAATGTATTTAACCTATAGGTTATAGCAAGTAAGGGCGGCCGGAGGGTAAGGCAGCCAAAGCAAGGGCTTTAGGCCTCCAAATTTTAGGGGCCCCATATTTACTAGTAGCAGATTTATAATTTATTTTTTTAAAAAAAATAAGTAGCTTAAAGTAAAAATATAAATTTTTAATAAAAAGGATAAAAAATTGATTTGCAACTGATATTGATCGTTGAGATTTGAATAAGTGCATAAAAATATCTATTATTTACTATTTAGTAGAAAAAATGAGACCAATAATAAATAAGTATTTGCAAAAATATTATCTTAACCTCGAGAATTCTTTAAAACATAATAGACACTCTGATATGATGGTTTAACTTATTTTTTGAATGAAAAGTGTTAAAAATAATACAAGCAGAAGATAATACTCTAGTTAATATACGCAATCAAATAAAATGACTTGATTATTTTCTAAATGCTTATATTCCTTGTGCTTTAATTTGATTGTTTTGGATGACATGATTTCGAGTGCTAGTTGTTTTGCCTTTTCTTTTTGGGTTAAATAATGAATTACGTAAGACTGCTTCGGCGTATACAAGATATATGAGTTACATAATATTATCTTTCAAATCTTAATCCAAGGAAGGAATGAGTTAAAACTTATCAACATTTTCAGAGTTGGAAAATATCTGGAAAAGAAAATGGGGAACATTTGGAAACGAGGTTTGAAACTACAGTAACCTATTGCTTGAGAAAAAAATGTGTAGAGAGTTCGATTATTATAAAAAAATAAAAATTAAAGAGTACATGTTTAATCTTGTTCAAACAATAATGATGATTTGCCACATTCAACCGAACTTAGCATGTACAACACATATAAATGGAAAGAGGTGTATATTAATAGTTCAAGATGACGGTGCATTCAATAGAAATAAGTGTAAATCAATCAAATTCTTATGCTTGTCATATAAAGAAACGCAATAATATAAATGATGCTCAAGGGCATTAGGGCAACATGTGAATCCAACTAGTTCTCTCTGATATATATATATATATATATATATATATATATATATATATATATATATATATATATATATATATATATATATATATAGAGAGAGAGAGAGAGAGAGAGAGAGAAAGAGAGAGAAAATTATTTGAATTGTGATTACTTCTTTATAGATACACGAATATCACTTTTCAATTGTGTTTCTAAATTCTAGGATCTACGATAAGATAATTATAGTAATTACACACATAAAAATAGATAATAAAAAATTAAAAAATAAAATCAAAACTCAATATTTTATATTACAAATAAAGGAGAACGGAAATTTAAACTTGAAATAGATAAATATGTGTTAAGCTATATGTTTTAGATTTATGTTTTGTTAATAATAATAATAATAATCTATATATCTTCTATCTATTTATTTTGTTAAATCAAATCAACCCAAAATTATGCAAGCTGTTGAATTGAAAAATAAAATAAACCAAATCTTATTCAAGCTATTGAATTGGAAAAGAAAACTCCAAAGACAAAAAAAAAATACCTTGAGATTCTGGTAAGTAGAGGGAAAAAGCTCATTCTCTCTCCTCTCTCTTGCGATCAACTGCACGCTGGCGACTGCCCTTCATGGCCTCCACGGCCGGCGGCCAGCCTCCTCCTGAGGTTGGTCTGTCGTCTCCCTCCCCCTCTCAGCCATTTCCAACCTCTACAAACCCTAATACAAACCCTAATCCACCTAAAACCTTTGCGAATTTATTAAACCCTACTGTCATAAATACGCCCATGCAAACCCTAGCTACGTTACCATTGAAACCAGTTGAGTTCCTTCATGGAGAACCAGTTGTGAAGTGGAAGAAATAAGAAGTGAAGCAATCCATTGTACAACAAGGGCTTCAACTTGCAGTTCTTGGGAAATTTTCATATGGGAAGCCTGTTATTGGTGAATTACGTAAAGTGATTCCAATTCAATGTGAGATTAAGGGTCATTGTTCAGTTGGCTGGATTGAAGATGATTATGTGTTAATTAGGCTATCTTTATTGGAGGATTATGTTCATCTTCTCTCAAATCCAACTTTTTATTTAAAGGCTCATCAGACATGTGGCAGATGCATTGTACAAAATGGAATCCATGGTGGACACTTGATGTAAAGACTCCAATTGCCATAGCGTGGATTAGTTTTCCAGAACTTCTTCCAAATTTCTTTGATAAGGAATTTGTATTTTCATTAGCTCGTGCAGTTGGTAATATTACATGTAGACCTAGCAACTTAAAATGGGACTAGACCTAGTTGTGCTAAGGTAAAGGTGGAAGTGAATTTGCTAGGTAATTTTCCTAAACGAATTAGGATTGTTGAAGAAGCTGATGAATCTGGGACAGAAGAGTTCAAATGGATTAGGATTAAGTATGATTATATGCCTAAATATTGCAAGCCTTGCAAGAAACAAGGGCATAGTGAGGCAGAATGTGGAGTAATTCATCCTGAGTTACGCAAGAGATTTGACGAAGATGTTGAGGATCAAGGCAAGGAGAAGACAGTTGTGGTGAGTACTGAAGCAATTGGTACAGTTGCAAATTCAACAAAGGTTCTGTCAAGTGGAAAGGTGGTTGGTAAGCCTATTACTAATCATGCCAAGCAGGAATGGATACAAGCAAGGAAGAACAAATATCAACGGGGGGTCACATTGTTGGTAACAAACAAGGTAAGGAAGCTGACAAAGGTAAAGGGAAGGCCAAACTTGAGGAAGTAGCAACCAAGAACAAGTTTAATGCATTAGAGATTGAGGAAGGTCATCAACCTATTCTACAAATTACTAATGGCAAAGGTGAGGATCATAGCAATGGTAAGGAGAAGGAACATGGGGAAAATCAATCAAAGGAGGGCTCTGAGAAGGAAAAAGAAGACACTACTGGAGCTTCAATCCCTAATCCTACTAATACTAAACCAGCGGGAGGAAGTCATCAACAAGAACTTAAGTGTGTGAAGAAGGAAGCAGAGAAGAAAGTGTTAGAAGATCAGCATAATGGGAACTTATCCAAGGCTAATCCTATTGTTCCTAGTGATCAAAGTACTGACGAAAAGGCTAATAAGGAATCCACAATTGACTGGGTTCATCGAAGGTTTGAAACTATCAAAGAGGAGCTAAGGCAACTAAATATGACTACAAACCAATCATGTCAAAATATGTCGTCTCAAACATTTGCAGATTATGGGAAGCTTGAGAACCTTGATGAGATAAACTCAACAAAGGCTGTAGGGAGTGATTCAATTGAGGTAGAGGATAATCAAATAGGCAAGACCAATACAACAGGAGACAAAGTGAGGGACAACAACCCACCTAGTGAACTAGGCCTAAAGCCAGGCTCCCCAGGCATTAGGCTGGCGACGCCAGGCCTAAACCCAGGCACCCCAGGCGTTAGGCTGGCGACACCAGGCCTGGCGCCAGGGTCACCTGATGAAGCAACGATAGTTAATCCTATCCTTAGTGCAACTGGAAAGATTTTGGCATATGTAAATGGTGTTCCGGTGTATGCATTGGAGAACAAATTTGATGATAAAGTGAAGGTTAGGGATGATACAGTAGGATCAGAGATAACAATGAAAAGAATGATGAGCATGCAATTGTTCCAAGAGCATCTGGGGAAATAAAGGAAGTGCCTATGGAATATGGTACTGATCAAATTATGTAGCTGCAGCTTAATGTTCTACTGAAGACTCCACTACAACATCTACATAATTTAGCTACACACAATGTGACACCAATTGATGAAGACTTAATGAGACAAAATCCTATGGAGGATGAGGGAGATGATGAATCAACAGAAGAAAACTTCAAATAGGTGGCTAGGGATGGGGATCTATCACCTACAGCTAGTGCTAAAAGAGGCAAAAAACAAAGAAGAATCAGAATAAAGAGTCACAACAACCTTTAAGAATTTTGCCAAGGAGGGCAGCTTCTCTATCTAAATGATGATCAAGATATTAATATGGAATATAAGGTCTGTGACTACACAGCAGGCCTTTCCTAGGATGATCAACATGAATAGGGAGCATACCTTTTATGTAGTTGCATTGATGGAACCTTTTGAAAAGAAGATATTCATTGATAGATATAGAATAAGGTTGAATCTGGAGATGACTTATGCAAATATTAATGGGCAAATATGGTTGTTCTTTGATGCAGTGGTGGAATGGGAATTAGTGGAGGATATTGAGTAACAGGTGACTATGAGAGTGCTTCACCATAACCTAGGGAAGCACATGCTGATGGCATTTGTTTATGGAAAATGTTAAGCAATTGAGAGGTTGTAATTGTGGGATCACTTGTATTACTTAGCAAGTGATATGAAATTGCCATGGTTGGTAGGAGGGGATTTTAATGTGATATTACATGAAGATGAAAAAATAAGAGGACAACTAGTACACCCGCCTGAATATGAGGATTTTGCATTTTGTGTAAATTCTTGTGGTTTGTTTGAGCAAGGATACAAAGGAAGTCCATTTACATGATGGAATGGGAGATCCAATGTTGTGCGTATATTCAAAAGATTGGATAGGATATTTGTGAATTTGCCATTTCAGAACATGTTGTCAACTATTGAAGTTGAACATCTAATCAGAACTGGATTAGATCATGCATCATTATTAATGACATCTGGGGAGCAAACCACCAATTTTGTCAAGCCTTTCAAGTTCTTGAACTTTTGGACTAAACATACTACATTTATGGATGTGGTTAGGCAGAATTGGGAAGCTAATTTCATAGGGGATCTATTTTTGATGCTCAAGAGGGTGAAGGCAACACTGTCAAAATGGAGTAGTGAAACATTTGGTGATATCTTCAAGCAATTGGCTATTTTGGAGGACATTATTAGGGTAAAAGAGATGTTGTTTGAAGAAGAGCCTTCAATTGAAAACAGGATTGTGCTTCAAAAGGCACAATCTGAATTGAAGAAATACTTGAGTATTGAGGAGTAGTATTGGAAGGAAAAAGTTGTGATGACTTGGTTTGCTGAAGGAGATAGGAATACAAGTTTCTTTCACAATTATGTCAATGGTAAAAGACAAAAATTACAATTGAAGAGGATCAAAACTGGAAATGGGGTATGGATTGAAGACCAGGAGCAATAGGCTACAGCTGCAGTGGACTTTTATCAAGAACAGTTCACAAATGAAGGTGATGCATCTGAATTTCCTTGCTCAATAATGTACCTTCAATGGTCACTATGGAATAGAATTTGGAACTTAGCATGTTGCCAACAGTTGAAGAGGTAAGGACAGTACTAGTTTTTGAGCTTAGTGGGGAGAGTGCTAGTGGTCCAGATGGATTCACTAGCCTATTTTATCAAACATGCTGGGATGTTATTGGTGCTGATATACACAACATGGTGCTACACTTCTATGGAGGAGCTGCACTGCCTAAATCCATCACTCACACCAATCTAGTGTTGCTGCCTAAGAAACCTAGAGTGGAGACCTTTTCTGACTTAAGACCTATTAGCTTGAACAACTTCATTAACAAGGTCTTGTCTACAGTGTTACAAGATAGATTGGAAATTTTTTGCCTTCTCTAATATCTCCTAATCAATTCGGATTTGTGAAGGATAGGAGTATATTTGAGAGCATTTTATTAACTCAAGAAATTATCACTAACATAAGGTTAAGGAGAAAGCCAGCTAATGTGGTGATCAAGCTTGATATGGCTAAGGCTTATGATAGGGTTTCATGGAAGTACTTATTGCATGTACTAAGGAAGATGGAATTTTCTGAGCACTTCATCAACATGGTGTGAAACTTGATGTTAAATAACTGGTATTTAGTATTGGTGAACGGACAATCATCAGGGTTCTTTAAGTCTACAAGGAGTGTAAAGCAAGGGGATCCTCTATCACCAGCATTGTTCATTCTTTCAGCTGAGGTACATTCTAGGTCTTTGAATAAGCTATTTGAAGACAGGACATTTGTGGGATTTGGAATGCCTAAGTGGTTTGATCCTTTAAACCACTTGACATATGTTGATGATACTATAATCTTTGCTTCTGCTCATCCTCCATCCTTGAGCAAGATTATGGTAGTGTTGGGGAACTATGAGAAGATATCAGGCCAGATGATCAACAAAGATAAGAGTTCATACTACATGTATTCCAGGATTTCCAATGGATTGTGTTAGGCAGTTAGAGCTATTACAGAATTTGCAAAAGGTAAATTCCCCTTCACATATCTAGGGTGTCCTATTTTCTACACTAGAAGGAGGAAAGAATATTATGAGGATCTTATCAAGTAAGTAAAGGCTAAATTGCATTCATGGAAAGGAAAGTTGTTGTCATTTGGAGGAAAGGCAACACTCATTACTAGTGTGTTGCAAAGTATGTCAGTCCACATGTTATCAGTCATGCATCCACCAAAAAATGTCCTGGAGCATCTCATAAGATTTTTGCTATATTTATTTGGAGCACAAAGGAAGAAGGGAGAAGCAGACATTGGGCCTCATGGCAAAATCTTTGCCTTCCTAAAGAGGAAGGGGGCTTAGGTTTTAGGTCCTTACATGATGTGTCGAGGGCATTGTTTGCTAAACTATGGTGGAGGTTTAGGACCACAAAATCTTTGTGGTCTAATTTCATGTGGAATAAATATTGCAAGAAGGAGATACCAACAGTGGTGCAGTTTAGAAGGGGGTCAAATGTTTGGAGAAAAATGATGAATGATAGGGAAGAAGTAGAACATGAGATCCTATGGGAATTGAAGAGTGGAACAACTAATATTTGGCATGAAAATTGGATTGGATTGGGTGCACTTTATCATGTTTTACCTCAAGACTTTCCCATCAATGAAGACCTTCAGGATGTGGCAGAATTACGGTAAGGTGAAACATGGGATGATCAACTGCTAGATCAAACCTTCAATGAGGAAATTGCAGAACATATAAGGCTAAATGTACATTATGAAGGCAGTGAGGGATATTGGGTGTTGATACCCTATTTTTCCCTGTATTTTTTATATGCAAAACACCTTTCAAAATAGAATGTATATACATATATAAGTATATCCCAAGGTTACATTATTTTTCTCAATTTTTCAAAGATTTTCAAATCAATTTACCGCCATATTTTATCAAGAAAACCCCAATAATTATCCCCAAATTATCATTTTGGTGATTTATTATTGGATTCTCATATTTATATTAAAATATAGCAAAGACATTTTTCACATTTTTTCTACAAATTTATTTGTTTTTTTTAAGGATAAAATTGCATAATTGCAATATTAGCCATTTTTATGTTTAAATCTGTCTCATGTTTATAAAGTGGGATTCTGTATTTTTAAATTGATAATTATTTATAAGACATTTTAGTTCTTTTTAATTTGTTTTTAGAAATTTGTTTATTTTTTTTATAAATTAAATAGGAAAAAGGGGCTATTTAACTTCTAGCCACATTTGGCCTTTTAATTTGGCCTAATTAAACCCAATATCCAATCCAAATTAAACCAACCCAAGACCCAAGCCCAATCCTAAATCTACCCGACCCAACCCAGACTAAATCCTGGCCGTTGATCATTTTTTATCAACGGTCCAGATCCGCCCTTACCAAATTAAACCAAACGACCCCCCAAGACCCCTCTCATTACTCACTCAACCGACTCTCTCTCTGTCTCTCTATCTCTGGTTCTCTCTAGAACCTTCCCCCTTCCCCTCCTCTCCGATGAGTTCCATCCATCTTCTCCGGCCACCTCCTGGCCTGAATCCATGGTGGTTTCACCACCCACCAGCCTTTTATGGCTTCTCACGCTTGGTTACTGACGTTTCATGACTTGACCATGAAAATCTGGGTCCAGACCCTTGTTGATTCAAGTTTCACGGCCATCTCCGGCCTTGCTCCGGCAAGCTATGTCTGTTTCGAGCTTGACCTCGACTCCTCTTGCTTAGATCCAAGCCTTTCTCACCGTTTGGGTTTCTCTGAAACCCTAGCTTTTGGGGTTTTTCTGATCTCTGTAGATATGTTCCAAATCCATGTCCCTAAGCTTTTAAACAATTTTCTGATATTTCTTTCAAAAGTTATGTTTTCAAAGCCTTTATTTTCCGATCTAGGGTTTTTAGATGTTTTTCTGATTTTTTTTTTCTTTTGTGTGCTTCTTCTACTATGTTTTTTCTATTGTGATCTGTGTGTTTCTTCTACTACATTTCTTCTACTGTGTTATCATTAAGTTTCTGCTACCATGTTCTTATCAGTTTCCTCTACTGTGTTTTTAAGTTTATGCTACTGTGTTATTAATCAGTTTCTTCTACTATGCTTCTCATTAGTTTCTTCTACTATGTTTCTTTTACTGTGTCTCGCATGTTGTTCTTTTACTATGCTTCTCATGAATTTCTACTACTGAAAGAGCATGCTAAGGGTCTCAATTACCTTTCTAAGACCTCTGAACCTATTTCGATTAGTATCTTTTCCTTGATTGCTTGTCCTCTCACCTCTGCACTCGATTGATGGTAAAACCCCTAGAATTTGGGGGTTCATCTGAGTTTTGAGACCATTGGTTATGTGATTTGCTTGTGCTTCATCTCTGAACTTGCCTGATTTCAAAAACCCTAATCTTTTGGACCTATTTGAGTTCCTAGAGTTGTTTCATCCACTGCTTCATTAAGTTTCAAAATCATTGTTTCAATTTTGTTTCTTCATATGATTCTGACTTTTGCTAAACTCTATAAGACCTTCTACTTGACCCCTTTTTCGCATGCCTGATACTTGTGTGCTATTTATATGTGCTAAACTTCCCTCTAATAAGGCTTTCAATTTTTGATTAATTTCAGACTTCCTTTGTACAAGTTTGATTGATTTCTTTCCTTGTTTGTTGACTGCCCTGTTACTTGACTTAAGTTAAAAAACTTTTCTCAGCTTTTCTGACTTGGTTCATTCATGGACCAGTGATTACAAAATCTTTGATCCTTGATTTACTAGCTACTAATTGATTTCTCTTACCTTATTTATGCAACTGTGTATTTCAAAGTTCTACCCCTAAAATAAACTTCTATGTATTTACCCCTAATTGCCTATTTTGCACAAGATGTTTATTTGATTTTTTTCCTTAAATAGTTTTACCTTTTGAGTCCAAATTCCTTAATTAAAGGAAGTCTTGTGTTGATTGATTCTTAATTGACATCCAGTTCCTTAATTGTTTTCTTACCTTATTTCTGCCTGTTTTTCACTCTATAAATACACAACTTTTTCATTAGCACACCCATCACTCATAACCTTTCTGAACTTACACTTACACGCAATAGCATTCTCTCTTATTGTCTGCATTGTGGCCTGTTTACAAGACCTACTGCTTTCTCTATTTGTTTCTTTGAAACTGGTATGTCCTGATTTAAGCTTTAGCATCACAACAAAGTATTTATTTACTGCTTTTGTATCTATGTCTACTCACTGTTTCTGTATAGTTCAACACTTACTTTAGCATGATGATTTCTTTCTGCCTATTCTATTCTGAATCCCAAACCCCTGCCCCTATGTGATTGAGCTATGGTTTCAGGCATGGTAATATGCAAATTATTGTCCATGAATTAAATTTGATCCCTTGGGATCCTAGCCTCTAAATAGTATGTTCTAACAGGCTTATGGGTATGCAGACATTCTTCATTGCTGGGCCTGCCCACAGCCTGTCCTTGCCTCTTTCAATTTCCCTATCCCCCATGATCTGCTTATGTGTACTTATCTGTACCTATTTCCCTCTCCTTCCCCCTTTTTGAATTCTGTTTCTACACTTGCACACTCTCTTAGTCTTTAAGTTATGCCCCTCTCTTGTGAGCCTTTCCTTGGGACCCTTTGAGCTCCCTCTGAACTTGGACACTTGAGGGCTGGCCCTTCCACACTACACTTGTCCTAATTTGATAATAAATTTGGGTGTGAGCATTGCCCATAGTCCTTTTTGAGGCTCTTAGGGAACTTTGACACACTCGAATGGGAGAAAGGCTTTAGATCTTGATCTTATGGAGTTGGTTTACCTCATATTTCAGACATGAAGTCTGAATCGGGCTTCCCTTTGGTTGTACTTTTATTTACATTTTTTTGATTTATTTTACTTTATTCTGGGCTGTAATAATTTGCAATAAACTCTTGGGGATGACTAGTGAAAAGGGTGGGTAACTATGTATGCAAATGGTAGATACCATGCCTATAGGTCATTCTAAATTCTGCAACTTTCATATAGAAATCATGCTTATAAATCATTCTGAATTCTACATATGCATGTAGAAAATATGCCTATAGGTTATTTTGAATCTTGTATATCCATTTTCATCTAGAAATAATGTTCATAGGTTTTAAACAGTCAACTGCATATAGATATCATGTTCATGTCTTAAAACAAATTCTGCCAGTTAGATACCATGTTTAGAGGTTAAAACCCGTCTTCAGTACCTAGATATCATGCCTATAAAGTTTCTTCACTTTTACCATGTCTATAAGGCTTCTGATCAACTACGCATAGAAAGCATGTCTATAGGAATTATTAATCGAATCTGAATCGTTTCATTCACGTCTAGAGCTAAATCAGTAATAACAAGGATCGTCATTTGCAGAACTCATGACCTTCGTAAAAAACTTGCTTTCTTTAATAATCTCACAACCTTTTTAACCAGTACGTATTCAGTTTATTATTATTGCTTTCTGAATTCAGTAGATATCATGCCTATAGGATCCTTGTACAACCCTTAAGCAAGCCTTAGGGCGAAGTTATAAACTGAATCTATGCTATTAACTACAACCAGCAGGCAGGCCTGATTCGGGCTTCTTATATGAATTAAGTAATAAATCAGTCTGCCTCAACCTTTATGTTCTTAATCAGTCCATAAATAGTATGTAAAAGTCATGCTAATTATGTGTTTTCTTTGTTCAAGGAGGTATATCTGAGCCTTTTACTTGTTATGTACTTTCCCCCAACTTGCTATACATATTTTTGTATGTCGACTTAGAATTTTGCCTTTGAAACTACAAATAAGCTTAATATCCCTCCCCCTTAGGATTAGTAGTCCTAAATGCCTTCGGGACTGATAAGGATTGGGATAGGTAATAGTATGCAATAAGTAAACGAGACCATTCTGCGCTTTAATACCTTAACGGGGTGGGAAAGGGTAGATATGGATATGATGACCACGCGATAACGTCTCGTGTATCCCCTTACTGAGGAGTGATTACCGGATGTTGTATGGAGTGATCCATATTATTAATAAACCTAGGACCCCCCCTTTTCCCTTTATTTCTTTGTTTCTTCTAAAGATTTCAAACTATTTCAGCTTCCTTTTAATTCTTTCCAATTTTACTTGTAACCATTATGTGAAAATCCCCTCTTATTTGAAGTTTTATTTGCCTACATGTTATTTGCACTTAAATTCACAATAATAGTCTTGCTGGGAACCACACTAGTGGATCCTGAGGGGTGCCTAACACCTTCCTTTTGGGATAATTTCAAGCCCTTACCCAATCTCTGGTTACTCAAATCAAATCTTCTTGGTGTCCTAACGCACCTTAATTATTAGGTGGCGACTCTCCAATTCAAACCTAAATTCCCCAAAAGGGAATGAGTTGTCCTCCCAAATGTCATAAACCCGATTTCGCGAGAAAAAGGCGGCGCGACAGCATGGCGACTCCGCTGGGGATCTTTTAGGCTTTTACCATTTTAGACTATTATTTGACATTTTCTTTATATGCCTTTATTTGTTTAATACCTTTAAGCATTCAATTACCCTTCTCAACTATAAAACTGACTTGTCTTTTTGTTTCTTTCCTTTATTTCTTTTGCTGCTTTCCTTTACTGCTTTCTTTTATTACTGCTTTAAATTGTGAAGAACTGTTGTATTTACTGCTTTCTCAACGTGCAAATATGTGACAACCTGCTTTAGTTATTGCATAAACATGTTTTCAACATCATATTCCACTTGTGCCAAACAAAATACCACAGAAACGCTTATAATGAGTGGTTGCACTCTTCCGATATTATCACCCCCTAAATCCGACAAAGGCATGTTTGCGGTAAAACCAGTTGATCAACGGTGTTGTCGACGGTTCCGCGCCTTTCCCTCTTGAGTTGTCCGCTCAAAGGTACCAGTCTAAAACCCTATAGAAACCTTACTATGTTTAATTGTCCATGCATCATACTCAAACCTAGCCGAGTCAGTTATGTTGTCCACATAATGACTCTTTAAGATAGCCTTGTCCAAAGTCCACTGGGTTTCCCTAAAACCCAAACGGACACTACCACATTTTGTGCATTCATTTGGAGAACTAAATATTTTTATGCCAATTATTGATATTTAATAGTCGAGTCTGGTGGGGATAAGGACCTAACCCTTTTGTTTTGCAGAAATATGAGGCACGAAGTCCCCAGATTCGGCATGGTCACCAACATCCACCCAAAATTGCTAAGCTGGTGGGAGGATCTTCATTCCAGTGATCAGACTCTTGTCCGGAAATACCTAGGAAATCTACCTTCTCTCCTGGAAACCCTACCTAACAATAAGATCATAGAAACTGCTACTCTATTTTGGGATTGTGATAGATCTGTGTTCCGCTTTGGGGACATTGAGATGTCACCCCTGCTGGAGGAAATAGGAGGATTAGCTGGTATACCATGGGAAACTCCAGGTTTGTTAATGCCGGAAAACTGCAAGGGTAGAGGTTTCCTCAAAATGATAGGTCTAAAGAAGAATCCAGACTTGACATGCTTGAAAGAGTCGTATATTCCCTTTGATTATTTGTACGAGAGGTACGGTCACAACAAATCTTACCGAACTTATCCTAATGAGTTCGCCCTCACATCATTGGGGCATATTCATTGAAGGGTCTTTGTCTTCATGTTTTGCTTCCTGGGGATGATAGTGTTTCCAATGAAGAAAGCAAGGATCCACACCAGGCTAGCTATGATAACCAAAACTCTAATGGAGGGAATTGGTGGGAAACCATTTAGCATAGTGCCCATGATCATTGTAGAGATATACCGAGCCTTGGAGAAGTGTCAATAAGGAGCCAAACATTTTGAGGGCTATAATTTGCTACTCCAGCTCTGGCTCATGGAGCATCTCCAAAGGGGTGAATATCAGCAAGAGATTCAGCGAAGGGATTGGGATGATCACATAGCCGTCCATCATCCAAGACGAACAAAATACATGCCCAACGTGTTTGCCCAGCCAGAAGACGCCAAGGGGTGGTTAGAGCTGTTTGAAAATCTAACTAAGGATCAAGTACAATAGATGTTCGAGTGGTTCCCTACTGAGTAATTCATCGCCCGATCCAGGGATGTACCGTTTCTGATACTAATTGGTTTGAGAAGAACCTACCCTTACATCCCTCTCCGAGTTATGAGACAGGCTGGTAGGAAGCAGGTTATACCAAAGGTCGACAAGATAAGTCACTTCCACGATGAATTTCAGGATGATGATAGCCCTTATGAGTGCCAAGCTCAGCATGTGTGGCACTGCAAAATCGTCATGGGAAAGGATACCATCGAGCCAGACAGATACCATGTTGATTGTACTCCATACTATTGAGGCTGGCTGGAGGATAATCATAATGGTCTGGGTCAAAACCCGGGTTTGTTCGAGGTCACAGAATCATAGATGAAAAGGCCGAGGCACAGGTCAAATACAATCAACTGCACAAGAGGATTCGGGAATGTGAAAGCGAGCACCGTGAGATACAAGAAGCCCACCAAAAGCTGATTGAAGAGTGGAAAGACATGGTTGTCAGTGCCAACAAGCTACTAGGATATTTGGAGCGGGGTTTAGTAGAGATGGAAAGAAAATTTCTCAAAATAATCGAGGATTGCCAGAATGCTGAAGGAAATGAGGGCGAACACCTAGCTAGAGCCTACCTGTTGCTGGGACTTCGCGAATTGGTGAAGCCGTTCGATGGAGCCATAGATGCCGAGTTTGGGGAAGGTCCTTCTGGGACCAAATAGATAGGAGCTCATTCTTTCACTTTGAGAAATGTAATAAGGCCGATGGCCACTAGTGACATTTTATTTCCTGTTAATTAGTGTCGTTTTGGGCTTCATCTACTTTTTATCAATAAAATGAGGCATTTAGCACTCTAAGTTCTCCAAATAAATTTGTCGCTAGGCCTACCTCGGGCACAAAGAGGTTCCCCAAGTTAGGACACGATTTACATTCTTGCACTATGTATTTAAATATCGCAACATTTTTCTTATAATCCTCACTAACTTGTTACCTTTTTGTTTTATCCCCTCCTCAAAGGTTAGTTCGTGTACTCTGGCATCATCATCCTATTCCACGAGATCCAGGGGCCCTCCACCCACTCCTCCTCTTAGTCTTATCAGAAACAAGAACAAAGGGAATATGGAAGATTCGAACAACACCAGAAAGGAAAACCTAACTGAACGGGTAGAGGTCACTCATGGTACTTAGGTTTCCAAAGAAAGTGCGTCCCAACTCGAGCAGAAACTATTGAAGTTCTAGGAGGAACTTGATCAAGTTCGGAACCTAGCGAATTTGTCATTTTCCCTAACCATTCTAGACGTTAATTTCCCAAACACTCAGAACCCTACACCTTCACAAAGTATCCCAAAAAACACAAAACCATCTCGCTCCTCACCACCATTGCAACACTTGCCACACCTCCAACAATACTTCACTACTCATCCCAAAACCGTTGAACTCCACAAATGACAATTTCCACGCTCTTCATAACACCCCCATCTATGTGGAGACCGTACCACACTCCACCCAACCCATCTCAAGTACACCCGAGTCTGATGATAAAGACTCACTCATCAGGAACCTGGCTGAAGAACTTAAGAAGTTGACTAGCCGAATTCAGGGCATCGAAAGAAGTAAGGGGATTGAAGGGTTGAACTACAAAGCTATTTGCATACAACCCGATGTCAAACTGCCCGAGGGTAAGTTCGAGATGTTTGATGGTATAGAGGATCCAAGAGTTCATTTGAGAACATACTGCGACAAGCTGGTCAGAGTAGGAAAGGATGAAAGGATCCGCATGAAACTTTTCATGAGGAGTCTAAAAGAAGATGCTCTATCTTAGTACATTAGCCAAGACCCGAAGAAATGGTTGACGTGGGTGAGTATGGTATCCGACTTTATGGACAGATTCAGGTTCAACACAGAAAATGCACCAGATGTATTCTACATCTAGAACATAAAGAAGAAGCCCACGGAAACATTCCGCGAGTATGCTACTCGCTGGAGATCAGAAGCTGCTAAGGTCAGGCCTGCTTTAGAGAAGGAACAAATGAACAAGTTTTTTGTCCGGGCTCAAGACTCGTAGTATTATGAAAGGCTAATGTTGATTGAGAACCATAAATTTTCTAACATCATCAAGCTGGGAGAAAGGATCGAAGAAGGCATCAAAAGTGGTAAGGTTACAAACTTTGAAGCCTTGCAAGCTACCAATAAGGCTTTACAGTCTGGTGGTACATCTAAGAAAAGAGACGTAGGTGCCGTAATGGTAGCACAGAGAACCAAATCCCATATCAAATACCAAACCTATCCAATACCTCCACTCACATATTAGCCTACTCCGAACTACTAGGCACCCTCACCCTCTTACCAAACTCCACCACCCACTTATCAATAACCTCCACCTCTCACATATCAACCTACCTCACCAAGATATTCCCAACCTGCACATGTCTACTAAGCCTATAATGCTCAACCACCCCACTATCAATCACCTCCCATACATCAAAACTTTCCTACCCCTCGACCAAATTTTGACCGAAGACCTCCCAAACAGTATATCGCCATTGCTAAACCTATTGACCAGTTCTACGTAAGGATCGAAGCTGCTGGTTATGGCATCCCTATCCCTACCACAACCCCTGAGAACCCTTCTCGATGGGTCAACCTAAAGAAATCTTGTGCATACCATTCCGATATGAAAGGACATACCATCGACGAATGTCGCTCCCTGAAAGACAAGATCCAGGCCCTAATTGATAACAAGATTATTGTGGCAAAGGAGCCTGCTCTGAATGTCCGCAATAACCCTCTGCCAGACCATAAGGGTAGAGGTGTTCACATGATTGAAATAGATGATGATTAGGACCCCAAGGGATTGATCGGTTTGATTATAGAAGGCGACGATCCAAAGAAGACAATAGTCACCCTTAATCCGATTGTAGTCCAGATTCAGCCTTCTGGGGACACCGAGGTAAATATTTCCATGCCACTTGAGTTTGAAGCACCATCCTCTGCAAAGATGCCAATGCCGATTGAGGTCGAATTTATGTCACCAGCAAATGCACCTACACCCTTCAAAATTGTAGTTTTACCGACTAAGGTGCATGCTCCATTCAGAGTAAAGATAGCCACGCCAATTCTGGTGGCAATGTCTTCCATAACACCATTCCATACAAATACCATACCTTGGGACTACACAACCGAGGCAAGAAGAAAAGGGAAGGTCAAGTTCGGGGAAGCCATTGCGGTACATGGTATGACAAGAACCAATAGGGTTTATACGCCGGAACATTTGGCTGAGTCAAGCAAGCAGGCCTCTGGCCGGCCAACCATCACTGAAACCGGGCCCGATGACCTCTGGGGAAAGATACAAGCCAAGGAATACTCGTTCATTGATCAGCTGAACAAAACGCCAGCACAAATTTCTATCCTAGCTTTGCTACAAAATTCCGATGCACACAAGAATGCCTTGTTAAAGGTGCTAAGTGAGGCATATGTACCAAGAAACATCACCGGAGGAGAGATGGCAAACATGGTAGGGCAGGTATTAGAAAGTCACAAGATCACTTTTCATGACGATGAGATGCCACCCGAAGGATTGAGTCACAACAAGGCATTGCACATCAACGTGCAATGTGAAGATTATTTTATCACCAGAATCCTGATTGATTTAGGGTCCAGCCTCAACATTTGTCCGTTGGTAACACTCAGGACATTGGGAAAGGGGCTGCATGAGATCAAGGACGGGGCCATCAACGTCAAAGCTTTTGACAGTTCCCAAAGGTCCACCATTGGGGAAATCAGCTTGTGTTTGCAAACGGGGCCTACTTGGTTCGATGTTGATTTTCAAGTGATAGACATGCCAACATCTTACAATTTGTTGTTGGGACGACCATGAATTTATGCCGCTGGGGCCGTAGCGTCAACACTACATCAGGCGGTGAGATTTGAGTGGAACCACCAAGAGGTGATCATTCGTGGCGACGGTAACAATCCCATATACAGTCGCCAAACCATCCCAGCAAGCGGAGACAAAAGAAATATAGGCGGGGAGACCGATCACCACATCGAGCGAGTCAACGTCGTCAACAAGGACAAATGGTGGGACAATAAAATTGAAAGCATATTGAACTGGAGCGGATACGATCCTGGAAAGGGACTTGGCAAGAACCTCTAAGGAATCGCTAAGCCTATCAAACTAAAGAAACATGGCACCACCTTCGGTCTGGGATATGAGTACACTTGGGAGGAATTCAACAACTGGTATCCACCATGACGCGGTCCTTACTATCCGCTGGAGCAGCCAATACCACATTTGGAGTAGACTTTCTAGCCAGCCGATGTTATCTATGAGTCAGAAGAAGAGGAAGCACTGGCAGCAGTGAGGAATTTGGTCATAAAATATGATGATATGGATTGCTGTGTTGTTTTCGAGGAGGAGGGGGAGGAAGGCCCTTCCATACGGTAGTAAGCAGAGGACCATGCCTCAATAACTGGAGCATCAGAACCACTAGAGCCGGAAAACCTCGGGGTAGAAAGGCTGAACAAGCATCATGCACTATCTTTTATTTTTACTAGTTGACTTTCCTTTCGCATTTTAAAATTTTGCAATAAGATCTTCAATGTTCAAAACAGTTATGGAATTTATCAAAGCGTTTCGACTTTCCCTATAAATCTTAGTCTTATTAGTTTAGTTATACAACATTACTATTACTTATCTTGATGAACCAATGACTGTGACATGCAACGATACAACGCAACAAACGGACATAGATTCAGAGGAAGATGACATACCAGAAGAGATTGTTAAAGAAGTCTAGAATTTTGAGAACAGACCTAAGTCCAACCTAGACGAGACTAAGATTGTTAACCTGGGAGATGCAGAGAACGTCAAAGAAACACGAATCAGCATTCATTTGTCACCGTCAGAAAAGGAAGAGTATACATAATTTCTAAGGGAACATGAGGACATATTCTCCTGGTCGTATGATGACATGACTGGTCTGAGTACATCTATTCTGGCACACAAACTACCAACTGATCCAACATGTCCGCCGGTAAAGCAAAAACTTAGAAAGTTCAAGCCTGATATGAGTTTGAAAATCAAAGAAGAAGTCACTAAGCAGGTCAAAGCCAAGGTTCTCAGGGTAGTAGAATATCCGACATGGTTAGCCAACATTGTGCTGGTACCAAAGAAGGACGGGAAGGTCAGAGTCTGTGTCGACTACCTGGATCTCAACCGGGCCAGTCCAAATGACGACTTCCCCTTGCCGAACATACATATCCTGATCGACAATTGCGCCAAACATGAGTTGCAGTCATTTATAGATTGTTTTGCGGGGTATCATCATATCTGGATGGATTAAGAAGATGCTGAGAAAATGGCTTTCATTACGCCGTGAGGGATGTACTGTTACAAGATGATCCCGTTCGGATTAAAAAATGTTGGGGCCACCTATATGAGGGCCATGACCACCATTTTCCACGATATGATACACAAGGAGATCGAAGTATATGTAGACGATGTAATCATCAAGTCCAAGAAAGCCACTGATCACATAGAAGATTTGAGGAAGTTCTTCAATAGACTAAGAAGGTATAACCTAAAACTGAATCCCGCGAAGTGCGTATTTGGGGTTCCTACCGGAAAACTACTTGGGTTCATTGTAAGTCGCCGAGGAATAGAACTGGATCCATCAAAGGTCAAAGCTATTCAAGAGTTTCCACCGCCAAAGAATAAGAAGGACGTAATGAGTTTCTTGGGGAGACTTAACTATATTAGCCGGCTCATAGCACAATCTGCAGTTATCTGTGAGCCAATCTTTAAGATGTTGAAGAAGGATGCCGCTACCAAATGGACTGATGACTGCCAAAAGGCCTTTGACAGAATCAAGGAGTACCTATCAACACCACCAGTTTTGGTCCCGCCTGAGCCAGATAGACCTCTATTACTCTACCTAGCTGTATTAGATGGAGCGTTCGGTTGTGTTCTGGGGCAACATGATGAAATGGGGAGGAAGGAGCAGGCCATCTATTACCTCAGTAAGAAGTTCACCCCGTACGAGGCCTAGTATTCTCTGTTAGAATGCACCTATTATGCTTTAACTTGGGTAGCTCAGAAGTTGAGGCACTACTTATGTGCCTACACTACATATCTCATATCAGGGATGGATCCTTTAAAGTACATCTTTCAGAAGCCCATGCATACCGGCAAGCTAGACAAGTGGCAAATCCTGTTGAGTGAATTTGACATTGTCTACGTAACTCAGAAAGCGATCAGAGGATAGGGACTAGCAGATCACCTTGCCAAGAATCCCGTGGATGGAGAATACGAACCCTAAAAATGTATTTTCCTAACGAAGAGGTATCATTCATAGGAGAAGATATTGCAGAATCCTATGAAGGTTGGAGAATATTTTTCGATGGAGCATAAAATTTCAAAGGAGTCGCCATAGGAGCAGTCCTAGTATCAAAACCAGCCAGCATTATCCGGTGTTTGCCAAACTCAGGTTTTCTTGCACCAACACATGGCCGAGTACGAAGCCTGCATCTTAGGGCTCAAGATGGCCATTGACATGAACATTCAAGAGGTGCTAGTAATTGGGGATTCAAACTTTCTTATACATCAGGTCCGAGAAGAATGGGCAACTAAGAACTCCAAGATACATCCTTATTTGCATCATGTACAGGAGTTGAGAAAGAGGGTCACAAAGACAGAGTTCCAGCATGTTCCCAAAGTCCAGAATGAGTTTGTCGATGCATTGGCTACCCTATCATCCATGATACAACATCCAGACAAGAACTTCATTGATCCCATTCCGGTAAATATCTATGATCAGCCAGCTTATTATGCTCATGTCGAAGAAGAAGCAGATGGAAAACCTTGGTTTCATGATATCAAGGAATATTTGGCAAAAGGAGAATACCCAGAACTTGCGAACACTACTCAAAAGTGCACACTTCGAAGGTTGTATAACAATTTCTTTCACAGCGGAGGAATCCTATATAGGAGGACTTCGGATTTGGGATTACTAAGGTGTGTCGACGCGAAGGAAACATCTAAACTACTAGAAGAAATCCATGCTAGGACCTGCGGTCCACATATGAACGGTTTCATCTTAGACAAGAAGATACTCCGGGCTGGTTACTTTTGGATGACTATGGAGACAGACTGCATCCAGTATGTCCGAAAATGCCACCGCTGCTAGATACATGCAAACATGATCAAGGTACCCCCAAATGAGCTTACTGCAACAAGCTCACCCTGGTCGTTCGCTGCCTAGGGAATGGATGTTATTAGACCAATCGAGCCTGCCGCCTCCAACGGGCACAGGTTTATCCTAGTAGCAATCGACTATTTCACCAAATAGGTCAAGGTAGCATCTTACAGAGAAGTGACTAAGAAAGTCGTGGCAGATTTCGTTCGCGACCGTATCGTTTGTCGGCTCGGGATTCCGGAGTCAATCATCACTGATAATGGTTCCAATCTCAACAGTGACCTGATGAAAGCCATATGTGAAACCTTCAAGATCAAACACAAGAATTCTACAGCCTACAGACCTCAGATGAACGGATCCGTAGAAGCCGCCAATAAGAATATCAAGAAGATACTAAGGAAAATGATAGAGAAGCATAAGCAGTGGCACGAGAGGCTATCATTTGCTTTATTGGGATATCGCACCATAGTCCGCACATCAACCAGAGCAACCCCCTATATGCTAGTTTACGGTACAGAGGCCGTCATTTCCACTGAGGTAGAAATTCCCTCCCTAAGGATCATACAGAAAGCTGGGCTCGACAATGCAGAGTGGGTAAAGAGTCGTTACGAGCAGCTGGCTCTTATCGATGGAAAAAGAATGAATACAGTTTGCCATGGTCAACTTTATCAGAACAGAATGTCCAGAGCCTTCAAAAAAAGAGTCAAGCCGAGACTGTTCACACCGGGGCAGCTAGTGTTAAAGAAAATTTTTCCGCATCAAGATGAAGCCAAGGGGAAATTCTCTCCCAACTAGCAGGTTCCATACATGGTTCACTGGGTTCTGATAGGAGGATACCTCATACTCACAGAAATGGACGGACAAGTCCGGCCGAAGCTGATCAATTCGGATGCAGTCAAGCATTACTATGTGTAATCTTTATGCTTTCCTCATATGATGTAATTTTAACTACGCCTGACCTGATTCCCATCTAAGAGGGGATACGTAGGCAGCCATATGGGTTCGGTCACAATTCAATAAACTTTTCATTCCCCCCCCCCCAATTGGAAACTGGGGCAGAATTTTGAGGAGGGCCCTCAAAATTCCGAAGCAATTTCAGCTAGTCATCGCAAGCAGCCGTCAGAAGCATCAACCCAGTAAACTGGGGCAGAATTTTGAGGAGGACCCTCAAAATTCCGTAACAAGAAAGGTCGCAATGTCTTGAACCACGTCGCAGTCATCAGTTCATCTAAAGAAAACTATTCTCGATTATGTATTTATGTTATATTTTACTAAATCATACCTGTTTGTTACCAAAATTGCTATGTTAAACACCGCTACCCCAATGATACGTACAGTATCACTAGATCAGAGTCGAGAAGGTCAAGCAAAGCCAACAGGGATACGAACTAACCTCCCCTCTGCAAAACTTACGATTTTTCTTCGGATGCAGACATTTGGATTGTGAAACCATCCGACATGCTATACATTCACGAGATAAACAGTGTTCAGGAATACAACTCTCAGAATTGTTCTTACCAGCATTTTCTATCCACGCACGCCGACGATATTCCCTATATCGCAATGTCCCCATCAGTCACAATGTCGCAACCTGCTATCAGCTAAGAAACTCTATTACCATTTGCTCTTTCATTTCTTTTTCCTGCATTGCATAAGGCTACCATTCTACCTTCCGAGACTAAGCGTTGTCTCTATCTCCATTTCCTGCATTGCATAAGGCTACCATTCTACCTTCTGAGACTAAGCACTATCTCTATCTGCATTTCCTGCATTGCATAAGGCTACCATTCTGCCTTCCGAGAATAAGCATTGTCTCCATCTGCATTTGCTGCATTGCATAAGGCTACCATTCTTCCTTCTGAGACTAAGCACTGTCTTCATCTGCATTTCCTGCATTGCATAAGGCAACCATTCTGCCTTCCCAGATGAAGCACTGTCTCCATCTGCATTTCCTGCATTGCATAAGGCTACCATTCTGCCTTCCGAGACTAAGCACTATCTCCATCGGCATTTCCTGCATTGCATAAGGCTACCATTTTACCTTCCGAGACTAAGCACTGTCTCCATCTGCATTTCCTACATTGTATAAGGCTACCATTCTACCTTCCGAGACTAAGCACTGTCTCCATCTACATTTCCTGCATTGCATAAGGCTACCATTCTGCCTTCCGAGGTTAAGCTCTACCTCTATCTGCACTTGCATGGCTGAAAGATCGCTGCTTTTTTACACTTGCATGGCTGAAAGATCGCCGTTTTAGTTTACACTCGCATGGCTAAAAGATTGCCGCTTTATTTTACACTTGCATGGCTGAAAGATCTCCACTTTATGCATTGCATGGGCTGAAAGATCGCCAAATACTGCATCTCATGGGCTAAAAGACCGCCAAATTATCCAAAGGTGTCATTGTTCGGAGACACCATTTTCAGAGCCCGAGAATGCCATTCTATGCCCTGAGGATCTCCTTTAATCTTTTGCATATCATTATTCAAAGGCATCATAGTTCGGAGGCATCATTTTCATAGCCCGAGAGCATTATTTCATAGCCTGTGAATACTTTATTTTATGATTCATGGCCCAGGACATCATGGTCTGAGGATGTCACCCTAACCGCCCAAAGACAGCATTCATGGTCCAACGGGAACTTGCATCATGTTTAAATTTACGCACAATATATGCTTGTATTGCTTATTTGCAGGTAAAACGGCGAGCAACGGCTATCTCAGCAGGAGCAATCTCGCTCCAGTTCCCGCAACCCTATTAGACCTTAACCATTCATCCTGACATGATTGCGCACGTTCTTGAAAAGGTCTCCATCGGCATACTGCGCCGACGGATCCTAAACTAAATATGGCCTGATTCCTATAAGACCAGGGATATGTAGGCAGCTCAGGAGCCAGAGCACGGCCAATCTCTTCAAACCATTTCGTTCGGTCAAAAATTGACCATCATATCTTTACCCGACAACTCTTTCATCATTCCCGGGTAAAGAGGGACAGCTGTTGATACCCAATTTTTTCCTGTATTTTTTATATGCAACACACCTTTAAAAATAGCATGTATATGTATATATAAGTATATCCCAATGTTACATTATTTTTCTTAATTTTTAAAAGATTTTCAAATCAATTTACCGTCTTATTTTATCAAGAAAAACCCAATAATTATCCCCAAATTATCATTTTGGTGATTTATTATTGGATTCTAATTTTTATATTAAAATATAGCTAAGACATTTTTCAAATTTGTTTTACAAATTTATTTGGTTTTTTTAAGGATAAAATTGCATAATTGCAATATAAGCCATTTTTATGTTTAAATCCGTCTCATGCTTCTAAAGTGGGATTCTGTATTTTTAAATTGACAATTATTTATAAGTCATTTTAGTGCTTTTAATTTGTTTTCAGAATTTTTTTTATTTTTTTTATAAATTAAATGGGGAAAAGGGGATATTTAACTTATAGCCACATTTGGCCTAATTAAACCCAATACCGAACCCAAATTAAACCAAACCAAGACCCAAGCCCAATCCTAAATCTACCCGACCCAACCCAGACTAAATCCTGGTCATTGATCATTTTTGATCGACGGTCCAGATCCGCCCTTACCAAATTAAACCAAACAACCCCCGAGACCCCTCTCATTCCTCACTCAACCGACTCTCTCTCTCTCTATGTATCTCTGGTTCTCTATTGAACCTTCCCCCTTCCCCTCCTCTCTGATGAGTTCCATCCATCTTCTTCGGCCACCTCCTGGCCTGAATCCATGGTGGTTTCACTACCCACCAGCCTTCTATGGCTCCTCACGCTTGGTTACTGAAGTTTCATGACTTGACCACGAAGAGCTGGGTCCAGACCCTTGTTGATTCAATTTTCACGGCTATCTCTGGCCTTGCTCTGGCAAGCCATGTCTGTTTCAAGCCTGACCTCGACTCCTTCTACTTAGATCCAAGCATTTCTCACCATTTGGGTTTCTTTGAAACCCTAAATTTTGAGGTTTTTCTGCTCTCTATAGATCTATTCCAGATCCATATTTTCCCTAAGCTTTAAACAATTTTCTAATATTTCTTTCAAAAATTATGCTTTCAAAGCCTTTATTTTCCGATCTAGGGTTTTTAGATGTTTCTCTGATTTTTCTTTTTCTTTTGTGTGCTTCTTCGACTATGTTTCTTCTACTGTGATCTTTGTGTTTCTTCTATAGTGTTATCTTTAAGTTTTTGCTACCATGTTCTTATTAGTTTCCTCTACTGTATTTTTAAGTTTCTGCTACTGTGTTCTTAATCAGTTTCTTCTACTATGTTTCTCATTAGCTTCTTCTACTATGTTTCTTTTACTGTGTCTTGCATGTTGTTCTTTTACTATGCTTCTCATGAGTTTCTACTACTGAAAGAGCATCCTAAGGGTCTCAGTTCCCTTTCTGAGACTTCTGAACCTGTTTCGATTAGTATCTTTTCCTTGATTGCTTATCCTCTCACCTCTGCACTCGATTGATGGAAAAAACTCTAGAATTTGAGGCTTCATCTGAGTTTTGAGGCCATTGGCTATGTGATTTGCTTGTGCTTCATCTCTGAACATGCCTGATTTCAAAAACCCTAATCTTTTGGACCTATTTGAGTTCCTGGAGTTGTTTCATCTACTACTTCATTAAGTTTCAAAATCATTGTTTCAATTTTGTTTCTTCATATGATTCTGACTTTTTCTAAACTCTATAAGACCTTTTGCTTGACCCTTTTTTGCATGCCTGATACTTGTGTGCTCTTTATATGTGCTAAACTTCCCTCTAGAAGGGCTTCAATTTTTGATTAATTTCAGACTTCCTTTGTACAAGTTTTATTGATTTCTTTCCTTGTTTGCTGACTACCCTGTTACTTGACTTAAGTTAAAAAAATGTTTCTCAGCTTTTCTGACTTGTTTCATTCATAGACTAGTGATTACAAAATCTTTGATCCTTGATTTACTGGCTACTAATTGATTTCTCTTACCTTATTTATGCAATTGTGTATTTCAAAGCTCTGCCCCTAAAATAAACTTCTATGTATTTACCCCTAATTGCCTACTTTGCACAAGATGTTTATTTGATTTCTTTCCTTAAATAGTTTTACCTTTTGAGTCCAAATTCCTTAATTAAAGGAAGACTTGTGTTGATTGATTCTTAATTGACATCCAGTTCCTTAATTGTTTTCTTACCTTATTTCTGCATGTTTTTCACACACAAATACATGACACTTTCATTAGCACACCCATCACTCATAGTCTTTCTGAACTTACACTTACACACAATAGCATTCTCTCTTATTGTCTGCATTGTGGCCTGTTTACAAGACCTACTGCTTTCTCTATTTGTTTCTTTGAAACTGGTATGTCCTGATTTAAGCTTTAGCACCACAACAAAGTGTTTATTTACTGCTTTTGTATCTATGTCAACTCACTATTTCTGTATAGTTCAACACTTACTTTAGCATGCTAATTTCTTTCTGCCTGTTCTATTCTGAATCCCAAACCCCTACCCCTTATGTGTTTGAGCTATGGTTTAAGGCATGGCAATATGCAAATTATTGTCCATGAATTAAATTTGATCCTTTGGGATCCTAGCCTCTAAATAGTGTGTTCTAACATGGTTATGGGTATGCTGGCATTCTCCATTGCTGGGCATACCCACAGCCCGCCCTTGCCTCTTTCAATTTCCCTATCCCCCCTAAACCCCTTATGTGTACTTATCTGTAGCTATTTCCCTCTTTTCCCCCTTTTAGAACATTGTTTCTGCACTTTCACACTCTCTTAGTGAGCCTTGCCTTGGGACCCTTTGAGCTCCCTCTGAACTTGGACACTTGAGGGCTGGCCCTTTCACACTGCACTTGTCCTAATCTGATAATACATTTGGGTATGAGCATTGCCCGTAGTCCTTTTTGAGGCTCTTAGGGAACTTTGACACACTCGAAAGGGAGAAAGGCTTTGGATCTTGATCTTATGGAGTTTGTTTACCTCATACTTCAGACATGAAGTCTGAATCGGGCTTCCCTTTGGTTGTACTTTTATTTACATTTTCTGATGTATTTTACTTTTTCTGGGCTATAATAATTTGCAATAAATCTTGGGAATGGCTAGTGAAAAGGGCGGGTAACTATGTATGCAAAGGGTAGATACTATGCTTATAGGTCATTCTAAATTCTGCAACTTTCATATAGAAATCATGCCTATAAGTCATTCTGAATTCTGCATATGCATATAGAAAATATGCCTATAGGTCATTCTGAATATTGTATATCCATTTTCATCTAGAAATCATGTTCATAGGTTTTAAACAATCAACTGCATATAGATATCATGTTCATGTCTTAAAATAAATTCTGCCAGTTAGATACCATGTTTAGAGGTTAAAACCCGTCTTCAGCACCTAGATATCATGCTTATAAGGTCTCTACACTTTTACTATGTCTATAATGCTTCTGACCAACTACGCGTAGAAAGCATGTCTATAGGAATTATTAATCGAATCTGAATCGCTTCATTCACGTCTAGAGCTAAACCAGTAATAACAAGGATCATCATTTGCAGAACTCATGACCTTCATAAAAAACTTGATTTCTTTAATAATCTGACAACCTTTTTAACCAGTACGTATTCAGTTTATTATTATTGCTTTCTAAATTCAGTAGATACCATGCCTATAGGATCCTTGTCCAACCCTTAGGCAAGCCTTAGGGCGAAGTTATAAACTGAATCTGTGTTATTAACTACAACAAGCAGGCAGGCCTGATTCGGGCTTCTTATATGAATTATGTAATAAATTAGTCTGCCTCAACTTTTAAGTTCTTAACCAGACCATAAACACTATGTGAAAGTCATGCTAATTATGTGTTTTCTTTATTCAAGGAGGTATATCTGAGCCTTTTACTTGTTATGTACTTTCCCCCAACTTGCTATACATGTTTTTGTATGTCGCCTTAGAATTTTGCTTTTGAAACTACAAATAAGCCTAATATCCCTCCCCCTTAGGATTAGTAGTCCTAAATGCCTCCGGGACTGATAAGGATTGGGATGGGTAATAGCATGCAATAAGTAAAGGAGACCATTTCGCACTTTAATACCTTAACGGGGTGGGAAATGGTAGATATGGATATGATGACCACGCGATAACGTCTCGTATATCCCCTCACTGCGGAGTGATTACCGGATGTTGTGTGGCGTGATCCATATTATTAATAAACCTAGGACTCCCCTTTTTTCCTTTGTTTCTTTGTTTCTTCTAAAGATTTCAAACTATTTCAGCTTCCTTTTAATTCTTTCCAATTTTGTTTGTAACCATTATGTAAAAATCCCCTCTTATTTGAAGTTTTATTTGCCTACATGTTATTTGCACTTAAATGCACAATAATAGTCTGGTCGGAACCACACTAGTGGATCCTGAGGGGTGCCTAACACCTTCCCCTTGGGATAATTTCAAGCCCTTACCCAATCTCTGGTTACTCAAATCAAACCTTCTTGGTGTCTTAATGCACCTTAATCATTAGGTGGCGACTCTTAAATTCAAACCCAAATTCCCCAAAAGGGAATGAGTTGTCCTCCCAAATGTTATAAACCCGATTTAGCGAGAAAAAGGGGGTGCGGCATTGGGATAGGCCATACTGGATGCTAACTCCTTCAAGCAAATTCAGTGTTAGTAGTGCTTGGCAAATTGTAAGGCATAGAGCTGATCCTAATCAGGAATTCAAGTTAATGTGGATTAAAGGCTTACCATTTAAGATATCCTTCTTTTTGAGGAGATTGTGGAGGAAGAAAATAGCCACTGATGACATATGGAGGAGGCAAGGGAAAATGGTGATGCCTAGGCATTGGTGTTGTCAGCAGCCCCAAGAGGAATCTATTGAGCACATATTTATCACAAGTCCTACTGCTTCTAAATTATGGAACTTGTTCATGGGGGCTGTTGGAATTACTGTGCCATTGATTCTATTGAAGCAGGTTATAAGGCATTAGTGGTATGCTCAATGTTGTACAAAGCTAAAGCCATTGTTTCAAGCAGTATCGGCTATCATCACTTGGGAACTTTGGAAGATAATAAAGGCAGGTAAGCATGGGGGTTCAGTGTCAACAAATATGGTGATTCATGATATCAATAGAACATTGCATCAACTAGCAAGAGTGAGGTATGCTTGGATGCCTAATATTCCCTTGTTATGGCCAGACATAACTCAATATTTTGAAGGATATAAACCTATATTGATCACTACAAGAGTAACACGGCAGCTTCCTTTTCATGGTTGGTACAAATGCAATACTGATGGAGCCTTAAAAGGAAATCCTGGTCCTAGCTTATTAGGCGTTTTTGTGAGGAATGATGAAGGTGATGTGGTGTATGCAAGGGCAGTAGACCTAGGAGTGACAACTAATGTGGTGGCTGAAGCTAAGGCTATTCTTCAAGGATTGGAATACTGTGTGGAGCATGATCTTCACCCTCTTATATTGGAGACTAACTCATTAGTGATGAAGAAAGTAATAGAAGGGGAATGTGATCCTCTTTGGGTAATTGCAAATGATGTGAAGAAAATTAGAGAGATGAAGGGCAACTTCAATGTGATCTTTCAACATGTGTTCAGAGAAGGCAACTCAGTGGCGGATTTTATAGCTAACATTGTTTTCTTTTTTGCAGGTACATCTGAGTTTCATTCATTTACTGAACTGCCTAGTGCAGGGAGTAGGTTGATTAATCTAGACAAGTTGGGTTAGAATAGCAAAAAGAAGAGCCTCAGACTGATGGCTTCACAGGATTGGAATCTGCACAAACCTGCTTGTGTCTTTTATGTCTCATTCTGGATGCTATTGAGGTACATTCTAGTAGTATTAGCATGGTCACATGCTCATTCTAAGGGTGCTTTGATAGTGTACATGAACAATGTGATAAGCATGTATTGGATGGTGCAATTTATTCTACTTCTGATATGTTCAAATGTTAAGGAAATGGTTGAATCTGTTATGTGGAATTCCTGGAGATTGTTGAATCATTTCTCAGTGGTATTAACACGTCATCATGATCAATCTGAGGATTGTTTAGTAATATTTAGAATGGTTTCTACATTAAAGGTTCGGGAAGACAAGGATCTGCACTTACAAGAACATAAAATCACCTTGCTCTGGTGTCGCTAGCTTAAAGCCAGCCCTGGCCTGGTTTTCGTCTTGCAACGCCTGATTAAAGTCAGCCCAACCTGGCTTTTGCCTTGCAAAGCCTGCTTAAAGCCAGCCCCAGCCTGGCTTTTGCCTTGCAACGACTGCTTAAAGTCAGCCCCAGCCTGGCTTTTGCCTTGAAAAGCCTGCTTAAAGCCAGCCCCAACCTGACTTTTGCCTTGAAAAGCCTGTCTAAAGCCAGCCCCAGCCTGGCTTTTGCCTTGAAAAGCCTACTTAAGCTAGCCCCAGCCTGGCTTTTGCCTTGAAAAGCCTGCTTAAAGCCAGCTCCAGCCTGGCTTTTGCCTTGAAAAGCCTGCTTAAAGCCAGCCTCAAGATAAGTGTGGCCATGCTTTTTTACATAATAATATTGAGGATTGACCACATAATTTATACTTAGATAGACTCAGTACACTGCATATGGAGATCATATTGTAGCAACACTAATGATTGGAAGATCATATTGGCTTCAATTCTGTGGTGGAGATGTTTGGAATTCATTCTAGCCTATGGACTGGATACACCGGCGCCTGGTGGGAGCTTGATAGGTGCTTCTTGGTATTTTTTACTGGCAATTAGATTCACATACACTGACAGGAGAAGGAACCATTCAATGGAAAATGTTGTAATAACTAGTTCATTAGACTTTACCTTTCCTATCTTTTTAGTAGCTAGTAGCTTCATGCAACTTCTATTTTGGTTTGGACATCTTGTAAGCTTTGGACCCATTTTGGGATTTTATTTATATATTAGCCACTAGGCAGCCTGCCTAGTGGTATATTTGCTAAAAAAAAGTATAAAGTATGTGCATATGCACTTCTATTTTTATGTTTTTTGGTCTATTATTGAACTAACACTGGATGAAATACTTGCATAAAATTTTATAATAGGAAGAAATAGTATAAAAAGAAGGGGGGGGTGATGAATTTATACTTTGAATGAATTTAAAAAATAAAATAAAGATAACAAATAAATCATACTCAAGATATTATTGATAAGTTTACAACTTAATTAATCCGAGCAACAAAATAGAAGAATAAAAGTAGATGAAATTTTATTACAAGAAAAAAATCATGGTCTTCTGTAGTATATAATAATGGGAGTAGCGGACAAGGATGTGAACAATTTTAATTTATGGATGACTTAATAACATGGACAAAGAATAAAAAAGTGAGAAAAATATATAAGTAAATAACTTCACTGTAGAGTTATTTAAAAGGATAAGACTATTGCTAGAAATAGGTCAGCGGATACAGTATTGACTCTTTCCCACTTCTCCCCGCCCCCCTCAGATTTGTAAGATAGTTTGTTATTGGCAAGTTGGAAGTTGGATTCTTCCCACATCGGAAGAAAGAAGTTCCGTGCCTGTCATGTGAAACACTTCCGGGACCGACCTTACTCGTACCGTACCTGTTAGCCTCGGAACTGATCATTATAAAATAGCACATAACAAGCACGAGATTGTCTCAACAGGCACGAGACTGACTCAACAGGCACGAGATTGTCTCAACAGGCATGAGACTGACTCAACAGGCACGAGATTGTCTCAACAGGCACGAGACTGACTCAACAGGCACGAGATTGTCTCAACAGGCACGAGACTGACTCAACAGGTACGAGATTAACTCAACAGGCACAAGATCCTAGAGTTAATTATTTATTTGAATTTTAAATACAAAATTCGAATAAATAGTCGTGTCTATTTGTGAAACAAGACATCCTATCAGAAAGGGTCTGTTTGTTGCCTATAAATACACAAGAATTCCAACGAAGAGGATATAGAAAATCACAAGTGTTACTGCGGTCTTTGTTGTATCCTGAAGAGAATCGTTTTGTATTTTCCCTAAATTAGTATACAGGCGATAACTCTTTAAGGACAGTCGATTTTCACGCCTCAAAGCCAGTTTTGATTATTATTTTTCTAACAATCTTAAAGAGTTATTCTGCTATGGAGAAATTGATGTCTGTTGTTGAGAATCCGAAGGAGTTCATCAAACTTGATCGCTTTGATGGAACGAACTTTACCCGTTGGAGAGACAAGATGATATTCTTGTTGTCCGCTCTCAATATCTACTATGTTCTTGATTCTGCCTTGCCTCTGATGTCTGAGCCCACAGTAGAAGATTCTAATGTAGTCAAGGAAGAAAGGAAGAAACAAGAACATGATGAACTGTTATGTCGCGGCCATATTCTGAATACTTTGACAGATCGACTCTATGATCTTTACTGCAATCTGAAGTCGCCAAGAGAGATTTGGACTGCTCTACAAACTGCATACCAGAATGAAAAACGAGGTATTGACAAATTCCTGGCTCTGCAGTACTTTGAATTTAAAATATTTGATACTAGGCCTATAATGGATCAGATTCATGAACTGCAAATCTTAGTATCAAAACTAAGTGATCTTGAAGTTAAAATTCCTGATGCACTTCAAATAGGTGCTATTCTTTCGAAATTGCCTTCCTCTTGGAATGACTATAGAAAGAAAATCCTACATTCTATGGATAAAATGACTGTGGAACAATTTCGTACTCACATTCAAATTGAAAGTGAGACTCGTGCTCGTGATGTTATTAGTCAGCCTTCGAGTTCCGCAGTCAATTTTGTCAGTCAGAATGGTTCAGGAAGTGGGAACAAACATCTGAAAGTTTCCAAAAAGTCTTCTTTTAAAAAGAGAAAGAACTTTAGTTGTCATCATTGTGGAAAGAAAGGCCATATGATTCGGGACTGCAGATATAGAAAGGCAGGAATAAATTTCAATGCAGGCAATACCGAAAAGTCTAGAAAGATTGAAAAATCTGGAAATTCTGAAAAGGCAAACATAGTGGAAAATTCTGCCCAAGGACTGGTTGCCGGTTTCCGCAATGCAAATTGGTATGGTCATAGAGTTGAATGTGGCTACCGCTGCTACAAATACTCAAGACTAGTGGCTAGATTCGGGTGCTACTATTTATGTCTGTTATGACAAAATGATGTTCAAGACATATGCAGAAGTGTAGGATTCTGAACAAGTCTTGATGGGAAACCATGTTGCGGAAGATGTTGCTGGAAAAGGAAGTATTGAGATTAACTTCACATCTGGCCAGAAGTAGACGTTACTGAATGTGTATCATGTTCCTGATATCAAGAAAAACTTAATGTCCGCTGCTTTGCTGTCAGAGAAAGGCTTCAAGATAGTTATTAAGTCTGATCATGTAATAGTGTCTAAGAATGGTGTTTTTTGTTGGAAAAGGCTATAACTGTAATGGCATGTTCAAATTGAGTATTAATGAAATAAATTATGTTTCTGCTTACATCATTGAGTCTAATTCTTGTTTATGGCATGCTAGACTAGGACATTTAAATTTTGGCTCCTTGAATTATATGTCCAAAAATGGTTATATCTCATGTAAAACTCAACATATAAAATGTGAAATTTGCATACAAGCAAAGATGACAAAGAAACCATTTCGTAAAGTTGAAAGATCCACAGAACTATTAGATTTAATACATTCAGACTTGTGTGAATTAAATGGAGAATTAACTAGAGGAGGCAAAAGATATTTTATTACTTTTATAGATGACTTCTCTAGATTTACATATGTTTACCTACTTAGAACTAAGGACGAAGCTTTTCAAAAGTTTAAAGAATACAAGTCTGTTGTGGAAAATCAAAGGAGTAGGAAAATTAAAATTATTCGAAGTGATAGAGGCGGAGAATATTTTCCTAACGAATTTAATAAGTTCTGTGAAGAGCATGGCCTAATACATCAAATGAGTGCCCCTTATACTCCTCAACAAAATGGGTTAGCGGAAAGAAAAAATAGAACTTTGGTGGATATGGTTAATGCTATGTTACTTAATGCACATTTGCCACATAATTTATGGGGTGAAGCACTACTAACTGCATGTTATATTTTAAATAGAGTGCCTTCAAAAAGTATGCATATTTCGCCTTATGAGCTTTGGAATGGTAGAAAATCAAATTTAAATTATTTTAAAGTGTGGGGGTGTATATCCTATTATAGAGTACCTGACCATCAAAGAACAAAATTGGGTCCTAGAGGAATTAAAAGTGTTTTTATAGGATATGCACAACACTCCAAAGCTTATAGACTGCTAGATCTAGAATCTAATGTCATTATAGAATCTATACATGTTGAATTTATTGAAAATAGATTTATAAATGACAATGTTGATGAAATGACTGAAATAAATGGAAAACGTATTGATGCTAATAAATTGTCGCTTCCTGAAATTATTAAAACTAAGGAAAGAAGTGATGATATGCAGATAGAACCAAGGAAAAGCCAAAGAATAAGAAAGGAAAAACATCTTGGTTCTGATTTTATTTCTTCACAATCTATAGTATTTCTTGTTGAAGGAGATAGGACAAACGTTTGTAATCAAATTCCAATTGTATTAAATGTTGAAGAAGACCCAAAGACGTTTCAAGAAGCAATGTCTTCTAGAGACGCTGCTTTTTGGAAAGAGGCCATTAATGATGAAATAGACTCAATTATATCCAACAACACTTGGGTTTTGGTTGATCTTCCTCTTGGATCAAAACCTATAGGTTGTAAGTGGGTCTTTAGGAGAAAGTACAATACAGATGGTTCTGTCCAAACCTTCAAAGCAAGATTAGTTGCAAAAGGTTTCACTCAAAAGGAAGGCATAGACTATTTTGATACATATGCTCCTGTTGCAAGAATAACATCCATTAGAGTCCTTTTATCCTTGGCCTCTATCTATGATCTTTACGTACATCAAATGGATGTTAAACAGCCTTTTTAAATGGGAACCTTAGTGAAGAAATATATATGCAACAACCTGAAGGATTTGTTCTTCCGGGAAACGAGAAGAAAGTTTGTAAATTGATAAAGTCTCTTTATGGTCTTAAACAAGCGCCTAAACAGTGGCATGAAAGATTTGATAGTGTAATACTATCAACCGGATTCGTACATAATAATGCAGACAAGTGCATTTACTCTAAATTTACAAAAGAATATGGAGTAATAATTTGTTTATATGTCGATGACATGCTGATTTTTGGTACGAATCTACAAGGAATTACCGAGACCAAAAAGTATCTAACCTCAGTTTTTAAAATGAAGGATTTAAATGAAGTTGATACTATTTTGGGAATCAAGGTCAAAAGAGATAACAAGCAAGTGACTTTGTCACAAGCACATTATATAGATAAAATCCTTACTAAATTCAGTCATTTAGGAATAAAGGGGTATAATACTCCTTATGATTCTAGTGTTAAGCTAACTGCAAATACTGGAAGAGCAGTAGCACAGTTGGAGTATGCAAGTGCGATAGGTAGTATGATGTATGCAATGCATTGCACTAGACCCGACATTGCATTTGTTGTTTGTAAACTTTCAAGGTTTACCAGTAATCCAGGTAATGATCATTGGAAAGCAATAAGTAGAGTACTTGGATATTTAAAATATACAAAGCACTTAGGCATTTGCTATAATGGTTTTCCTAATGTATTAGAGGGATATTCTGATGCAAGTTGGATTACAAGTGTTAATGATAATAAATCCACATCAGGATGGATATTTACTCTAGGCGGTGGAGCCATTAGTTGGGCATCCAAGAAACAAACATGTATTTCCCATTCTACTATGGAATCTGAATTTATTGCATTAGCAGCTGCTGGAAAAGAAGCAGAATGGCTGAGGAATATGTTACTTGATATAAAGTTGTGGCCACAACCTATGCCAGCCATTTCCATATTCTGTGATAGTGAGACTACAATATGTGTTGCTCACAATAAAATATATAATGGGAAATCGAGACATATAAGCTTGAGACATGCTTATATAAGAGAATTAATTACAAATGGAGCTATAGCTATAATATATGTGAGATCAAATAAGAATTTGGCTGATCCACTTACGAAGCCATTAGGTAGAGATGTAGTACAACAAACTTGTGGAGGGATGGGGCTGAGACCCTTAAATTAAATACAAGGAATAGGAACCCCACTTTGAGTTAGTATACACTCTAACAATATAAGTTCAATGGGTAATAACAAGTTACTTGTATTGTTTAAGCACTGATCTCCTCTTTAGGAGCCCTAATTCTAATGTACTACTTACTGTTATATGAGGAGTTAAGGAGTTGTTAAATGCTTGTTATAACAGGGGCATAAAGACAAACTCCAAAGTGCATACTGTTACATGAAGAGGTTGATTAATCTTAATGGAATTATTAATGTCTGGAGTAACAGGGACATATTAACTAATTCCACCTATATGAATATTGAAGTGGTGCCGCTTCTAGCAAGATTTAAAGGGTTGATCTTGTAAATATTCATGAATTCAGGATGAGCACATGGCCGTAAACGTGCTAAAGCGAATACTGGATTTTCTAAGCTACTAGATAACGCTGTGTGTGTGGTATTTTCGGTTTTGGCACAAGGATTTGTGGTTCAAATCTTAAGATACCATTAACTTCGTCAAAACTTTAATATACTTACACTAAAGGAAAGTTCAAATCTGTAAAAGATACTTTCAATTATTCAATAACAAACTAGTGGGGGGTTGTAAGATAGTTTGTTATTGACAAGTTGGAAGTTGGATTCTTCCCACATCGGAAGAAAGAAGTTCCGTGCCTGTCATGTGAAACACTCCCGGGACCGACCTTACTCGTACCGTGCCTGTTAGCCTCGGAACTGATCATTATGAAATAACACATAACAGGCACGAGATTGTCTCAACAGACACGAGACTGACTCAACAGGCACGAGATTGTCTCAACAGGCATGAGACTGACTCAACAGGCACGAGATTGTCTCAACAGGCACGAGACTGACTCAACAGGCACGAGATTGTCTCAACAGGCACGAGACTGACTCAACAGGCACGAGATTAACTCAACAGGCACGAGATCCTAGAGTTAATTATTTATTTGAATTTTAAATTCAAAATTCGAATAAATAGTCGTGTCTGTTTGTGAAACAAGACATCCTATCAGAAAGGGTCTGTTGGTTGCCTATAAATACACAAGAATTCCAACGAAGTGGATATAGAAAATCACAAGTGTTACTGCAGGCTTTGTTGTATCCTGAAGAGAATCGTTTTGTATTTTCCCTAAATTAGTATACAGGCGATAACTCTTTAAGGACAGTCGATTTGCACGCCTCAAAGCCAGTTTTGATTATTATTTTTCTAACAAGATTGTTAATGGTGAAACTGTTGTGTAACTTGAAAAAATCTGAGATTGATAAAGAAGCGAAAAAATGGAAGAACGCTAATGGGTGAGACCCCCGGTGTATTCTCTCATGTGTGGTGTGTCGTATGTATCCCAAACGTGGAATATCATAGCTAGCCCGGATCTCTATTTTCATGAGGATAGTTACTATGTTGCATGATTTCAAGATAACATGGATATGAATGAGATCCTGTTCTGGGGAATCCAATACTATTCGAAATCGACCAATCATTTTAAAATCATGGACTCCTGCATTTGATTCCAGCCAGTGTTTTAAAATGCGTGAGTATAGAGCGAGACGTTTTACATATGCCTCACTTGGCGTAAGCCCCGTGGTACGGGACGTAAGCCCATGGGTATTTAATTTTAGATATTTTATAAAATAATATAATTACAATAAATATTTATAAATAGGTAAAATTGCATAAAAATTAAAGAAAACTCTAAATGTGTGAAATATATATATAGATATGCTCCATCCCCACAAAAAAACTAGTCAAAATAATTTATTATACGGTACTTACAAACATAAGTAACTTGAGTTGAAAAGAATAAAGTTTTCTACATAGAGAAACAAAAAGGATGACTAACCTGCAATTTGAACTTTGAACCTGCTGCTATGAAGGAGAATGGAGTTCTACTTGTATTTGCTAAAAAAATTGACTATTCGTTACTTTTGGGAGATAGTAGAAGAATAAGATAAAGAATTGGGAAAGACCTTAGGCTTCTATCAATAAAAAATGTCTTGACTTTTAAATTTAATATTTCAGTTTATTTTTAAAACTTTTGAGTAATCACAAGTTTACTTTTGAGAATTTGGTTATTTTATGAAGAACTTATTCATCAAATTTTATTTTCAATTTGAAACAGTCTCTGGGACTTACGCCTCACTACAAAAATACATCTTGAACACTCGGGTGTACGCCCCAAATTGTTGGACGTACGCCTCTTGAGACTTTCGTCCCACACCATCGTCTCGGGGAAATTTTGGTGCGCCTCTCCCCGGAGCTCGTCCCCAAAGTGCCTTTTAAAGCACTAATTTTAGCTTTAAGTTTATGACTGAGATCCATCTTTGGGTCAAGTTCCCAAAATTGCCCATCAGTTGTTGGGGCTGTGGTTCTTGGGGCAGGAATGCAAATGCATTGGGGAAGCCATGGTTTGTTGATGAGTGTACAACCAAGCAAACTAGCATCTCCTACGCAAGAATGTTAATTGAGGTGAATGTCTCTAAACCATTGCTTGGAAAGATCACAATAGTGGAACCCAATGGATAGAAATTTCTGCAGGAGGTGGAGTTTGATTGGAAGCCCCAATTCTGTCCTCAATGCTTAACCATACGATATGTTTGTCCCCCTCAAAAACCTGAGCAACAACTATCTGAGTAATAAGTTAACAATAAGAGAAGAAGTGGTGTAAAGAAGATGGTCCGGGAATAGAAGGCCAAAGATTTACTCTCAACTAGTCAACATGCCGCCCAGAATAAGCAGGTTGTCCATATTGAGGTAGTTCAGCCTCTACCTACCATCAATGAAGAAAGACATCAGCAGAAAGAAGTTGGTTCTCAACATAAAATGCCAACTCTAGGTGGAACAATTGAGACCTCTTTAAAAGGTAAGTAGATAATGCAAAGTCCAGAGTTGAACCTTATTAATTTCCCACGGTTAAGTGTTGGTGTAGTCACAAAAACTACAAGGAAGCCTTTGACTATGCAAAAGGAGGACAAGAGACCTAGACAAGCTAAACCTATAGACTTATGAGGTAAACAAGTTTCTCAATGACTTATCTTATATGGAATATTAGAGGCAGTGACGAAGCCCGTAATTTTTCCAAGAGTGTTCAAACTTGAACGAAGTAAAAAAAAAAATTATCGACAAAAGAGTGTTTCAATATATGTTATATACCTCTAAAACTTAATATTTTACCTATATATACCGTGTAATGTTTTTACGAAGGGTGGGCAATTGACCACCCTTAAGTGAAAGTAGCTTCGTCCATGATTAGAGGTGTAAATAAAGTATATAAATAGAGAGAGCTGAGGAATTATATTACTTCAAAAAATATTAAGCTAATGGGACTGCTGGAAACAGAGTTAAACAATATAGGTGTGCAAAAATTGCTAAAGCTATTTCTCCTACATGGATATACTTAGTAACTATTCCTTTGCTGCTAATGGAAGGATTTGGCTGATGTGGGGTCAAGGCTTATTTAACGTAATAGAGCTGAACATGGAAGCTCAACTTATCAATTGTGAAGTTAGAGACTTAACCTCTATTTTTTAATGTGTCTTGATAGTTGCATATGGCTTCAACACTATGGAGGAAAGGAAATCTTTATGGGACAGTCTTCAAACTATTTCACACACTATTAATCATCCATGGTTAGTGTGTGGGGATTTCAACACAATAACTGCCACTGATAGAATGAGTTGTAGTCCAGTGAGTTTTAATTAAGTAAATGATTTTTCAGACTATATTATTGTTACTATTCTAAGTGAATTACAATGGAAAGGAGAATTCTTCACTTGGACAAATAAGCAATAGGGAGCTGATAGAGTTTGGAGATAAGCAACAGGAAGCTGATAGCGTTAGGAGTGAAATTGTAGAGCATTTGACAAGTGCGATTGGATAATATTGTGAGGCCATATTGTCTTAGAGTATGATCTCCCTAATATATTAGATCATGCCCAACGTTGCCGTCTTTAAAAATTACTAATCATAGTATTAGAGTACCATTCCGATTATTCAATATATGGAGTGAATATGATCAATTCTTAAAGATGATTGATACCATCTGGAAGCTTTAACTATCTAGAGATCCAATGCAGAACGTGTGGAACAAGCTTAAGGCCCTTAGAGCAGCATTCATATAACTGAACCAAAGAGAATTCCAATCTACTTTACTGAGAATTGATCAAGCTAGAGATGATCTAAAATGCGTTGAAGCAGCACTTGCAGCAGTTATGATGGTTCATTTGTGAGCAACGAAAAAGAAGCTATGAAGAACCTTGATAAATGGATCCTACTTGAAGAGAGTGTACAAAGACAAAAGTCTAATCCCAATGAATCCACGTTGTACCCTATTTTGTACTAGTCAAAACACAATACAACTAATGGTCCTTCTGAAGTTGATAAAAGAGAGTCATCACCTAATATTTTAAGGTATATTACAATACATATAGGTTTATGAGATTATTATTCTAATGATCTGTTAACCGGTGAGACTTGGGTAAGGGTTCTAGTTATTCTAAGGAAAAGGTGTTAGGTATCCCTTAAAATCTAACTGAGGTGGCTCCTTAAACTTAAACCAGGTCTGGGGAAAGAAAAATCTATATTCTTCTTAGTTAGTGATTAAAGTGGTTAAGTAAGATTTGTAAAAAATATTTTGAAACCTTGTTTGAAAAACTCATTATTTCGGGATAGGTTGTGTATTCCATTTGAAAAGAGAGATATTATTTGTGAGGTTGTGTAACTTGTAAAGCAAAAGATTTACCCTTTAGAAATATGTCTCAAGTTGGAATACCTTTATCTTTGAAGACTGTTTTAGCGAGAAATGCTCGTATTTAAAAAACTCGTCGATGCCCGTTCTTATAAACTTGATTGTGTGACTATCTTTATTTTTTAAAATAGCCTATTATGGTATGTGATCTGCTTTGAAGCATTCTCAAGAAGTGTTGGTTTTCGTTCTCAAGTCTGCTACATACTTAAAGTTGAAAATCATTAGTGATAAACGTGAGTAAACTATTTATTTATTGAAAGAACTAGTTTTAAAACTGTTAAGAAGCTCAAGTATGCTAAAGTAACGAAAAGCAGGTGACTTTTTATAATCATATTCGATCCTCCTTTTACCTAAAAGCCATGGTTTGCCAATGTTTCATAAGAAAAACATCAAACAACAATCTATAGCAATGTTAGTTTCCAAATATATATATATATATATATATATGTCACGACCCAAACCGACCCGGTCGTGATGGCGTCTAACATTAAACTAGGAAAACCGACACATTCCCAATTTAATCCACATTTCATTTAGAACTTAAGAAAAACCATTTTTCAACTGAAATCCGATAAAAGTTATGAAGTCAAAATCACACAAAGCGGAAAAATACAAGCTCGACCTCGGGTGTCACTAAGTCATGAGCCATGCTACAATAGCTTTGAAACATGACAAGACCAAATAGTCTGAAAATAGCAACAATATACTAATAGGAAGATAGGGATGGAGAAAAACGGAACTGCGAATCGACGGGCAGCTACCTCGCTGTCTCCATGAATTCCGCGACCGGAATAGTCAACAACCGCTACCGTGCCCTGAGATACCTGGATCTGCACACGTGAGTACACTAACTAAGTAAGTAACAAATCCAAACTATGGACTGACAGGTAGTGACGAACCAAACCTCAACAAGTAATACATTTAAATAGTACAGAAAAGTATGCATGCTTGCAGTTCAAGTATAAAACTCAATAGTAAATAAATACCATCTGAACAGAACAGAGTATAAAGCTCAGCAAATCTCTATGTACCAATGTATAAAATGCATAAAGGAATGTACCGTGTACCACCACTAACAAGTGCTCAACCACTCGGTACTGTATATGGACATCCAGCCTAGGGAAGATCCATCCCGGAATATATACATATCACTGAGCGCAGTCATCCAGTACCGAGGAAGGCCATTCTAGCCCTATGGAGAAGATCCATCTCTAGGTATAAATACTTCGGACAAGATCCATGTCCAGGGAAGATCCATCCCTCAATAACATCAACTGCACTCACTGGGGTATAAAGACTCCAGAGGGGTTCCTTTCAGCCCAAGCGATATAACAAGCTAACGAAGGCATAATCAATATCCCGTTGCGGCGTGCAGCCCGATCCCACACTATCACTCAATATCAAGTTCTCGACCTCACTTAGTCATGACTCTCCAGTCTCACATACACGGGCTCAAAATGTCATGATACTATCCCGAACAATGATATGATCTGTGAAATAACAATAATTGAGACTGAGATATGATATAATATGCATGAACAGAGCTGAGTATAGAATATCAATGAAGCTAATTATATGACAGCAAAAAACGACCTCTCGGACCTCAACAGTATCGGCGTGAAGCCTTAACATGATAATTATCATGATTTACAGCTCATTAACTTAATCACATAATCACAACACAGATATCAGCAAGAAAGAGTCACTAAGCGGTGCCATGGAATGATCCAAGCTATGATTCTCACGGTGCACGCCCACACGCTCGTCACTTGGCATTTGCGTCACCTCAATAGTAATCATAGAACACATATTTCGGGGTTTCGAACCCTCAGAACCAAGTTTGAAAGTGTTACTTATCTCAAATTAAGCCATAACTCTAGCCCGCGATGCCCTTGCCTCTCGATTCGACCTCCAAATGCTCTGATTCTAACCAAAAATCAGTATACATCATTAAAACACACTAAAGGAACAAAACCCAAGCAAATATAATCAAATTAACTCAAAAATGCTAAAATTGGCCAAACCCGCCCCCGAGCCCACATCTCAGAAGTCGATAAAAATTACATCTCTAGAATTCTTATCCTCCCACGAGTCCATACATACCAAAAATATCGAAATCGGACCTCAAATGGCCTCTCTAATCTCCACACAAAGCTCTCCAAAACTCAAGCCCTAGCCTTCCATTTTAACCCTTAAATCCCACTAATTTCATGTCTAATTAGTTAGAAATCACAATATAATCGAGTATTGAGTTTAAAAACCTTACCTCCAACTGTTACCCCTTGAATCCCTCTTCAATTCCTCTCAAAAAGCTCCAAAACCGAACACAAATGGTGGAAAAATGACCAAATTTCGCGAAAGCCTCTATTTATACCTTCTGCCCAATCGCACCTGCGGTTCCAATGTCGCATCTGCGGTCCGCACCTGCGGATCAATCTCTGCTTCTGTGGATTTTCACTTAAAATCCCTCATCCGCACCTGCGATCAACCTTCCGCACCTGCAGGCTCGCAGGTGCAGCTCACCTTCCGCTTCTGCGATGCCCAAACTGCATCTGCGGTATTTTCCCGCTTCTACACTCATCGCACCTGCGGTCCCCTATCTGCAGGTGCGGAAATAACAGAAGCAGTGAAAATTCTGCAACTCCAAATCAACTCCAAACTTTCCGTCAACCACCCAAATCTATCCCGAGGCCCTCAGGACCTCAACTAAATACCCAAACAAGTCATATATCATCATTCAAACTTATTCCAATCTTTGGAACACTCAAAACAACATCAAAATATCAAATCATCCTCGGATTCAAGCCTAAGGATTTCCAAACTTTTGAATTCCGCAACCGATCCATGTCACACCCCTTTTTTTAATCCAAACTTCACTAACCCCTGCATAAATAAATAAAAGGATTTTGCAAAGCTCAAAAGGGTTTTTCAATTTTGAAAGTGACAAAAATTTGTGTTCAAAAGGAGATAATTCAGGGTCGCCACCTGACGTTTGATTTCGGTGTGTCAGGTCACCGTTTTTCTAAACTAATTTTTTTCCTTTTGAAACACTTGAAACTCCAAAACTAAGTCTGCACTAGAGATTCGGATAAGGGGGTTCATTTGACTCGGGGAGAAGGTGTTAGGCACTCCCCAAGTCCCGTAACTAGTACGGTTGTGTACTCCTAGTTGGATTTTAAAATATTCAAATTGAGGTAAAATCACAAAAAAAACAAAGTAAACATACATGAGGCTCGAGGTCGTCCCCACCAAATAAAAGAAAAAAAATAAAATGAAATAAGTCTTGCTAGCCTATACTACGCCTCCATTGATGTTGCCATGACCTCCATTTACATTTACTTCAGGGCATTCCCCTGTTTAAAATATATACAAATACTTCGGGGCATTCCCTGGATAAATTTACCTATGGAACGACCTTTCGCCTCAAACGAACAAATATCCTAAAGATTGCCTACCCCGATGTGGTCGGCCTAGTCATGCTCCTAGCGGTCCAACCAACGATAGTGAGAATAAAGAACGACAAAATTATATCAAACTCAATCTCAGAACATACGGCAGGCCAAAACTCACATGTAATCCTTAGCTTTCTCCAATGTAAATGATTTTATATTTCCCTCTATGTATAGTGTAAAAGGGAGCAAAATCATCGCAGCCATTGAAGCCATATATAATAACAGATTCATCAATTGAAATTTCCTGGCTTCAGATGTTAAAGGCAACCTAAATCCAACTCCCTTTTTAACATAACCCAATCCCATATTTCATGACAAATTTCAACACAGGCTAGTTCGTGTAAGTCCTAACCAATTGATGTGATCAGGATTAACCAAGCAAAATATGATTAACATGTATCAAACAAACATTTCAACACAAACAACACATAAGTTTTAAAGAATATAAGTTGAGCGGAGAACTAAAGAATCGGACCTGGAAGAGGGAGTTTCAATCAATTCGATGTTGGTAAAATAATACACTTGAAGGCGGCAACTAAAGCTCAATGAACAGAAGCGTATTCCACCAAATGAGCACCAAAACAAACACTTCAAAACCCGACGGCATTCAACGAGCACCCACGAATTCGACACCTTCACTCATTTGAATTCCATCACTTCGAAACTCAAATCGAAATCAAACAAATCAACCGAGAAATTTGCTAAGATTCTGTCCAGAACTTCCTCTCGATCTCTGTCTATGGAAACGAGAAATGGGAAGGTACGCTGGCCGAAAATTGGAGAGAGGAGGTCGTTCTCTTCCTTGTGTCCTAATGTTGAAGAAGCAGGGGGTCTTTTGTGTGAGGGTAACAGTGGGGATCCGTTCATAGGTGTTCAAGGCTAGAAGAGGAAGAAGCCACGACTAAAGGAGTGGTCTGTTCTGGCTAGTGTTTGAATAAGAAGAAGTTGGTGGGGGTCGCTGTTGTGCTTGGGGTCTAGAGTGAGAGCTCACACGGAGATTAATGGAGGTGAGGGAATAGTGGTTAGTATTGTTAGTGGCGAGGGAGTGTCCAGTGGCGTTGGAGGTGGTCCAGCAGCTAAAGGTCATTTTAAGGCTTCTGTTCAGTCCAGGAAGAAGGAGGAGCTGTGTGTTTTTGTCTCCTCCAGAAGATGATCGATTAGGGGGGGGGTCTTCACGATATATCTCTTCTCCAGGTTCTTTAGGTCTTTTTAGATTGGGTTGGGTCAGGAAATGAGTATTGGGTATTGGGCTTGGATTTATGGGCTAAGGGTTGAATTAGGCTCTAAATCTACCAAATCGGGCTAGACAAATACTGAAAATTTAATTTGCTTTTTTTTTTTAAAAAAATACTTATAACAAGGTATAAAGTAACTCTTAATTGATTTTAATAAACTATTATATTTAAAATAAAACTAAAAATTAAAGTTGAAACTATTTTTGCATTTTCAAAGATTATATTAAAATAAAATAAAAATAGGTTCAAAGTAATATATCCTCCTAAAAATATCTAATACGTGAATTAAATAGAGAAATATGGAACTATTTTTGTATTTTTAATTTTGTGATAAAATAATGTAAAAGAGTCAAAAATTAGTTGAAATAACTATATTAGACCTAGACTAAGTATTTAAATGCTAAAATATGTAAAATCTTGGGGAGGGTCAAAAATCACATGTCTACAGTTGCCCCTCTTTGACTGAAAACGCGAAGAGTTTTCAGACAAAGAACGACTAGACAGGTTTTTTTGACCCGACCCTTATTTAAAGAGACCAAAAACTAAGAGAAAGGAAGAGAATGTGATCGAGCCCTAGTATCTGAGTTGCCTACATATCCTTGGCAATAAAGGAATCAGGCCACGTGTAGTTCAGAAGTGAATAAGGTGATAGAGTATACTGAGATGGAGAGCCGATTGAGGTACCGTTCCGCCGAAGATCGGGTCCGCGGTTCCGTTATTACATCAAAATCAAAAAAATGAAAAAGACTAACTAAGCCTGTCAGCTATGAGTTACAATATTCCTATCTATAAGTCTTCTGAAGTTTGATCTTGAGTCTTGAATGGTTCTTCATGCAGACTTTAGATTTGAACCTTGATGCTCGTTAGCTGCAGGTGCTAGCTCGTTCTTCTTTAGCTTTTTCAGATGAAGACCGGACATGTAGCGCTCGTGACTTCAACCACGTCTTGAGCAGTTCACATTTTTTTCTGCTTCTGGATTTTGGATTCACTTTCTTTCTTTTCTTTTCTTTTTTTCTTTTTTGGATTGAGACTACTTTTGTTGGTCATCTCGGACTGTTGACTCGCATTCTTGCCACGAGCTTCTGCTACTTCTAACATGAATTGAATTCTGAAATGACTTTGAAAAGAGTTTGAAATGGATTCCCTCGTTCTCCAGGTAGGCGCCTGATTACCAAAAACTTGAATTGTATTCCCTCGTTATCCAGGTGGGTGCCTGATTACCAAAAACTTGAATTGTATTCCCTCGTTATCTAAGTGGGTGCCTGATTACCAACAACTTGAATTGTATTCCCTCGTTATCCAGGTGGACGCCTGATTACCAAAATGTGAATTGCATTCCCTCGTTATCCAGGTGGGCGCCTGATTACCAAAACGTGAATTGTATTCCATCGTTATGCAGGTAGGCGCCTGATTACCAACAACTTGAATTGTATTCCCTCGTTATGTAGGTGGGCACCTGATTATCAAAACTTGAATTGTATTCCCTCGTTATCCAGGTGGGTGCCTGATTGCTAAAACTTGAATTGTATTCCCTCGTTATCCAGGTGGGTGCCAGATTGCTAAAACTTGAATTCTATTTCCTCGTTATCCAAGTGGGTGCCTGATTGCTAAAACTTGAATTGTATTCCCTCATTATCCAGGTAGGCGCCTGATTGCTAAAACTTGAATTGTATTCCCTCGTTATCCAGGTGGGCGCCTGATTGCTAAAACTTGAATTGTATTCCCTCGTTATCAAGGAAGGTGCTTGATTGCTAAAACTTGAATTGTATTCCCTCGTTATCTAGGTGGGTGCCTGATTGCTAAAACTTAAATTGTATTCCCTTGTTATCCAGGTGGGCGCCTGATTACCAAAACTTGAATTGTATTCCCTCGTTATCTAGGTGGGCGCCTGATTTCCAAAACTTGAACTGTATTCCCTCGTTATCCAGGTGTGCTCCTGATTTCCAAAAACTTGAATTGTATTTCCTCATTATCCAGGTGGGCGCCTACCATTACAACAAAACAGACAAAATAAAAGAAATTTTCTGCCCCAGTTTGGGATCTGGGCACATCTGTGAGTGTTAATCGAATCATGTTACCTAAAGAGCTCTAAGAATTTAAAAGCTAAATCCCATTATCTAGGAGGGCCCTGAAAACTTCAAATTAAATCTCATCTTAAGAGTGATAACTTTAAAGCTAAATTATATTTTGTAAAGGGAGAACTTACGCTAAAACTTAAAACTAAATCCCATTATCCAGGAGGGTCCTGAAAGCTTTAAAACTAAATCTCATTATCCAGGAGGGTCCTGAAAACTTTTAAATTAAATCGCATTATTCAGGATGGTCCTGCAAAAATTTAAAAACTAAATCCCATTATCCAGGAGGGTCCTGAAAATTTTAAATTAAATCCCATTATCCAAGAGGTCCTGAGAACTTTTAAAATTAAATCTTATTATCCAGGAGGGTCCTGAAAACTTTTAAATTGAATCCCATTATCCAGGAAGGTCCTGAAAATTTTAAATTAAATCCCATTATCCAGGAGGGTCCTGACAACTTTTAAATTAAATCCCATTATCCAGGAGGGTCCTGAAAACTTTTAAAATTAAATCCCATTATCCAAGAGGGTCTTGAGAACTGAGAATGAACTTACCTGAGCCATGCTCTCATCTTGGAAGATTCTGAACAGAATTTCTTGCTCTCTAAACCATGCTTTTCCATGGGAGGTCCCTGTGGATTAAAAAAAATTTCTTGCCCTTGTTTCAGAAAATCTTGTTACTTTGAAAACGTGGTGGTTAGTTTATGGCATCATTGCTGAGTGTATGCTTCCGCGACTTGCCAAGATAACTTTGATTTTAACTTGGACGGCCTTGACTGTTATCGACTGCCAATTTTCTTTCAACCCTTATCATAGAAAATACATCTGCTCCATTCATTCCCAACATCCTCTATTTGTTGCATTTTTCTCATGAATTGACATTTACTGAACCCTTGCATTTCACATGAATTCCAAAGCATGTTGATTGTTACCCACTCAATGCGCATAGCACTTTTCTATGACTTATACCACTTTGATGTGCTAGCCAAATTCATTTTGTGCCATTGGAAAGCTGGTAGTAAATTTTAAAGTCATTTCTCACTTGTTCTGATCAAACAGACCCAAGAAGGGACTCAAACAAACAAGAGGAACAAAATAAGGGACAAGGGAAAGAGATGATACCTAACAAGAAAATTACAAAGTAGAAATTTATCAAATGTGGATACCAACTCTAATGACTATGACATGCACTTTTGGACTAATCTCTCAAACAAGTCTAATATTCAACTCTTGTTGTACTTCTAAGTCATGAAACTGGGCTTCGACGTTCTAGTTGTCCTATTTGATCCACAATCCTCAGTCGACTTGTAGCGCTCTGAAGGGTTTTCACCATCAAGCCTCTCTCATTTTGCTCTTTTCTCAACTCACCGTCGCCTTACGGTGCACATGAGGTTTTTCACCGATAAGACTCTCTCATTTTACCATTTTCTCTCTTTGTGCTGAGATCAAATGTATTACCCATTATGTAGGAAGATCAGACTTTTACCACACACTTTATTTGACATCCTCAAAGATTGGTCGGAAGGTCTTTCTTTGGACCGTAATGTAGGTTTTTGGACATGGTTAGAAAGAAAGGGTGGCATGAAGGCTCAAAATAATTTAAGATAAAAGGGTTCAAAATTACAACTTTTGGAATCAGGTCTTTTGGCAAAATTAAAACTTCTGCCTCAGTTTCTTGGACTTTGGGGATTTTTCTTTTTTGAATTTTTGCTTTGATGGGATTTTTAAGAAAAATTACCCCACTCTTGACTTCGGGGATTATGAAATATTTTATTCTATGTGACCGAACTGTAAGGCTGCCTACGTATCTTGTGGTGACAAGAATCAGGTCAAAGGTAGTTCAAAAGACAAAGTTGTTGTTTTTTTCTTCTTCTTTTCCTTTTCTCTTTTTTTTTTTTTTCTTTTTCTCTTTTCCTTTTTTTTCTCTTTTTCTTTTCCTTTTCTAGTTCCTAACTCTATTTCTGATTCCAAAAGAGGGGTTTGAAACAAAAAATTAGGGCTCAAAATGGGTAGCAAAGGATAAAAGTGTTTGGGTAGCAGAATAAAATGCCTTTGTCATACCAAACTTTAAGAATGCAAGGCACAAGCATGCAATTGAAGATAAGCACATAAATCATACATAGTATTAATTGACGGCATCATTACAAACAAAAAGTGCTAATGGGCAATACCTTTGTCCCAATGAATGACCCTTGCCAGTTCGAAGCAGACTTGACTCAACCTTATCTTGATGTGGAAGAATGCATTTCAGCACTAACTGATTTACCTCATACTACTTGACAGACATTTCCTTGTTGTATGCTCTTATCAACCTCTCAATTTCCCAAACTTACTACCTCAGTTTCACTTAATTCAAAGTTCAGGTCATCTCAGAATGTGTGAATCTTTAATTGTTTCCTCAAACGCATCCTTTTATCATATTCAAAATTGTGCCATTGCTTCATGATTAGACTAACTTTCAAGATCAGGTTGAGAATTATGCGTGCATGTCATGTCACTAGAGTCGACATGAAAAGAACTATAAAATGAAAAATGACCTAAACAAAAACTGGCTAGAATTAACAGAAAATAGGTGATTGCATTAGACATATGATGAAAAGGGTTTGAACAAGACAAGCAAAATAGACATGGGTTACAACCCTGGAATAATCCTAAATAATACTAGACGAGTTACTACAGCTAAACGAACTAGACAAAGTGAGAAGAAGAAGAGTTTGAGCCATAAGACAATATCCGAATTACAACCCTGAAATAACCCGGACAAACAGAAATGACAATAAAATAAACCACCAAAACTCCTCACTGGCTAGCCAAGAAAAGAGTGTCTTTCCAATTACCAAGCTCGACATCTTAGCCACTAGGTTGCACATCAAAATTACCGGGACCTTCACCAATTTAAATATCATTAACTTCAGTCAGCAAGTTCCCAAGAGGATTCTGATACTCCCTATCATCACGCATCATCCCCACAAAGCGTGCATCATCATGTGCAGGTAAAGGATTTTGCGTAATGTTCTGGGTGTCATTGTCATGGACAATTATCCCTTCTTGGATCATTCTTTCTATCTCCCTTTTCAAAGCACGACAATCTTCAATGCTATACCCTTGGACATTAGAGTGGTACATGAACCGTACAGTAGGATCAAAAGCTTTTGCATATGGGTGTGGAGTATGGCCAAGGAGCGGCTCAATCAGGCCAGACTGTTTTAACTTTTCAAACAAGCTTGTGTAGGATTCTCCGATTGGCGTAAAACTATTTCTTTGCCTTTGTTCCCCTCTATTCCCCGTTTCCTAGGGTTGTTAGGTGCTCGACAATGTTGTGAAGGTGAAAGAGTATTATGCGGTGCTGGTGCTCGCCATAAGGAGTGACCTAGTGGTTGAACAAATGATATGATGTTGTTCGGAGGATAGTACTGATGTGGATTATGTGGAGCTCGGGGATAGGTTTGGGGTTGGGGTCGGGGTTGAGGCTGAGTATATTGGTGAGGCAGACCCGTTGGCTATGTGGCGATCCTAATACAGCCATGGCAACATCATCATGTTTCTTCTTAATTGCTTGTGTTGTGGCTTTTAAGGCAGAATAACTCATGATTTTACTTGACTTCAGTCCCTCTTCCACAATTTCTCCCATCTTTACCACATCATTGAAAGGCTTATCAATGGCTGAGATCAAATGGCCTAAGTAAGTAGGCTCCATGGTTTGAAGAAAGTATTCAACCATCTCATCTTCTTCCATCGGAGGATTGACCCGTGCAGCTTGCTCCCTCCATCGGAAACCATATTTTCTAAAACTTTCACTGGGCTTCTTTTCTACCTTGGCCAGGGACAGGCGATCCGGGACAATGTCTATGTTGTAATAAAAATGCCAAGCAAAGGCCTGAGCCAAATCGTCCCATGTGTACCACATGCTGGAATCCTGGCAGGTGTACCATTCTAGAGCTATTCCACTCAGACTCTGGCTGACGTACGCCATCGATAATTCGTCTTTTCCCCTGGCGCCTCTCATTTTACTGCAATAACCTCTCAGATGAGCTACAGGATCCCCATGTCCGTCATACAAGTCAATGTCACACCTCCTTTTTCCTACCCCGAAAAGGGTGTATAAGGGAGTTTTTTTTTTCAACTTAAAGAGACAATCGAAACGGGATTATTTTATTTAAAATTCAGAGTTGCCACTTGGGATAATTTATGGTGTCCCAAGTCACCGGTTCAAATCCCGAATCGAGGAAAGATTGACTCTGTTTTACAGTCCGCGAACACAGAAATCCGGGTAAAGAATTCTGTTAACCCAGGAGAAGGTGTTAGGCATTCCCGAGTTCCGTGGTTCTAGCATGGTCGCTCAACTGCTACAATTGGCCTATTATTTGATTTTAACACATGTTTTAACCTATGTGCATTTTAACTTTAAACCGCTTTTATTCATTTTTAAAGAAAATTGCATCGTTATTAAAACACGTCTCGAACCACGTCACATAAATGTACCCGTGATTTTTGACATATTTTAACATCGTTGAGATTTGGATTTGGGTCACATAAATGTGCACCCGAGTTTAGGAAAGTAATATTATTAAACTAACACGCCTAAAGCAATTTCGCGTGAGCAATTTGCGAGGGCCATGGAAAATTTGCAAAATGACACGCCTCGATTTTTAAGGATTAAAATTAATTAAATGAGGGCCACGCATTTAGAATTTTATTCGGCATGGCACGCCTCAAATTATTTCAAAAGGGGTTTTATTATTCGGAGTTGTTATAATCGGGTTACATGAAATGTACCCCGAATCCTATGCTACCATTTGAGATAAAATAACATAATCACATGAATAAACCATTCACTAGCTAAACCAGTAAGGGAGCTCAACAACTAGATGAAACTAATTGTAAAGAAAAAAAACGTATTCCATTCACAAAAATTTTATAGAGAACAGAAGCATGTAGTGATAAGTATAGACACGTTTGTGAGGCTTACATATATATATATATATGTGTGTGTGTGTGTGTGAGAGAGAGAGAGAGAGAGAGAATTGAATAAGACTCTACTATACATGATTTCATTTTTTTTAATAATACATGCTTATACTACATCGTCGGAGAGGTAAATGAGCAAATGTTTTTTTTTATGTGTTTTATTACCATTTTTTGCCATATTTAACTACACCTCTAGCAGAGACAAATTTTAATGCTATTTCCAAGTTAGTAAATAAAAGCAAGGTCAGAATGGAGGTAATGCGTTCCTACCAGAACTACTTACTAGCAATTTGATAGCTCTTACTCATATTAACAAAGACCGAGAAAACATGACCCTTATATACCATATAAAAGACCTGCAATTCAAACTCTCTTTTCTCCTCGTAAAACCAATATCTAATATTATAATTTAACAATTCTATATCATCATTGATTTATCGAGACCATTCAAAGTTCAAACTAAGACTTCCAATCTGGAAAAAAAAAACAAAAAAATCTCCAACAACATGAAATATAGAACATATTTATTGACTCCAAAATTAGCTGGAAACATGTTTAGTTCATTAATTTAAATGCCGAAAATGAAAGGATCATATCACAGAAATCATAATTATCAAGTAACAAGTAACATATTCAATAAATCAACCAGCGACCAACAATGGTGAACTAGCATCAGTGACTTTAAATATTAAAAAAAAACAAATGAAGCCAATAAACAGTCCTTAAGGGACATTGTCACCAACCAGCAAAAGAATCTATGCATCATACAACTAATGATTTAAAATAGGAACACCGTTAAACTACTACAAAGATAAAAAATTGACACTATGCTCCAGATCTTCATATTTCCATATCACAATGCTTTACATTAGGTGGGATTAAAGAACATGTACCTGAGAATAAGGAAAAAACAAAGAGGGAGTGAGGAAGCAGTAATCAACAGCAGCTAACCCAGTTTAATATTCAGCAATGTAACAATAACTTCAAAAATCAAAACAACTTCAAACCAGAAATTCTCAGAATTAAACCATTTTTCAACCCAGAATCAGAACTTCTTTTAAAATCTAAAATTTCTGACTAACAAACGAATTTAAAGAACAGAACTAAGACCAATTTATATCAAAAGATTGCAGAAATTTCTTATGTAATTTCTAGTCGTTTCTCCAGCTCTCTTTCTATCTTTTTTTTCTCTTTCTCTCTTTGGACTCCCTCCTGTATATCTCTGTGTTCTCTCTATTCCTCTTTGTATTCAATGACTATCCGTTTCAGAGTACCAGACTGCCTCCTTAAATGGGCATCTAATTAGTGCATTTTCCACTACAACTTATCTTTTCTATTTTTTAATCCCACTTAACTTAGTGCTTTTAATTTAATTCAGTAGTGTCCTTTCTAAACCTTATCACTTATTAGCAACCACCTAATTTAATTATTGAGGTTCCCTTAAGTTAGACTATCCAAATTACCCCCATGACCCTGTTATTATTTCAGAAAATCACAATGGTCAAGTTGACCCAAGTAGGTGAACAAATTCTTTGGGCCTACATTGAAACTGGGTTAGAAATGAATACCCAAATTAAGTTAACCTATCGATCCATGATAAAACGGAACAGAAAACCAATTTGAATGGTTTCAAACCAAAACCTAATTAAATTACTGACTTTAAAGCTAAACTAATGAACTAGAATTAACTAAATTATCAAGTCGAGACAAGACTAATTAACAATAAGATAAAAAAAATCAGAAATTCAAAAATCATGAATGACAATTAAGCAAGGTGAACAAATAATATAACAAAATTAGAGATTAACGTTCTAAAAACTAGAAGACGAAACTGAAAGGCCAAAGAAATGATTGCAAATGCAGAACTAATCGTAAAAAAAACCTATGTTCAGAAACTAAAACCAATCAACAATACTAAAAAAATATAAGAAAATGGGTAAACGGATGATAAACAAACACAGATAGCGAAAGAGAAATGAATACTTACCAATATTAGCTTGAAACCAAACACCGGATGTCCTGATTTCACGAAACTAATGATGACCGCTTGTTCTTTGTCAAGAACAAACGAAAACCATCAATTTCGCGTGAATCAGCTTTCTAAATCATAAAAATGGAAACCTGGATCATGCATGCCATGGATTTAACGGAAATTAACTTTGGGGTTTAGGGATTTGAACTTTAGATCTAAAATTCGAGAGGTTTGGGCAAGATTTTGAGGGAAAGTAGTTATGAATTTGGAAAGAGGGGGTCGTGGTGGTTCTGGAGTGTAATTCTAGAAGGGATTGGACCACCGGAACCGCCGTGAGGCAATTTCCAGTGGGAAGAGGGCGGTGGCGTAAGGCGGCGTTATATTGGGTCTCTGAAGAAATGGGGGGGGGGATGAAATGGGAAGGGCCGGGTTTGGGGGGTTTGATATATTAAAACGTTTGATTTAATTAGGGCCGTTGGATGATCGGAATCCAACGGCTCTGATTAAATCATAAATGGAAACGGGGTCGTTTTGGTTTCAACTGGGGCGGTCCGGGTGTGGGAACGGGTCGGGTTGTGAGGAAGGCTTTGGACTGTTCGATCAGGCTGATTCAACGGTCCAGATTGAAACGCCTGAAATGGCGTCGTTTGGTTGAGGCTGGAGACGGACCGGGTATGTGCCTGGTTTTGGGTTGGACTGGGGTAAAAAATTGGTTTGGGCTTGGGCATTAAATTGGATTGGCCCAATTCCGATTTCCTTCTCTTTTATTTAATTCTTTTCTTTTTCTTTTCTTCATTTTTCTTTCAAAATTTGAAATTAAAATCCTAATTAAATTATAAAAGACCTAAATTAGCTTAAAAATATTAATTAACTTTAAATAATACCTATCACAAATAATTAAACACTAAATTAAAAGAAAATCACACAAGTTGACCAAAATACAAAAATATTTTATTTTTATTGTGAATTTTCATTTTTGTAAAACACCTAATTATTAATTAATTCCAAAAATATAAAAATCAAATCTTAAATGCAAATGCTATATTTTTTTGTATTTTTAATGCATTAGTAAAATTAAACATGCGCACAAACATATGCAAACAATCAGGAAAATCACACAATAATTCCTAAAAATAACACATAATTAAAGAAAAGACCTAATTTTGGGAATTCTTTTGGATTAATTCGTATGAGGTAAAAATCACGTGCTCACAGCTGCCCCTCTTTGTCCGGAAACACGAAGAGTTTTCGTGCAAAAATAAAGTGAGCGGATACGAGCGATTTTTGCCTGTTTGAATACTCCGTGGGAAGCATTTTTTGAAAGATTTGACCGAACCTCTGCTTCAAAGGTTTCCTCCATATCCTTGGCTATAAAAGAATCAGGTCAATATAGTTCGGGAAGTTTCGGTAGCTGGGATTACCATGAAGTTGCGGTTTTACTGTTACTGCTGTTGCTGCTGCTGATACTGCCTACTGACCTCCTTATTACACCATGACAAAAATGAAGAAGCTAGATTAAGCTATAATCTATGCTTTACAAAGATTTATTTTCAAACTTGATCTTGTGACTGATGTTGCCTCGTTGACTTTTATTTTCCTTAGAAGTTCCTTTGTGGCTGACTTGAATGGTATTTTTTGAAATGCTTTCCCTTCTTCTCCAGGCGGATGCCTTACCACTGAATCTTGAATTGCATTCCCTCGTTCTTCAGGTGGGCTCCTGAATGCTGAAACTTGAATGTATTCCCTTGTTCTCCAGGTGGGCTCCTGACTGCTGAAGCTTGAATTGCATTCCCTTGTTCTTCAGGTGGGCTCCTGACTACTGAAACTTGAAATGTATTCCCTTGTTCTCCAAGTGGGCTCCTGACAACTCTTAATAGACAAAACAAAGAAAACTTTCTGCCCCAGTTTGGTAGCTGGGCATATATATGAGTGTAAACTAAATCATGTTACCAAATATCAGTAAGAACTTGAAAGCTGACACTTGAATTGTACTCCCTTGCTCTCCAGGTGGGCGCCTGATTCCTGAAACATGAATTGTTGTTCCTTGTTCTCCAGGTGGACCCCTGATTCCTGAATCTTCAACTGCTTTTCCTTGTTCTCCAGGTGGACGCCTGATTGTTGATACTTCAACTGTTGTTCCTTATTCTCCAGGTGGACGCCTGATTGCTGATAGTTCAACTGTTCTTCCTTGTTCTCCAGGTGGATGCCTGATTGCTAGTACTTGGTCATGCTCTTATCTTCAACATCCGTATTGTTCTCCCTATTCTTCAGATGGGCACCTGACTTCAACAAAAATAGACAAAACAAAATAAAATTTTCTGCCCCAGTTTGGTAGCTGGGCGCATCTGTGAGTGTTAAACTGAATCATATTACCAAATATTACTAAGAATTTGAAAGCTAGGTCCCATTATCCAGGGGGTCCTGACAACTCTTAACTAAACGACAATTTTAAATCTAAGCTATATCTTTTAAAGGTATGACTTCTGCTAAATTTTATTATCTAAGAAGGTCTTAAACTACTCCCCATTATCCGGGAGGGTCCTGACAACTCTTAATTAACGACAATTTTAAAGCTAAATTGTATCTACTGAAGGTATGTCTTATGCTAAATCTTGTTATCCAAGCCAGTTTTAAACTACGTCCCATTATCCAGGAGGGTCCCGACAATCAAAAATCAAGTCTTATCTTAAGAGTGACAATTTTACGGCTAAATTGTACTCTCTTATAACAACACTTACTTATCTAATGGAATACTTAAAGTTACGTCCCATTATTCAGGTGGGTCCTGAAAACTCTTATGCGAACTTTGAAGCCAACTTATATCCCTTTTGGTGCACATTTGTCCTATATTCACTACTTATGTTTTTTTTGGATTTTAACCTAGGTCCCATTTTCCAGGAGGGTCCTGAAGTTTCGAATTGAGTCTTGTCTTAAAAAAATGAAAAATTCAAACCAACTTATATTTTCACGAAGTAGAGCATATGTTAGATCTTGTACTCATGAATGTTTTGAATTAAAGCTAAGTCCCATTTTCCAGGAGGGTCCTGAGAATTTATACGATCAAACCTGTATGGTACTTGCTTTCCTTATAGGGTGCTTCCTGAAATAAATGCCATCTTTGCCCCTGTTTCAAATCAAAGAAAATCTTGTCATTTTAAAACGTGGTGGTTAGTTGTGGCATTCTTGCTGGGGATGGTTTTCTTTTTGCCATGCTTTGCTTCAATAGACTGCCTTGAACTGGTCGAAAGGACTGTTTTGACCTCATGACTGATCCTTAACTGCAGGATACCCAACTGTTGTTTTTCACTTCTGACCCTTTTATTCGTAACCATACATCTCTCATGACATTACTGAACCATTCCACCGATTTAACCTTTGCTTACACCTAGGTCCCACTTTTCATCATACTATCTCCAGCTTGTCCTAGCCGTATTTTGCTTTGTGCAATTTTGAGTCTGGTAGTACACTTTGACATTCCTTCTTATTTGTTGGAACAAGGCTAACCTTGGAAGAGCTTTAGAGGAGTAAAAATTAACAGCAATGAAATGCGACGATTTTGAGAATTAAGAATAAAGAAGAAAATCCAAATTTGGATGACTGTTGGAGATAGGAAAAAGGAACTTATCTGAGTGGAGTCACTGGCACCAATGATCATGGTATGCATTTTGGATTAATCAGCCCAGTCTATTTAACCAATCTCCTTTCCAATTGTTTTACTTTGTTCTCCAAGATTTCCACAACCCAATTTTACTTTCTGCCAACTTACGGACCTTGTTTGACTTGCAGTGCCCTGAAAGGTTTTCATCAACAAACCTCTCTCATTCGCTTGTTCCTCAATTCCTTGTCGCCTTATGGTGCCCGCGAAGGTTTTCACCGATAAGACTCTCTTATTTTTACTTTCTCTCAGCTTTCGTCGCCTCATGGTGCCCGTGAAGGTTTTCACCGATAAGATTTTCTCATTTTCATTACTTTTCCTGCTTGGACCAGAGTGTTATCCTGATATGAATCACCTCTATTTGCTCGACTTGGCATCTCTCGAAGACTGATCGGAAGGTATTTTTTTGGACCGTAATGTGGGCTTTTGGATGGGGTTAGAAAGAAAGGGTATCAAAGGCTCAAAACAATTTGACATGGGTTTAAAATTACAACTCTTGGAATCACATTTCTTATTACAAGTACAACTTCTGCCCCAGTCTCTTGCTTGGGGATCTTTTGATATTTTATTTTACTATGACCGAGCCGTGAGGCTGCCTACGTATCCTTATCAGGAATCAGGTCAAACGTATTTCACACATGAATTTCCATGTTGTTATACTTTCTCTTTTCACTTCTTTTCTTTTCTCTTTTCTCTTTTTCTTTCTTCTCTCTCTTTTTGTTTATTGATTCCAAAAGAGGGGTATGAAAGAAATAAATAAAGATCAAAAGGGGGAACAAAGGGTAAAGTGTTTAGATAGCAGAACGAATTGCCTTCATCATTTCAATCTTCGAAACAATGCCCGGTACAAACAATCAACAATTATAACAAAGAAATCATACATAATATCTCTTGAGTGCATCGGAATTGATGGACATGTATATGCATTTTCCTTCGATATCTGTTAAACATAGAGCACCATCGGACAATACTCTGGTCACAATAAATGTCCCTTGCCAATTCGGGGCGAACTTGCCTTTTGCTTCAACCTGATGTGGAAGGATACGTTTCAACACTTGCTGACCCACTTCAAACTTTCGAGGACGCACCCTTTTGTTGTATGCTCTTGCCATTCTCTTTTGATATAACTGGCCATGACATACTGCTGCCAATCGTTTTTCATCAATCAAGTTCAACTGCTCCAAACGGGTTTTGACCCACTCATCATCATCAATCTTAGCCTCAGCGACAATCCAAAGGGAAGGGATTTCAACTTCTGCAGGTATTACTGCTTCAGTGCCATATACCAACAAATAAGGAGTTTCACCTACCGAAGTGCGAACAGTAGTGCGATATCCCAACAATGCAATTGGTAATTTTTCGTGCCATTGCCTCGAACCTTCTACCATTTTCCGAAGTATCTTCTTTATGTTTTTGTTGGCTTCCTCGACTGCTCCATTCGCCTTGGGGCGATATGGGGTAGAATTGCGATGTGTAATCTTAAACTATTGACATACCTCTTCCATCAAGTTACTATTAAGATTAGCACCATTATCTGTGATGATCACCTTAGGGATTCCGAATCGACATATGATATTTGAGTGAACAAAATCGACCACTTCTTTCTTGGTCACCGATTTGAAAGTTTTGGCCTCAACCCACTTGGTGAAATAATCAATGGCTACCAGAATGAACCTGTGCCCGTTGGATGCTGCTGGCTCAATTGGTCCAATGACATCCATGCCCCAAGCAACGAAGGGCCATGGTGTCGACATTGTGTGCAATTCCGATGGTGGAGAATGAATCAAATCTCCGTGTATCTGGCACTGATGACATTTGCACACAAAATTGATACAATCTCACTCCATGGTAAGCCAATAATAGCCTGCTCGGAGAATTTTCTTTGCCAACACATATCCGCTCATATGTGGTCCGCAGACTCCCGAATGTACTTCGGACATGACAGCCGTAGATTGTCTAGCATCTATGCATCTTAATAATCCAAGGTCTGGTGTTCTCTTATACAAAACTCCTTCACTTAAGAAGAATCCATTTGCCAACCGTCGAATTGTTCTCTTTTGATCCCCCGTGGCTTGCACTGGATATATCCCCATTCTGATGTACTCCTTGATATCGTGGAACCATGGTTTGCCATCAAGTTCTTCTTCAATCATGTTACAGTAAGCATGCTGATCTCGGACTTGAATATGCAGAGGATCGACATAAACTTTGTCCGGATGGTGCAACATTGATGCCAGGGTAGCCAAAGCATCAGCGACCTCATTATAGACCCTTGGAATATGCCTGAATTCCACTGATCAAAACCGTTGACAAAGATAATGCAAGCATTGTCGGTACGGTATGAGCTTCAAATCTCGCGTTTCCCATTCTCCTTGAATTTGATGTACCAGAAGATCCGAGTCTCCCAAGACCAAGACTTCCTGGATATCCATGTCTGCAGCTAGCCTTAGACCCAAAATACAGGCTTCATACTCAGCCATATTGTTGGTGCAATAAAACTGAAGTTGAGCCGTAATAGGATAGTGATGCCCTGTTTCAGAAATAAGCATAGCTCCTATTCCGACTCCTTTCATGTTGGCAGCCCCATCAAAGAAAAGTTTCCTGCCTGGTTTTTCAATTTGCTCCAGTTCATCGATATGCATCACTTCTTTATCGGGAAAATAAGTTCTCAATGGCTCGCAATCTTCATCGACCGGGTTTTCGGTTAAATGATCGGCCAATGCTTGGGCTTTCATTGCAGTCCGAGTCACATAGATGATGTCAAATTCTGTGAGCAATATCTGCCACTTCGCAAGTCTTCCTGCGGCATAGGCTTTTGAAAGATATACTTCAACGGATCCAAGCGCGAAATGAGGTAAGTAGTGTAGGATGACAAATAATGTTTCAATTTCTGAGTCACCCAAGTTATGGCACAACATGTCCTTTCCAGATGAGTGTACTTAACCTCATAAGCCGTGAACTTCTTGCTAAGATAATAGATGGCCTGTTCCTTTCTGTCGGTGATGTCATGCTGCCCCAGTACACAGCCAAATGAATTTTCCAAGACTGTCAAGTAAAGAATCAAAGGTCTTCCTGGTTTTGTAGGAACCAACACGGGTGGGTTTGAAAAGTATCCTTTTATCTTATCAAATGCTTCTTGACACTCATCAGTCTACTTGACCGTAGCATCCTTCTTCAGCAATTTGAAAATAGGCTCACAAGTTGTCGTGGGCTGAGCAATAAACCTGCTGATGTAGTTCAACCTCCCTAACAGACTCACCACTTCAGTCCTGCTCCTCAGAGGTGGCAATTCTTGGATGGATTTGATCTTTGATGGGTCCAACTCGATGCCTCGCCAGCTGACTATGAATCCTAACAGCTTTCCGGATGGAACACCAAATGCGCACTTGGCAGGGTTAAGCTTGAGGTTGTACCTGCGAAGTCTCAGGAAGAATTTCCTCAAATCCCCAACGTGGTCGGCTTGATGCTTTGACTTTATGATCATATCATCCACGTATACCTCAATCTCCTTATGTATCATATCATGAAACATCGTAGTCATTGCTCTCATGTAAGTTGCCCCGGCGTTCTTCAAACCAAATGGCATTACCCGGTAACAATAAGTTCCCCATGGCATGATGAATGTCGTCTTTTCTGCATCTTCTTCATCCATTAGAATCTGATGATACCTGTCATACCTCCTTTTTACCTGTGCCCGCAGGGCGTAAAGGAGTTTTTCCATTTAAAGGACAATCGAAACAGGATTGGTTTATTTAATTCAGAGTCGTCACTTGGGAGATTTATGGTGTCCCAAGTCACCGGTTGAATCCCGAATCGAGGAAAAGAAATGACTCTGTATTACAGTCCGTGAACCAGAAATCCGGATAAGGAATTCTGTTAACCCGGGAGAAGGTGTTAGGCATTCCTGAGTTTCATGGTTTTAGCACGGTCGCTCAACTGTCATATTCGACCTATTTGTCTGATTTTAAACACTTTAAACCTATGTGCAAATTTTGACTTTAACCGCTTTTATTCATTTTTAAGAAGATTGCAATGTTATTAAAACACGTATCGAACTACGTCACATAAATGCACCCGTGGTCTTCGACATATTTTAACATTGTTGAGATTTTGGATTTGGGTCACATAAATGTGCACCCGAGTTTAGGAAGGTATTCTTATTAAAAGACGCGCCTAAAGCAACTAATGCATTGTTAACTTTGCGGGATGCCATGAAAATTTGCTGAAGGACACGTCCCAATTTCTAAGGATTAAAATTAATTAAGTGAGAACCATGCGTTTTGAGATTTTATTTGGCATGACACTCCTCAAATTATTTCAAAGGATTTTATTCAACTAAAGAAAACTACAATGTTTATAAGTTAATATATATATATATAGTTAATATATTTATTTATTTATTTAGAGAAAAGAACAAGTAATGCGAAAATCAGCCACAGTTGACTCCTTACACAGCTCAGTACCAATCTTAAACCATTCCTTCACAAATAAGCTAAGCAATAACAATAACTTCATACCAAGAAATATCTGAGATCAATTTCTATACTTACACTCTTACTTAACATTGAAAGCTAGACTAATCAACAAATAAACCATACTAGGCTACTGAATGAACGACAGCCCTATTCAGATCCCTGGCCTCCTAACAGTCCAAATTAACTTCAAAACAGTCCAAGTTATACAATCCAAAGTCTGTCCAATTTAATTACCAAGCAATTTCAAACTAGTTAATGAAATACAGAGACAAATTCGCGTAGTAATTAGTGATTCCCCCTCATTTTTGATTTCAAAGTTGTTCGCATACATTGAGTGGAACTTCAAATTATGAGAGACAACAGTGTACCTGGAAGTTGAAGTATAAACCAAAAAAAATGAGGGGGTCAGTCAAACAGCAACAGCAATAGCAAATGACCAATCCAGCAGGGTTCAACAACGACAATAGGAGAATTTTCAAAAAACAAATGACACCAGAGAATCTAAGAATCAACCCAGCAATCAATAAACCCAAGCAAATAACCAATCAACTCAGTCGAACAAACCAGATTCAACTTGAAATCATATTCTTGGACCTTTCAAGCTTCAGTTACTGAACAATACCAAGAAAACTTAAGCTATTTTAATCCTAGATGAACTAGAATCAGAAAACTTCCTCAATGGAACAATAATATTTTTTTTAGAATTTCTTGTCTGTTTCTCTTTCTCTATCTTTTACTCTCTCTTTTCAGATTGCTTTTTCAATCCCCCTTAACTCTGTCCTAAGTCCCTCCACTTATACCCAAACACTGACCTTGCCAGCTCTCAAGAGCACTCAGGCAGAATTAAGAAACTAATTCTGCCCATGATCTTCTATAGAACTCCACTAGAGTATTTTTTTTTCATTATCCCTTGTCTTTTCCTTATTTAATGTTCAAGCAGGTATGGGCAACATATTTTAATCAATCCCTTTTAAGCCTCCCCATACCATTATGTTTTGTTCCTCATTAGCACTAAACAAATGCATTAGTTTAATGTTACATTAGTACTTACTGGACAGAACACTTAAACCAAACCATTTCTCCATATTTTAAATCCCAAATTACCCCTAAAGTTACTGTGATTTACTGTCCTAGTCCAATCCCCTGTACCTCATCAGCTATAACCAATTTCCTTAATCAAAATTAAACAGCAACTCAAACTACACATATTAGATCAAATAGCAAACTGATATTAAACTGCTAAGATGCACATGTATTTGGGAATAACTGACTACATTCACAATTCTAAGCCAAACCTAGACAAAAATGAATTAAACATTGTAATATCACGAATTCATATGCAACAAACTAATTGGCAACGGAGAGTAAAGAATCAAACATAACATAATAAGACAATTTGAACCAACAGTAATATCAAACGATCACAGTTTTATACAATCACTCACTGAACTTGCCTAACTCGAAATACTCAACAATGTAAAGAAGAAACTAATCCAGAGTGAAACCAAACAGACAGGGGTTCGAGCGATTTCAACTAAATCCAATTAACTATAAAATCCAATTAATACAGTGATGAAAATTTGGACCAGAAAAAGGTCCAAAAGAGGGGGAAGAAGTAATTGACAAACATAGCAATATAACCTAATTAGGAAAAAAACAAACAACAATCAAAAAAGAAAAAGGAAAAGAAGAGAAATACCTCAAAATCCAAAACCAAATGAACACCGTTCTCATTGACCTTCGTAATTCCGACTTGAACTTCTGAGGCCAAAAATGGACCTTAATCGAGTGTTCTACTAAGGTCGATTAACAACCTCAAAACTCTCCTAATTTTGGACAGGTTCCAGTCTTGGTCTTTTTAAGGTTTGTTAGTCGATTTAAGATTCGACTAGTTCTAATGGGATTCGAACAAAAGTAGGGGTGATTTGGGAACAAGGGAGGTTAGGTGGCTTAGAGGTGTAAGTTTGGGGTTAATCGAGAAGGTGAGATTTTTTGGACGATCTTCGATTGAAGATTCGAAGAGTTCCGTTGAGATTCGAAGTAAACGGAACATGGATTCGTGGAGAGGGTGGCTAGAAGGTTCAGGGGTGTTATTTGGGTGGTCGGCGGCGTTGTTGCCACCAGGTTTCAGGTAAAGGGACATGAGGGCGGCTAGGGTTTCAGGGGGTCGTTTGGTCTCTGGTTCTTGGAGACGAAGGGGAGGGGTTTGGCTTGGGGGGCGTTGGGTAAGGGATTAGATTTATATACCAGAGGGGGAAACGAATCCTGGCCGTTTGATCTGATGAGATCAACGGCCTGGATTGATCATTTAAGTGGAACGGCGCCGTTTAGGCACTCCTGAGACCGGATCCATCTCCGGTAAATGGGTCGGGTTGGGGAATGGGTAAGGGAGAGATGATCTCGGTCGTTGGATTGATTTAACCCAATGGCACTGATTGAAAGTGACATAAACGACGTCGTTTGGGACGTCTGAGTGGGTTGATCAGTTGGACCGGGTTAGACACAAAATTTGGGCTGGATTTGGTCAAAATTAATATGGCCCAGTCCGATTTCTCTTCTATTTTCATTTTTGTTTTATTTTCTTTTTAAACTAATCTTCAAAATTAAAAACCTAAAAATCCTAATTTAAATTGTAAAACAAAAATTAACTTAAATTGCTAATTAACTCTTAAAAACAAATATCACACAAAATTGAATAAAAGAAAATCACACGATTTTGACATTAAATATTAAAATGCGAAGTACATTATTTTTTGTGAATTTTTCATTTTTGTAGAACACACTTAACTACTCCTAATTACAGAATTAAATACTAAATGTCAATGCAACCTATTTTTGTATTTTTCTTTAATTAAAACAAAGATGAACATGCACAGTCAACACGAATAATTAAAAAAATGCCACAAAAATTCTCCAAATTGCGTACAAAGAAAAACTATTTTATTTTTTGATTTCTTTTGGAGTAGTTCCTGTGAGGCAAAAATCACGTGCTCACAGTTTCGCCTCTTTGTCCGAAAACACGAAGAGTTTTCGTACAAAGATAAAGTGAGCGGATACGAGTGATTTTTGCCTGTTTGAACACTCCGTGTGAAGCATTTTCTTGAAAGATTTGACCAAACCTCTGCTTCGAAGGTTTTCCTACATATCCCTAGCTAAAAGGGAATCAGGTCAATGTAGTTCGGGAAGTTTTGGTAGCTAGGACTGCCAGGGAGCTGTGGTTTTACTGTTACTATTATTGCTGCTGTTGCCGCTACTTACTGACCTCCTTATTACACCATGCTAAAAGAAACCAAGAAGCTAGACTAAGCTATAGTCTATGAATTACAAAATCTTATCTAGATCTTCAGTATTGCTCTTGTGTCTCTTGTTGCTTTGATGTCTTGCTGACTGGTGTTTCCTCTGACATTTCTTTCTTTCTGTCTTGACTCGTAGTCTTCTCTTGATTGTCGAATTTTAACTGCTTATTTCCTTCTTGTGAGCTTCGAATTATTTTTCCTTCGAAGCTTGAACTGCCTTCTTCTGACTAGTGTTGCCTTCCTTCCGACTTCTGAACTGTAATTTATGCTGGGGATCTTTGTTGCAACCCTCCGCTCCGCTCTCCGGGCGGGCTCCTGACTTCTGCTATGACTTAACAAGATAATACCTCCATTCTCTAGGCGGGCTCCTGACTTCAATAAACCTTAAAATATAACACCTCCATTCTCCAGGCGAGCTCCTGACTTCAACAACTTCTTAAAAATATAACACCTCCATTCTCCAGGCGGGCTCCTGACTTCAACTACTTCTTAAAAATATAACACCTTCATGCTCCAGGCGGGCTCCTGACTTCAACAGCAACTTAAAAATATGACACCTCCATTCTCCAGGCGGGCTCCTGACTCCGACTACAACTTGAAAATATAACACCTCCATTCTCCAGGCGGGCTCCTGACTTCGACTACTTCTTAAAAATATAACACCTCCATTCTCCGGCGGGCTTCTGACTTCAACAGCAACTTAAAAATATGACACCTCCATTCTCCAGGCGGGCTCCTGACTTCGACTACTCCTTAAAAATATAACACCTCCATTCTCCAGGTGGGCTCCTGACTTCAACTACTTCTTAAAAATATAACACCTCCATTCTCCAGGAGGGCTCCTGACTTCAACTAAAACTTAAAAATATAACACCTCCATTCTCCAGGAGGGCTCCTGACTTCAACAACTTCTTAAAAATATAACACCTCCATTCTCCAGGCGGGCTCCTGACTTCAACAACTTCCTAGAAATGCATTCTATTGCCGTTGTTCTTTCCTGTCTCTTGAACCATTTTCCTTCTAACTTGAATTATCTTCTTTCAGAACTGCTTCCCTCAAAAACTAGTGTTTCATTCCTCTGAGAACTGCTGGGGATAACACCGGTGTTTCATTCAAAATATGTTATTTTCCTCCTTCAAAGACTACTTCCCTTAAAGCTGGTGTTTTCCTTCCTCTGGAACTACTTCTCTTAAGACTTGTGTTATGTTCCTCCCGAAATTGCTTTCTTTAAAACTTGTTTTGTCTTCTTCTAACTGCTGGGGATACCACTTTTCTCCAAACTTGTGTTATCTTCCTTCTTCCCCAAGTCGGTACCTGACTTCCAGAAAATTTTAAAAAATGAAAGAAAGTTTTCTGCCCCAGTTTAACAATCTTTCTTGTGGCATGTCTTTCTGTCATCAATAACATTTCCTGTCCCTGCTTAAAATCAAATAGAATTTGTTAGTTTAAAATGTGGGGATGCTCCTGCTGGGGACGGTTTTCCCTTTCGCTCTTTTCCATGCTCTGCGTTGTTCGACCATCTTGAAACTTGGCTGATAACTTCCGACCTTCTTGATGATTCTGTATTCACCAACTTCTCCACTGTTGTTTTCCACTTTTGCTCCATATTGTCCCGAAATCTTAGACCAATCCATCATTTGGTCTTACAACGGACGTCTTTCCCATCCCATCACATTATCCTCGCATGTCTTATCCCCATTTACCTTGCACCATGTTGGCAACTGGTAGTTAGCTCTGAAAATCCTTCTTAAAAACAAACTACTACTGACCAAAAAGAAATGGAAAATGATGACTTCGAAAGACAGAACAAGAAAAATCTTTCTGAGCAATTGTTTGAAGAGAAAATAACTTATCTGAATGGTATAACCGATCCCAATGGTCATGTCATACATTTTTGGACTAATCAACCTAGTCTATTTACACCAATAAATCTTTCTGATGTCCCTTCCTTACATTCAAAAGGTCCCGCAACCCATCTTCTTTTGCCAAAACAACATCTTTATTCTGCTTGACGTCTCGACGGATCCTTTCCATCAAGCTTATCTCGTTTGCTCCTTTTAATTCCTTGTCACCTTATAGTGCCCTTCGAGGGGTTGTCACTAATAAGACTCTCTCATTTCTCTCAACTCTCGTCGCCTTATGGTGCCTATGAAGGTTTTCACCGATAAGACTCTCTCATTTTATTTCTCTCAACTTCGGTCGCCTTATGGTGCATGTGAAGGTTTTCACCGATAAGACTCTATCATTTTCATTAATTTCCCTGCTTGGACCGGAGTATTACCCTGATACGAATCACCTCTGTTTGCTCGACTCATCATCTCTCGAAAACTGATCAGAAGGTCTTTCTTTGGACCGTAATGTGGGCTTTTGGATGGGATTAGAAAGAAAGGGTATCAAAGTCTCAAAATAATTTGCCATGGGTTTAAGATTACAACTTTTGGAATCACATTTCTTATTACAAAATAACCTCTGCCCCAGTTTCTTGCTTGGGAATCTTTTGACTTTTATTTTACTATGACCGAGCCGTAAAGCTGCCTACGTACCCTTAACAGGGATCAGGTCAAACGTAGGTCACACCTGAATTTCCTTGTTGTTATATTTTTTCACTTCTTTTTTTTTCTTTTTCTTTTCTTTCTTTTTCTCTCTTTTTCGTTATTGATTCCAAAAGAGGGGTATGAAATAAATAAATAAGGCTCAAAAAAGGGGAACAAAGGGTAAAGTGTTTAGATAGTAGAACAAATTGCCTTCGTCATTTCAATCTTCGAAATAATGCCAAATACAAACAATCAACAATTATACCAAAGAAATCATACATAATATCTTTTTACTGCATCAGAATTGATAGCCATGTCTATGCATTTTCCTTCGATATCTGTTAAACATAAAGCACCATTGGACAATACTCTGGTTACAATGAATGGCCCTTGCCAATTTGGGGCGAACTTGTCTTTTGCTTCAACCTGATGTGTAAGGATGTGTTTCAGCACTTGCTGACCCACTTCAAATTTCCGGGGACGCACATTTTTGTTGTATGCTCTTGCCATTCTCTTTTGATATAACTGGCCATGGCACACAACTGCCAATCTCTTTTCATCAATCAAGTTCAACTGCTCCAAACGGGTTTTGACCCACTCATCATCATCAATCTCAGCCTCAGCGACAATCCGAAGGGACGGGATTTCAACTTCCGTCGGTATTACTGCTTCAGTTCCATATACCAACAAATAAGGAGTTGCACCTACCGAAGTACGGACAATAGTGCGATAACCCAGCAACGCAAATGGTAATTTTTCGTGCCATTGCACAGTAGTGTAATTTTTGTTGGCTGCCTCAACTGCTCCATTCGCCTTGGGACAATATGGGGTAGAATGGCGGTGTGTAATCTTAAACTGTTGACATACCTCTTTCATCAAATTGCTATTAAGATTAGCACCGTTATCTGTGATGATCACCTTCGGGATTCCAAATCAACAGATGATATGTGAGTGAACAAAATCGACCACTGCTTTCTTGGTCACAGACTTGAACGTTTTGGCCTCAACCCATTTGGTGAAATAATCAATGGCTACCAGAATGAACCTATGCCCGTTGGATGCTGCTGGCTCAATTGGTCCAATGATATCCATGCCCCAAGCGACGAAGGGCCATGGCGCTGACATTGTGTGTAATTGCGATGGCGGAGAATGAATCAAATCTCCGTGTATCTGGAACTGATGACATTTGCGCACAAAACTAATACAATCTCGCTCCATGGTGAACCAATAATAACCTGCTCGGAGAATTTTCTTTGCCAACACATATCCGCTCATATGTGGTCCGCAGACTCATGAATGTACTTCGGACATAACAGACGTAGCTTGTCTAGCATCAATGCATATTAACAATCCCAGGTCTGGTGTTCTTTTATATAGAACTCCCCCACTCAAGAAAAATCCGCTTGCCAACTGTCTAATTGTTCTCTTTTGATCCCCCGTGGCTTGCACTGGGTATATCCCTAATCTGATGTATTCCTTGATACCATGGAACCATGGTTCACCATCAAATTCTTCTTTAATCATGTTGCAGTAAGCATGCTGATCTCGTACTTGAATATGCAAAGGATCGACATAGGCTTTGTCCGGATGGTGCAGCACTGACGCTAGGGTAGCCAAAGCATCAGCGACCTCATTATGGACCCTTGGAATATGCCTGAACTCCACTGCTCTAAACCGTTGACAAAGATCATGCAAGCATTGTCGGTATGGTATGAGCTTCAGATCTCGCATTTCCCATTCTCCTTGAATTTGATGTACTAGAAGGTCCGAGTCTCCCAAGACCAAGACTTCCTGGACATCCATGTCTGCAGCTAGCCTTAAACCCAAAATGCATGCTTCGTATTCAGCCATATTGTTGGTACAATAAAAACGAAGTTGAGTTGTAACATGATAGTGATATCCTGTTTCAGAAATAAGCACGACTCCTATTTCCACTCCTTTCATGTTAGCAGCCCCATCAAAGAAAGGTTTCCAACCTGGTTTTTTGGCATGTTCTAGTTCATCAATGTGCATTACCTCTTCATCAGGAAAATAAGTCTTCAGTGGCTCATACTCTTCATTGACCGAGTTCTCGGCCAAATGATCGGCCAATGCTTGGTCTTTCATCGCAGTTTGAGTCACATAGATTATGTCAAACTCTGTGAGCAAAATCTTCCATTTTGCAAGTCTTCCTGTCGGCATTGGCTTTTGAAAGATATACTTCAATTGATCCAAGCGTGAAATGAGGTAAGTAGTGTAGGATGACAAATAATGTTTTAACTTCTGTGCCACCCAAGTTAGGGCGCAACATGTTTTTTCCAAGTGAGTGTACTTGACCTCATAAGCTGTGAACTTCTTGCTAAGATAGTAGATGGCATGTTCTTTTCTGCCGGTGGCGTCATGCTGCCCCAGTACACAGCCAAATGAATTTTCCAGGACAGTCAAGTAAAGAATTAGAGGTCTCCCTGGTTCTGGCGGAACCAGCACAGGTGGGTTTGTCAAGTAACCTTTTATCTTGTCAAATGCTTCTTGACACTCATTAGTCCACTTGATCGCAGTGTCCTTCTTTAACAACTTGAAAATAGGCTCACAAGTTGTCGTGAGCTTAGCAATAAACCTGCTGATGTAGTTCAGCCTTCCTAACAGACTCATCACTTTAGTCTTGTTCCTCGGAGGGGGCAATTCTTGTATGGCTTTGATCTTTGATGGGTCCAACTCGATGCCTCGCCGACTGACAATGAATCCTAATAGTTTTCCAGATGGAGCACCAAATGCACACTTGGCGGGGTTAAGCTTGAGGTTGTACCTGCAAAGCCTCTGGAAGAATTTCCTCAAATCCTCAACGTGGTCGGCCTGATGTTTTGATTTTATGATCACATCATCTACATATACCTCAATATCCTTGTGTATCATATCATGAAACACAGTAGTCATCGCTCTTATATAAGTTGCCCCAGCATTCTTCAACCCAAATGGCATTACTCGGTAGCAATAAGTTCCCCATGTCATGATGAAAGCTGTCTTTTCCGCATCTTCTTTGTCCATTAAAATCTGATGATACCCGGCATAGTAATCCACAAAATATCCAATCTCGCGCTTGGCACAATTGTCAATTAGAATGTGGATATTGGGTAAAGGGAAGTTATCCTTCGGACTTGCTTTGTTGAGATTGTGGTAATCGACGCATACTATGATCTTGCCATCCTTCTTCGGCACAAGCACGACATTAGCCAACCAAACAGGATATCGGGTGACCCGGATAACCTTTGCATCCAACTGTTTGGTAATTTCTTCTTTAATCTTCACGCTGATATCAGTTTTGAACTTCCTCAACTTTTGCTTGACGGGAGGGAATGCTGGATCAGTAGGCAATTTGTGGACCACTAAATCAGTGCTCAAACCCAGCATGTCGTCATATGACCATGCAAAAACATCTTTGTACTCGCTGAGTGCTTTGATTATCTCTTCCCGGATTTCTGGCTCGAGGTGGACACTTATTTTAGTCTCTCGGACATTGTCTGTGTCCCCTAAATTGACGGCTTTTGTGTCATTCAAATTGGGTTTGGGTTTTTCTTCGAAGTGAATTAACTCCTTGGTAATCTCTTCGAAGGCTTCATTCTCATCATCATATTCTGATTCGTAATCACAATCTACTCCATGAACTAACATTTCGGAATCAGATTGATTTTTAAGACTGGGTTGAGGATTCTTCATGCATGACATGTCATTAGAACCAGCGAAAAAGAAATGTATAGAAAAGAAAAGAAAACAAAAAGGAAAACCATCAGGAATGATGAAGAAAGGGAAATTGTATTTCATTGAATGATAAAAGATAACAAGGTTTGTACACTCAAACAGACTGAAAAAAATGAAATCTGGATTACAACTCTGGAATAATCCGTACAAACTTAAAGGAAAATCAAAGCGAACTACCAAGACTCCTTCCGAGTAGGGAGAGGAGTATCCTTCCAATTATTAAGCTTTTTTTGGCCCAACAAATTGCACTTTTGCGTTGCTAGAACCTTCTCCAATCTCCACCATGTTCACACTATCGAACAACTTCTCAAATCTTTCAATCAACTCCTTATCAGGATTTATCACAGAACTGGGAATTGTTGTCACTGGGCGACTCCTTGTACCGGACTTGACAAATGATCTGGAAAGACGTGGGACCGGCTTTGGAAGGACCCATGTCCTCTGTTTCAATTTCCTGGCTATTTTTATGCCTGCGGCTGTGGGCTTGAATCCCAGACCAAATGTTCCCAAGTTTTCAGGAAGAGACACGGGTTGTGTGATGCCTTGCAATGCTGATCCCAAACCCTTTCCTGGTACAAAACCATTCTTCAACATTTCATATGCTACCATGACTGATGTGGCGTTTATCTTCGGATTCGGGATACACTTCCCTTCTGGAACTTTCTCGACTGACATTGCGTCAGAAACTTGGTATCCCCATGGTCCCTTGTCATCTTCCACTTCAATGAATGGCACAATGGTGTTGTTGTGAGCGCACAAATTATCTTCGTCGTGCACCACTATTTCCTGTCTGTCCCATTCAAACTTGACCATTTGATGGAGTATTGATGGTACTACTTTAGCGGCATGAATCCACGGTCGCCCTAATAGCAAATTGTAGGAAACAGCTATATCCAGCACTTGGAATTCCATTGTGAATTCTACTAGACCTATGGTCAGCTCCAATATTATGTCCCCGACTAAGTCTTTGCCTCCGCCATCAAATCCCCGCACACAGATACTGTTCTTATGGATCCTCTCATCTTCTACTTTCAGCTTGATTAGAGTGGAGAGAGGACAGATATATGCACTTGAGCCATTGTCAACCAATACTCGAGTAACCACGGCATCCTCGCATTTCAGTGTCAGGTAAAGGGCTTTGTTATGCTCAATATCCTCTACCGGCAATTCATCATCGGAAAAAGTGACTCTGTTTACTTCAAAAATCTTGTTGGCTATCTTTTCCAGATGATTTACCGAGATCTTTTCGGGAACATGGGCCTCATTCAAGATTTTCATCAGGGATTGGCGGTGCTCATCTGAATGGATTAGCAACGAGAGTAATGAGATCTGAGCGGGCGTTTTCCTCAACTGCTCTACAACAGAATAGTCATGCACTTTCATTTTCCTCAAAAATTCCTCTGCCTCTTCTTTAGTTACAGCTTTCTTTACCAGCGTTGAATTATCTTTAGCTCTTCTTAACTCCTCGGGACTAAAATGCCTTCTTGAGCGAGTCAAACCTTGCACTTCACAAACTTCTTCTTTGACTTCTTCCCCCTTGTAAATCACTGTCACCCGTTCATAATTACAAGGAACAACCTTGCGGTTGATTACTGGAAGCTGAGTTACTGGTTTTATAATAACAGGCTCTGTGCGAGCACCCTTCATGACCACAACATGTTTACTTGCAACCCTTGTCACTACCACTTTAGCTTTCTCTGGTTTTACTAGAACAATGCTTGACGACCCTTCTCGGCTACCACAACTGGCTTATCATCTACCACTCTCAACTGGACCACTAATTTCCCACTGGTTACTTTTTCCTTTGAGCTGGTTTCGCTGGAACGGATCATCATTACCGTCTGTGGGGGCTTCCTGGGCTCCCCCTCTTTGTGTATAAACTCAATCATGTGTGTCTCATGGTGAGTTGGCAGTGGATTTTGATTGATATTTGGTGCTTCTAGGGCTTGAACCTCGATCCGATGAGTATCAATAAGCTCTTGCACAACTGTTTTTAGTTTTCAGCATTTCACTGTATCATGCCCAGGGACCCCTGAACAGTACTCACAACTCACCGAGTGGTCAAGATTTCTAGGAGGAGGATTTGGCATTTTAGGCTCAATTGGATTCAACATGCCCAACTGCCTCAATCTATGGAAAAGACTGGTATATGATTCCCCCAGTGGAGTGAATGTCTTTTGCTTTTGTGACCTCTCATTCTTGAGGGCTTGGTTTGGTCAGAAACCTGTCCCGGGGGGGATTTCTGTAGGCCCTTGGGGGTGGATATGTGTTTTTTGGAGCTGGGTATGGATTTTGTGGAGCCGGCGCACGCCATTGTGCGTGTGCCGGGGCTTGGGTATAGGCTTGTGCATGATGGACGGAAAAATGGGGATCTGGCGGTGGGTAGTAGTGCTGTGGAGGGCTATATGAAGTGTGGGGGTAATTTTGGTGGTAGGGTCATGATTGGCTATAGTAGGGTGACAGGCCTCTAGATCCAAACCAGGCTCCGGACTCAACAGTCGTGACATCTTCTTTCTTCTTTTTCCCAAGCACACCCCCAGTGCCGCTTTGAATGGCCTGGGTGGTTGCCTTGATCGCTGAATAACTCATGATCTTGTTGGACTTAAGCCCCTCCTCGACCATGCCTCCCATTTTTACGACCTCATTAAAAGATTTGCCAATTGCGGACACCAGATGACCAAAGTAGGTCGGCTCCAAAGCCTGTAAAAAGTAATCAACCATCTCGCTCTCTTTCATTGGGGGATCTACCCTTGCTGCTTGCTCCCTGTCACACCTCCTTTTTGCGCGCCCCGCCCCGAAGGGTAAAAATGCGTGAGGGAGTTTTTCCAATTTAAGTGACAATATTCGAAATGGGATTATTTATTTAATTCAGAGTCGCCACTTGGGAAAGGTTTGACTTTTGGTGTCGCAAGTCACCGGTTTATCTTGAATCCCAAATCGAGGAAATTTTTCGACTTTTCCAAATGAAGTCTGCGAACCAGAAATTCTAAGTAAGGAATTCTGTTGATCCGAGGGAAGGTGTTAGGCACCCTCGAATCCCGTGGTTCTAGCACGGTCGCTTAAATTGTTATAATGGGTAAATATCTGATTTAAATACATGTTTTGACTTATGTGCTTTTATTAAGTTTAAACCGCTTTTATTATTGTCATTTTTATTTTTTTATAGGATTGCAACGTCGTGAAAATGCATCTCGAACCACGTCACAATCAATGCACCTGTGGTCGTCGACACATTTAGACTCCGTTGAGATTTGGATTTGGGTCACATCAATGTGCACCCGAATTTAAGAATGTAATTTAATTAAGTCGCACCTAGAGCAACTAACGTACTGTTATTTTGGGAAGGCCGTAAAATTCGCTAAACGGCCTGTCCCGAATTCGAAGTATTTTAGTATATACATTTAGAGGGCCCCGCAGCTTGTTCATTTTTGTTTGTCGAGGCTCGTCTCAATTTTATTTAAAGGATAAACCTATAGTGACTATATTTTTCTATTACGTTTGTCTCTAAAAAATAAAAGGAAGAGGATACCAAATTTACTTGTTTAAACAACTACATACTAAATCTTTAATATGTTTGCCGAATCCGAATTTTTGTTTTATTACGTGATTGGTTGTTTATGAGAGTTACCTCATGACTTGTCTTCAACGAGTGAATACGCTTGTTAATTGGTTAAGGGAGATGGCAAACAAACTAATAACATATACTAAACTTACATTAAACGACCTTCAAATTTGAATTTTAAAACTAGCTTATTTGGGCTTTGATTAATGGAATCAGCTGTTTTATTAGGAAAACTACTACTAATTAAACTCAAAAATGCCTATTAGTTTTCCTCAAAAGCTGTCTCATTATTTTGAAATAGTGAATCTATATCGAAACCCATATTGAGCCTATATCGGAACAAGTAATCTAACAAGGGAGTTGGCGTACATGGCTAAACTGTTAACGTAACCACATGAGAATTTGTCTGGGGTACATTCATCCTGAAGTCAAACGGAATCAAATACAACAGATTTGACAGTTCAGAGGTCTAGACCAAACACATACAGATGCTTGCCATGATTCTATGTTATAATGTCATAACTAAAACAAAACCCAATGGTTATATGCATTAAAACACATCTGATCTAACAAACAAATGCTATCTAATAGTTCATCTCAAATCAGAATGTATGTTAATTCATACAGAGCAATTGCAGTTTGAAGTTACACAAATGTAGGCCAACTTATCATTTAAACTATGGATATATTTTGAACATAAGCATCGTGAAGTAAACAACATTCGTTTCATTATTTCTGCTTCAAAACTTCAAGCTTTCAACAACATATGGTTCAGAAGTTGTGTACCTGGAAGTGTTTACAGTTGAAGAAGAAGGGAAGTCAGCAGAGTAACAATGGCAACAAATGCAGCAGCAGTAACAGCAGACAACAACAGGACAAATCCCAGAACAAAGTGCAACTATAGCCGATAGAACAAGTAGTAACAACACAAACAGCAACACCCAGTGCAATAGACACAATGCTTCAAGACAAAACCAAGTCCAGGAGAACAAACAATGCTACCCAAACAATAGACTTAGTCGAGACTTGGAAGAAATCAGGATTGATTGAACAGGTTGAACAAATGAAACCCAAACAACAGTAGGAAGAAACAATTTCTGATTTTTGTATGTTTTTCTCTCTTGTTTATGTGTCTGTATATGCCTCTCTGTGATATCCCTCTCACTATCTCTTTTCTTTTCAAAATCCAGTGCCAATTTCCAGTCTCGAAATCTGTCTGAGTTGCTCAAAAATCCAGTCTGAGTCCCCCTTTTCTAATGGAAGTTCCCCTGTTTTATAAGCCTAGCATCAGCCCTTTAACAGCCTGTTAGACAAATCAGAACCCCTCCCATGTGATCTGTTTTCTTTCCACTCAACTACTTAAAATAAGACCCTCCCATGATATTCCCTGATAAACCCCTTTTAATCACCTTATTAAACTAAAAAGCAGACATGGGCAGCAGGAATATAACTTGACAGCATATGCTGTCAAGTTATTCCTCATCTCAAAAGGGGCTTTATGCACATGTTGTGCACAAATGCACATGCCACCAATTCAGATGGCAGCTAACAATCCAATCCCTTAAGTTTCTGATTCAAATCAACAACTATAAGTAGCTATACTCGATTCTCAATTTTGATTCAAACAATGTTCAGCAAGAATAGATCAAATTGTTATCATTCAACAACTGAAACTATTTGACGACATGTATCAAATCGACTATACTAATTATAACATATACAATCAAAACCAATAATCAGGAATCCAACAGTATCAACAAAAGGGGGTTCAGATTGCACTGTCAAAACAAAAATGACCCTGGGAACTAATTAAATGACCAATTTCAAATTCAATCGACTATGTAATTTACACACACATACATTATCAGTAAATAAGGAAAAGACTTGAACAAATACAAAAGTCTGGGCAAGGTGGGCAACAACAGTTGATAAAAATTCGAAACACAAACTAAACAAGACGTTTCGGCCATACGAACAAGACCTTTAACAAACACATGACATGAATAAAGAAAAGAGAAACAAACTTACCTTAAAATCCTTGGAAAAATCAGAAAACCAAACTCGTATTTGAAGAGAACCTTCTTGGGGTTGAACGGACTTTAATCGAAGTGTTCTCAACTGAGAACACTTCGATTAAGGTCCATTAGACCCTAATCACTTGGCTCAAACGGACACAAACCAGGCATCAGAACTTCTAGGGTTCTTAAGGGTAGATTTGGGATCTAGGTTTCCCTGGTTAGATTCGGACCAAACCAAGCATGGTTTGGTCACGAGGGAGGTCCGGGGACTGCCTGGTATGAAACTGGGGTAGATCGGTGTGGATCGGAGTTCTGCTCGAATCTTCAAATGAAGATTCGAGAAGATGGGGGAAGGTTCGAGATCAATGGTTTGCAGATCTATATTCAGGGTGTCAAGGTGGGGGTCACCGGCGTCCATGCCGCCGGGTTTTTGGTGAGGGGAAAGGGGGCGGCTAGGGTTCCGTGGTTTGGGGTCTGTGAAGGGGACGACCTAAGGCAGGGGGGTTTGGTTTAGGCGCGGGGTGAAAGGGGAAGGGTTTATATACGGGGGTGAGTAATGGATGTTGGCCGTTGGATTGCTGGTGATCAACGGCTGTGATCTATGTACTAAAGGGAAAACGGCGTCGTTTCAAATACACGGGGCTGGGTTGGACCAAGGTTGAACGGGTCGGGTTTGTTCGTGGGTACGGGGGATGTGATCTTGGCCGTTGATCATTCTGAGATCAACGGCCCAGATCAATAGTGTCTCAACGACGTCGTTTGGACGGTTATGTGGCCAACTCAATTGGACCGGGTAAAACAGGGATCCTGGATTGGGTTATCTTGGTTTTGGGCCTATTTTATTTGGTTCAAACTGGCCCAATCCGGGGATCCTTTTTTCCTTTTCCCTTTTTTTTTCTTTTTAATCTCCTATTTAAAATGCCAACTAATGCTATAAAAACATTAAACAATAATTAACACACAATTAAAATAGCACCACTTAATGACAAAATTGAAAGATGCATTTTTCGCGATTTTTCCTTTTAATAACCGGAATACCGTTCAATTACACACGCCACATTTTTTTTGTTTTTTTTAATAAAAAAAATAAAAATGGGCAAAAATCATAGATAATTAACAAAATGCCACGTGAAAAATACAAAAATTGTACAGCAAGACCGATTGCTATTATTTGTGTTTCTTATGGAGTGATTGTCGCGTAAAACAAAAATCACGTACTCACAGCTGCCCCTCTTTGTTCGGAAACACGAAGAGTTTTCGTGAAAAGATAAAGTGAGCGGATATGAGCGATTTTTGCCTATTGGACTACTCCGTGTGAAGCATGTTTTGAAAGATCTGACCGAATCTTTGCTTCAAAGATTTCCTACATATCCTGGGCTAAACAAGAATCAGGTCAATGTAGTTCAGGAAGCTTTGGTAGCTGGGACTACCATGGGACTGCAATTCTTGTCGTTACTGTTGTTGCCGCTGCTGTTTCTGCTTACCGACTCCCTTATTACAAACAAAGGAAAATTGAAACTGTACTAACTACGTATGCATGTCAACCGCTAGTTACAAGATTCTTATCTATGATCCTTTGGCGACTTGATCTTGGGTCTTAGTTGATTCTGCTTGTAGACTCCGATCTGAATCTTGATGCTTGCAAGTTGTAGGTGCCTATTTATTTCTGCGACACTGAGTAAGACGGGGTTGGTAGAATTCGGAACCTTGATCAACCTTTGAACGATCTGCCCTTCGCCTTTCCGAATATCTCGACACATCTTCTTTTTGTCTTTTTCTTCTTTTATTCTGAGTTGAGACTCATCTTGTGGGTCATCTCCATCCATGTGTCTCGAGGTCAGACCTGCGGGGAAAAACAAACGAACGAAATTTTCTGCCCCAGTTCTACTAGGAAAATTTTGTGGGTTAGTTGTCGGGAAGTTTACAAAGCTGATGAAGGGATTGGACCACAAAATGCAACTTCAGGATTGGATCCCTAATATTGCCATAAGGTAAAAATGCTCAGTTCAGGGTTGGAGCCCTAATACTGACTAGCTGGGGAGAAGTTCAGTTTAGAGTTGAAACCCTAATACTGACTAACTGGGGAAAAGTTCAGTTTAGGGTTGGGGCCCTAATACTGACTGAATGGAAAAGTTCAGTTTAGGGTTTAAAACCCAAATACTGACTGAATGGAAAGAGTTTAGTTTAGGGTTTAAAACCCTAATGCTGACTGAATGGAAAAAAGTTCAGTTTAGGGTTTAAACCCTAATGCTGACTGAATGGAAAAAAGTTTAGTTTAGGGTTTAAAACCCTAATGCTGACTGAATGGAAAACTTTAGTTTAAGGTTTAAAACCCTAATGCTGACTGAATGGAAAAAGTTCAGTTTAGGGTTTAAAACCCTAATGCTGACTGAATGGAAAAAAATTCAGTTTAGGATTTAAAACCCTAATGCTGACTGAATGGAAAAAAGTTCAGTTTAGGGTTTAAAACCCTAAAGCTGGCTGAATGGAAAAAGTTCAGTTTAGGGTTTAAAACCCTAATGCTGACTGAATGGAAAAAGTTCAGTTTAGGGTTTAAAACCCTAATGCTGACTGAATGGAAAAAATAAACCCTAATACTGACTGAATGGAAAAAAGTTCAGTTTAGGGTTTAAAACCCTAATGCTGACTGAATGGAAAAAAGTTCAGTTTAGGGTTTAAAACCCTAATGCTGACTGAATGGAAAAAGTTCAGTTTAGGGTTTAAAACCCTAATGCTGACTAAAGGAAAGAGTTCAGTTTAGGGTTTAAAACCCTAATGCTGACTGAATGGAAAAAGTTCAGTTTAGGTTTTAAAACTCTAATGCTGACTAAAGGAAAGAGTTTAGTTTAGGGTTTAAAACCCTAATGCTGACTGAATGGAAAGAGTTCAGTTTAGGGTTTAAAACCCTAATGTTGACTGAATGGAAAAAAGTTCAGTTTAGGGTTTAAAACCCTAATGCTGACTGAATGGAAAAAATTGAATGGAAAAACTTCAGTTTAGGGTTTGAAATCCTAATGCTGACTGAATGGAAAAAAGTTCAGTTTAGGGTTTAAAACACTAATGCTGACTGAGTGGATAAAAGTTCAGTTTAGGGTTTAAAACCCTAATGCTGACTTAATGGAAAAAAGTTCAGTTTAGGGTTTAAAACCCTAATGCTGACTGAATGGAAAGAGTTCAGTTTAGGGTTTAAAACCCTAATGTTGACTGAATGGAAAAAATTTCAGTTTAGGGTTTAAAACCCTAATGCTGACTGAATGGAAAAAATTGAATGGAAAAACTTCAGTTTAGGGTTTAAAACCCTAATGCTGACTGAATGGAAAAACATCAGTTTAGGGTTTAAAACCCTAATGCTGACTGAATGGAAAAAATTTCAGTTTAGGGTTTAAAACCCTAATGCTGACTGAATGGAAAAAAGTTCAGTTTAGGGTTTAAAACCCTAATGCTGGGACTACCATGGGACTGCAATTCTTGTCGTTACTGTTGTTGCCGCTGCTGTTTCTGCTTACCGACTCCCTTATTACAAATAAAGGAAAATTGAAACTGTACTAACTACGTATGCATGTCAACCGCTAGTTACAAGATTCTTATCAATGATCCTTTGGCGACTTGATCTTGGGTCTTAGCTGATTCTGCTTGTAGACTCCGATCTGAATCTTGATGCTTGCAAGTTGTAGGTGCCTATTTATTTCTGCGACACTGAGTAAGACGGGGTTGGTAGAATTCGGAACCTTGATCAACCTTTGAACGATCTGCCCTTCGCCTTTCCGAATATCTCGACACATCTTCTTTTTGTCTTTTTCTTCTTTTATTCTGAGTTGAGACTCATCTTGTGGGTCATCTCCATCCATGTGTCTCGAGGTCAGACCTGCGGGGAAAAACAAACGAACGAAATTTTCTGCCCTAGTTCTACTAGGAAAATTTTGTGGGTTAGTTGCCGGGAAGTTTACAAAGCTAATAAAGGGATTGGACCACAAAATGCAACTTCAGGATTGGATCCCTAATATTGCCATAAGGTAAAAATGCTCAGTTCAGGGTTGGAGCCCTAATACTGACTAGCTGGGGAGAAGTTCAGTTTAGAGTTGAAACCCTAATACTGACTAACTGGGGAAAAGTTCAGTTTAGGGTTGGGGCCCTAATACTGACTGAATGGAAAAGTTCAGTTTAGGGTTTAAAACCCAAATACTGACTGAATGGAAAGAGTTTAGTTTAGGGTTTAAAACCCTAATGCTGACTGAATGGAAAAAAGTTCAGTTTAGGGTTTAAACCCTAATGCTGACTGAATGGAAAAAAGTTTAGTTTAGGGTTTAAAACCCTAATGCTGACTGAATGGAAAAACTTTAGTTTAAGGTTTAAAACCCTAATGCTGACTGAATGGAAAAAGTTCAGTTTAGGGTTTAAAACCCTAATGCTGACTGAATGGAAAAAAATTCAGTTTAGGATTTAAAACCCTAATGCTGACTGAATGGAAAAAAGTTCAGTTTAGGGTTTAAAACCCTAAAGCTGGCTGAATGGAAAAAGTTCAGTTTAGGGTTTAAAACCCTAATGCTGACTGAATGGAAAAAGTTCAGTTTAGGGTTTAAAACCCTAATGCTGACTGAATGGAAAAAATAAACCCTAATACTGACTGAATGGAAAAAAGTTCAGTTTAGGGTTAAAAACCCTAATGCTGACTGAATGGAAAAAAGTTCAGTTTAGGGTTTAAAACCCTAATGTTGACTGAATGGAAAAAGTTCAGTTTAGGGTTTAAAACCCTAATGCTGACTAAAGGAAAGAGTTCAGTTTAGGGTTTAAAACCCTAATGCTGACTGAATGGAAAAGTTCAGTTTAGGATTTAAAACTCTAATGCTGACTAAAGGAAAGAGTTTAGTTTAGGGTTTAAAACCCTAATGCTGACTGAATGGAAAGAGTTCAGTTTAGGGTTTAAAACCCTAATGTTGACTGAATGGAAAAAAGTTCAGTTTAGGGTTTAAAACTCTAATGCTGACTGAATGGAAAAAATTGAATGGAAAAACTTCAGTTTAGGGTTTGAAATCCTAATGCTGACTGAATGGAAAAAAGTTCAGTTTAGGGTTTAAAACACTAATGCTGACTGAATGGATAAAAGTTCAGTTTAGGGTTTAAAACCCTAATGCTGACTTAATGGAAAAAAGTTCAGTTTAGGGTTTAAAACCCTAATGCTGACTGAATGGAAAGAGTTCAGTTTAGGGTTTAAAACCCTAATGTTGACTGAATGGAAAAAAGTTTAGTTTAGGGTTTAAAACCCTAATGCTGACTGAATGGAAAAATTTGAATGGAAAAACTTCAGTTTAGGGTTTAAAACCCTAATGCTGACTGAATGGAAAAACTTCAGTTTAGGGTTTAAAACCCTAATGCTGACTGAATGGAAAAAGTTTAGTTTAGGGTTTAAAACCCTAATGCTGACTGAATGGAAAAAAGTTCAGTTTAGGGTTTAAAACCCTAATGCTGACTGAATGGAAAAAGTTCAGTTTAGGGTTTAAAACCCTAATGCTGACTGAATGGAAAAAGTTCAGTTTAGGGTTTAAAACCCTAATGCTGACTGAATGGAAAAAAGTTCAGTTTAGGGTTTAAAACCCTAATGCTGACTGAATGGATAAAAGTTCAGTTTAGGGTTTAAAACCCTAATGCTGACTGAATGGAAAAAAGTTCAGTTTAGGGTTTAAAACCCTAATGCTGACTAAAGGGAAAAAGTTCAGTTTAGGGTTTAAAACCCTAATCCTGATTAAAGGGAAAAGTTTAGTTTAGGGTTTAAAACCCTAATGCTGACTGAATGGAAAAAGTTCAGTTTAGGATTTAAAACACTAATGCTGACTAAAGGAAAGAGTTCAGTTTAGGGTTTAAAACCCTAATGCTGACTAAAGGGAAAAAGTTCAGTTTAGGGTTTAAAACCTTAATCCTGATTAAAGGGAAAAGTTCAGTTTAGGGTTTAAAACCCTAATGCTGACTAAATGGAAAAAGTTCAGTTTAGGGTTTAAAACCCTAATGTTGACTAAAGGAAAGAGTTCAGTTTAGGGTTTAAAACCTTAATGCTGACTAAAGGGAAAAAGTTCAGTTTAGGGTTTAAAACCCTAATGCTGACTGAATGGAAAAAGTTCAGTTTAGAGTTTAAAACCCTAATGCTGACTAAAGGAAAGAGTTCAGTTTAGGGTTTAAAACCCTAATGCTGACTGAATAGAAAAAGTTCAGTTTAGGGTTTAAAACCCTAATGCTGACTGAATGGAAAAAGTTCAATTTAGTGTTTAAAACCCTAATGCTGACTGAATGGAAAAAAGTTCAGTTTAGGGTTTAAAACCCTAATGCTGACTGAATGGAAAGAGTTCAGTTTAGGGTTTAAAACCCAAATTCTGTCTAAAGGGAAAAGGTTCAGTTTAGGGTTTAAAACCCTAATGCTGACTGAATGGAAAAAGTTAGTTTAGGGTTTAAAACCCTAATGATGACTGAATGGAAAAAGTTCAGTTTAGGGTTTAAAACCCTAATGCTGAATTAAGGAAAGAGTTCAGTTTAGGGTTTAAAACCTTAATGCTGACTAAAGGGAAAAAGTTCAGTTTAGAGTTTAAAACCCTAATGCTGACTGAATGGAAAAAAGTTCAGTTTAGGGTTTAAACCCTAATGCTGACTGAATGGAAAAAAGTTCAGTTTAGGGTTTAAAACCCTAATGCTGACTAAATGGAAAAACTTCAGTTTAAGGTTTAAAACCCTAATGCTGACTGAATAGAAAAAGTTCAGTTTAGGGTTTAAAACTCTAATGCTGACTGAATGGAAAAAAGTTCAGTTTAGGGTTTAAAACCCTAATGCTGACTAAAGGAAAGAGATCAGTTTATGGTTTAAAACCCTAATGTTGACTAAAGGGAAAAAGTTCAGTTTAGGGTTTAAAACCCTAATCCTGATTAAAGGGAAAAGTTCAGTTTAGGGTTTAAAACCCTAATGCTGACTGAATGGAAAAAGTTCAGTTTAGGATTTAAAACCCTAATGCTGACTAAAGGAAAGAGTTCAGTTTAGGGTTTAAAACCCTAATGCTGACTAAAGGGAAAAAGTTCAGTTTAGGGTTTAAAACCTTAATCCTGATTAAAGGGAAAAGTTCAGTTTAGGGTTTAAAACCCTAATGTTGACTAAATGGAAAAAGTTCAGTTTAGGGTTTAAAACCCTAATGCTGACTAAAGGAAAGAGTTCAGTTTAGGGTTTAAAACCTTAATGCTGACTAAAGGGAAAAAGTTCAGTTTAGGGTTTAAAACACTAATGCTGACTGAACGGAAAAAGTTCAGTTTAGGGTTTAAAACCCTAATACTGACTAAAGGAAAGAGTTCAGTTTAGGGTTTAAAACCCTAATGCTGACTGAATGGAAAAAGTTCAGTTTAGGGTTTAAAACCCTAATGCTGACTGAATGGAAAAAGTTCAGTTTAGGGTTTAAAACCCTAATGCTGACTGAATGGAAAAAAGTTCAGTTTAGGGTTTAAAACCCTAATGCTGACTGAATGGAAAAAGTTTAGTTTAGGGTTTAAAACCCTAATGCTGACTAAAGGAAAGAGTTTAGTTTAGGGTTTAAAACCCTAATGCTGACTAAAGGGAAAAAGTTCAGTTTAGGGTTTAAAACCCTAATGCTGACTGAATGGAAAAAAGTTAGTTTAGGGATTAAAACCCTAATGCTGACTGAATGGAAAAAGTTCAGTTTAGGGTTTAAAACCCTAATGCTGACTGAATGGATAAAGTTCAGTTTAGGGTTTAAAATCTTAATGCTGACTGAATGGAAAAAAGTTCAGTTTATGGTTTAAAACCCTAATGCTGACTGAATGGAAAATGTTCATTTTAGGGTTTAAAACCCTAATGCTGACTAAAGGAAAGAGTTCAGTTTAGGGTTTAAAACCCTACTGCTGACTAAAGAGAAAAAGTTCAGCTTAGGGTTTAAAACCCTAATGCTGACTGAATGGAAAAAAGTTAGTTTAGGGTTTAAAACCTTAATGCTGACTGAATGGAAAAAGTTCAGTTTAGGGTTTAAAACCCTAATGCTGACTAAAGTAAAGAGTTCAGTTTAGGGTTTAAAACCCTAATGCTGACTGAATGGAAAAAGTTCAGTTTAGGGTTTAAAACCTTAATACTGACTGAAAGGAAAGAGTTCAGTTTAGGGTTTAAAACCCTAATGCTGACTGAATGGAAAAAGTTCTGTTTAGGGTTTAAAACCCTAATGCTGACTAAAGGAAAGAGTTCAGTTTAGGGTTTAAAACCCTAATGCTGACTGAATGGAAAAAGTTCAGTTTAGGGTTTAAAACCCTAATCCTGATTAAAGGGAAAAGTTCAGTTTAGGGTTTAAAACCCTAATGCTGACTGAATGGAAAAAGTTCAGTTTAGGATTTAAAACACTAATGCTGACTAAAGGAAAGAGTTCAGTTTAGGGTTTAAAACCCTAATGCTGACTAAAGGGAAAAAGTTCAGTTTAGACTTTAAAACCTTAATCCTGATTAAAGGGAAAAGTTCAGTTTAGGGTTTAAAACCCTAATGCTGATCAAATGGAAAAAGTTCAGTTTAGGGTTTAAAACCCTAATGCTGACTAAAGGAAAGAGTTCAGTTTAGGGTTTAAAACCTTAATGCTGACTAAAGGGAAAAAGTTCAGTTTAGGGTTTAAAACCCTAATGCTGACTGAATGGAAAAAGTTCAGTTTAGGGTTTAAAACCCTAATGCTGACTGGAATGGATAAAAGTTCAGTTTAGGGTTTAAAACCCTAATGTTGACTGAATGGAAAAAGTTCAGTTTAGGGTTTAAAACTCTAATGCTGACTTAATGGAAAAAAGTTCAGTTTAGGGTTTAAAACCCTAATGCTGACTAAAGGGAAAAAGTTCAGTTTAGGGTTTAAAACCCTAATCCTGATTAAAGGGAAAAGTTCAGTTTAGGGTTTAAAACCCTAATGCTGACTGAATGGAAAAAGTTCAGTTTAGGATTTAAAACACTAATGCTGACTAAAGGAAAGAGTTCAGTTTAGGGTTTAAACCCTAATGCTGACTAAAGGGAAAAAGTTCAGTTTAGGGTTTAAAACCTTAATCCTGATTAAAGGGAAAAGTTCAGTTTAGGGTTTAAAACCCTAATGCTGACTAAATGGAAAAAGTTCAGTTTAGGGTTTAAAACCCTAATGCTGACTGAATGGAAAAAATTCAGTTTAGGGTTTAAAACCCTAATGCTGACTGAATGGATAAAAGTTCAGTTTAGGGTTTAAAACCCTAATGTTGACTGAATGGAAAAAGTTCAGTTTAGGGTTTAAAACTCTAATGCTGACTTAATGGAAAAAAGTTCAGTTTAGGGTTTAAAACCCTAATGCTGACTAAAGGGAAAAAGTTCAGTTTAGGTTTAAAACCCTAATCCTGATTAAAGGGAAAAGTTCAGTTTAGGGTTTAAAACCCTAATGCTGACTGAATGGAAAAAAGTTCAGTTTAGGGTTTAAAACCCTAATGCTGACTAAAGGAAAGAGTTCAGTTTAGGGTTTAAAACCCTAATGCTGACTAAAGGGAAAAAGTTCAGTTTAGGGTTTAAAACCCTAATGCTGACAGAATGGAAAAAGTTCAGTTTAGGGTTTAAAACCCTAATGTTGACTAAATGGAAAAAGTTCAGTTTAGGGTTTAAAACCTTAATGCTGACTAAAGTAAAGAGTTCAGTTTAGGGTTTAAAACATTAATGCTGACTAAAGGGAAAAAGTTCAGTTTAGAGTTTAAAATCCTAATGCTGACTGAATGGAAAAAAGTTCAGTTTAGGGTTTAAACCCTAATGCTGACTGAATGGAAAAAAGTTTAGTTTAGGGTTTAAAACCCTAATGCTGACTGAATGGAAAAAGTTCAGTTTAGGGTTTAAAACCCTAATGCTGACTGAATGGAAAAAATAAACCCTAATACTGACTGAATGGAAAAAAGTTCAGTTTAGGGTTAAAAACCCTAATGCTGACTGAATGGAAAAAAGTTCAGTTTAGGGTTTAAAACCCTAATGCTGACTGAATGGAAAAAAGTTCAGTTTAGGGTTTAAAACCCTAATGCTAACTGAATGGAAAAAGTTCAGTTTAGGGTTTAAAACCCTAATGCTGACTGAATGGAAAAAGTTCAGTTTAGGGTTTAAAACCCTAATGCTGACTGAATGGAAAAAAGTTCAGTTTAGGGTTTAAAACCCTAATGCTGACTGAATGGATAAAAGTTCAGTTTAGGGTTTAAAACCCTAATGCTGACTGAATGGAAAAAAGTTCAGTTTAGGGTTTAAAACCCTAATGCTGACTAAAGGGAAAAAGTTCAGTTTAGGGTTTAAAACCCTAATCCTGATTAAAGGGAAAAGTTTAGTTTAGGGTTTAAAACCCTAATGCTGACTGAATGGAAAAAGTTCAGTTTAGGATTTAAAACACTAATGCTGACTAAAGGAAAGAGTTCAGTTTAGGGTTTAAAACCCTAATGCTGACTAAAGGGAAAAAGTTCAGTTTAGGGTTTAAAACCTTAATCCTGATTAAAGGGAAAAGTTCAGTTTAGGGTTTAAAACCCTAATGCTGACTAAATGGAAAAAGTTCAGTTTAGGGTTTAAAACCCTAATGTTGACTAAAGGAAAGAGTTCAGTTTAGGGTTTAAAACCTTAATGCTGACTAAAGGGAAAAAGTTCAGTTTAGGGTTTAAAACCCTAATGCTGACTGAATGGAAAAAGTTCAGTTTAGAGTTTAAAACCCTAATGCTGACTAAAGGAAAGAGTTCAGTTTAGGGTTTAAAACCCTAATGCTGACTGAATAGAAAAAGTTCAAGTTTAGGGTTTAAAACCCTAATGCTGACTGAATGGAAAAAGTTCAATTTAGTGTTTAAAACCCTAATGCTGACTGAATGGAAAAAAGTTCAGTTTAGGGTTTAAAACCCTAATGCTGACTGAATGGAAAAAGTTTAGTTTAGGGTTTAAAACCCTAATGCTGACTAATGGAAAGAGTTCAGTTTAGGGTTTAAAACCCTAATTCTGTCTAAAGGGAAAAGGTTCAGTTTAGGGTTTAAAACCCTAATGCTGACTGAATGGAAAAAAGTTAGTTTAGGGTTTAAAACCCTAATGATGACTGAATGGAAAAAGTTCAGTTTAGGGTTTAAAACCCTAATGCTGACTTAAGGAAAGAGTTCAGTTTAGGGTTTAAAACCTTAATGCTGACTAAAGGGAAAAAGTTCAGTTTAGGGTTTAAAACACTAATGCTGACTGAACGGAAAAAGTTCAGTTTAGGGTTTAAAACCCTAATACTGACTAAAGGAAAGAGTTCAGTTTAGGGTTTAAAACCCTAATGCTGACTGAATGGAAAAAGTTCAGTTTAGGGTTTAAAACCCTAATGCTGACTGAATGGAAAAAGTTCAGTTTAGGGTTTAAAACCCTAATGCTGACTGAATGGAAAAAAGTTCAGTTTAGGGTTTAAAACCCTAATGCTGACTGAATGGAAAAAGTTTAGTTTAGGGTTTAAAACCCTAATGCTGACTAAAGGAAAGAGTTTAGTTTAGGGTTTAAAACCCTAATGCTGACTAAAGGGAAAAAGTTCAGTTTAGGGTTTAAAACCCTAATGCTGACTGAATGGAAAAAAGTTAGTTTAGGGATTAAAACCCTAATGCTGACTGAATGGAAAAAGTTCAGTTTAGGGTTTAAAACCCTAATGCTGACTGAATGGATAAAGTTCAGTTTAGGGTTTAAAACCTTAATGCTGACTGAATGGAAAAAGTTCAGTTTAGGGTTTAAAACCCTAATGCTGACTAAAGTAAAGAGTTCAGTTTAGGGTTTAAAACCCTAATGCTGACTGAATGGAAAAAGTTCAGTTTAGGGTTTAAAACCTTAATACTGACTGAAAGGAAAGAGTTCAGTTTAGGGTTTAAAACCCTAATGCTGACTGAATGGAAAAAGTTCAGTTTAGGGTTTAAACCCCTAATGCTGACTAAAGGAAAGAGTTTAGTTTAGGGTTTAAAACCCTAATGCTGACTGAATGGAAAGAGTTCAGTTTAGGGTTTAAAACCCTAATGTTGACTGAATGGAAAAAAGTTCAGTTTAGGGTTTAAAACCCTAATGCTGACTGAATGGAAAAAACTGAATGGAAAAACTTCAGTTTAGGGTTTAAAACCCTAATGCTGACTGAATGGAAAAACTTCACTTTAGGGTTTAAAACCCTAATGCTGACTGAATGGAAAAAAGTTCAGTTTAGGGTTTAAAACCCTAATGCTGACTGAATGGAAAAAAGTTTAGTTTAGGGTTTAAAACCCTAATGCTGACTGAATGGAAAAAGTTCAGTTTAGGGTTTAAAACCCTAATGCTGACTGAATGGATAAAAGTTCAGTTTAGGGTTTAAAACCCTAATGCTGACTAAAGGGAAAAAGTTCAGTTTAGGGTTTAAAACCCTAATCCTGATTAAAGGGAAAAGTTCAGTTTAGGGTTTAAAACCCTAATGCTGACTGAATGGAAAAAGTTCAGTTTAGGATTTAAAACACTAATGCTGACTAAAGGAAAGAGTTCAGTTTAGGGTTTAAAACCCTAATGCTGACTAAAGGGAAAAAGTTCAGTTTAGACTTTAAAACCTTAATCCTGATTAAAGGGAAAAGTTCAGTTTAGGGTTTAAAACCCTAATGCTGATCAAATGGAAAAAGTTCAGTTTAGGGTTTAAAACCCTAATGCTGACTAAAGGAAAGAGTTCAGTTTAGGGTTTAAAACCTTAATGCTGACTAAAGGGAAAAAGTTCAGTTTAGGGTTTAAAACCCTAATGCTGACTGAATGGAAAAAGTTCAGTTTAGGGTTTAAAACCCTAATGCTGACTGGAATGGATAAAAGTTCAGTTTAGGGTTTAAAACCCTAATGTTGACTGAATGGAAAAAGTTCAGTTTAGGGTTTAAAACTCTAATGCTGACTTAATGGAAAAAAGTTCAGTTTAGGGTTTAAAACCCTAATGCTGACTAAAGGGAAAAAGTTCAGTTTAGGGTTTAAAACCCTAATCCTGATTAAAGGGAAAAGTTCAGTTTAGGGTTTAAAACCCTAATGCTGACTGAATGGAAAAAGTTCAGTTTAGGATTTAAAACACTAATGCTGACTAAAGGAAAGAGTTCAGTTTAGGGTTTAAACCCTAATGCTGACTAAAGGGAAAAAGTTCAGTTTAGGGTTTAAAACCTTAATCCTGATTAAAGGGAAAAGTTCAGTTTAGGGTTTAAAACCCTAATGCTGATTAAATGGAAAAAGTTCAGTTTAGGGTTTAAAACCCTAATGCTGACTGAATGGAAAAAATTCAGTTTAGGGTTTAAAACCCTAATGCTGACTGAATGGATAAAAGTTCAGTTTAGGGTTTAAAACCCTAATGTTGACTGAATGGAAAAAGTTCAGTTTAGGGTTTAAAACTCTAATGCTGACTTAATGGAAAAAAGTTCAGTTTAGGGTTTAAAACCCTAATGCTGACTAAAGGGAAAAAGTTCAGTTTAGGTTTAAAACCCTAATCCTGATTAAAGGGAAAAGTTCAGTTTAGGGTTTAAAACCCTAATGCTGACTGAATGGAAAAAAGTTCAGTTTAGGGTTTAAAACCCTAATGCTGACTAAAGGAAAGAGTTCAGTTTAGGGTTTAAAACCCTAATGCTGACTAAAGGGAAAAAGTTCAGTTTAGGGTTTAAAACCCTAATGCTGACAGAATGGAAAAAAGTTAGTTTAGGATTTAAAACCCTAATGCTGACTGAATGGAAAAAGTTCAGTTTAGGGTTTAAAACCCTAATGCTGACTAAAGTAAAGAGTTCAGTTTAGGGTTTAAAACATTAATGCTGACTAAAGGGAAAAAGTTCAGTTTAGAGTTTAAAATCCTAATGCTGACTGAATGGAAAAAAGTTCAGTTTAGGGTTTAAACCCTAATGCTGACTGAATGGAAAAAAGTTTAGTTTAGGGTTTAAAACCCTAATGCTGACTGAATGGAAAAAGTTCAGTTTAGGGTTTAAAACCCTAATGCTGACTGAATGGAAAAAATAAACCCTAATACTGACTGAATGGAAAAAAGTTCAGTTTAGGGTTAAAAACCCTAATGCTGACTGAATGGAAAAAAGTTCAGTTTAGGGTTTAAAACCCTAATGCTGACTGAATGGAAAAAAGTTCAGTTTAGGGTTTAAAACCCTAATGCTGACTGAATGGAAAAAGTTCAGTTTAGGGTTTAAAACTCTAATGCTGACTTAATGGAAAAAAGTTCAGTTTAGGGTTTAAAACCCTAATGCTGACTAAAGGGAAAAAGTTCAGTTTAGGGTTTAAAACCCTAATCCTGATTAAAGGGAAAAGTTCAGTTTAGGGTTTAAAACCCTAATGCTGACTGAATGGAAAAAGTTCAGTTTAGGATTTAAAACACTAATGCTGACTAAAGGAAAGAGTTCAGTTTAGGGTTTAAACCCTAATGCTGACTAAAGGGAAAAAGTTCAGTTTAGGGTTTAAAACCTTAATCCTGATTAAAGGGAAAAGTTCAGTTTAGGGTTTAAAACCCTAATGCTGATTAAATGGAAAAAGTTCAGTTTAGGGTTTAAAACCCTAATGCTGACTGAATGGATAAAAGTTCAGTTTAGGGTTTAAAACCCTAATGCTGACTGAATGGATAAAAGTTCAGTTTAGGGTTTAAAACCCTAATGTTGACTGAATGGAAAAAGTTCAGTTTAGGGTTTAAAACTCTAATGCTGACTTAATGGAAAAAAGTTCAGTTTAGGGTTTAAAACCCTAATGCTGACTAAAGGGAAAAAGTTCAGTTTAGGTTTAAAACCCTAATCCTGATTAAAGGGAAAAGTTCAGTTTAGGGTTTAAAACCCTAATGCTGACTGAATGGAAAAAAGTTCAGTTTAGGGTTTAAAACCCTAATGCTGACTAAAGGAAAGAGTTCAGTTTAGGGTTTAAAACCCTAATGCTGACTAAAGGGAAAAAGTTCAGTTTAGGGTTTAAAACCCTAATGCTGACAGAATGGAAAAAAGTTAGTTTAGGATTTAAAACCCTAATGCTGACTGAATGGAAAAAGTTCAGTTTAGGGTTTAAAACCCTAATGCTGACTAAAGTAAAGAGTTCAGTTTAGGGTTTAAAACATTAATGCTGACTAAAGGGAAAAAGTTCAGTTTAGAGTTTAAAATCCTAATGCTGACTGAATGGAAAAAAGTTCAGTTTAGGGTTTAAACCCTAATGCTGACTGAATGGAAAAAAGTTTAGTTTAGGGTTTAAAACCCTAATGCTGACTGAATGGAAAAAGTTCAGTTTAGGGTTTAAAACCCTAATGCTGACTGAATGGAAAAAATAAACCCTAATACTGACTGAATGGAAAAAAGTTCAGTTTAGGGTTAAAAACCCTAATGCTGACTGAATGGAAAAAAGTTCAGTTTAGGGTTTAAAACCCTAATGCTGACTGAATGGAAAAAAGTTCAGTTTAGGGTTTAAAACCCTAATGCTGACTGAATGGAAAAAGTTCAGTTTAGGGTTTAAAACCCTAATGCTGACTGAATGGAAAAAGTTCAGTTTAGGGTTTAAAACCCTAATGCTGACTGAATGGAAAAAAGTTCAGTTTAGGGTTTAAAACCCTAATGCTGACTGAATGGATAAAAGTTCAGTTTAGGGTTTAAAACCCTAATGCTGACTGAATGGAAAAAAGTTCAGTTTAGGGTTTAAAACCCTAATGCTGACTAAAGGGAAAAAGTTCAGTTTAGGGTTTAAAACCCTAATCCTGATTAAAGGGAAAAGTTTAGTTTAGGGTTTAAAACCCTAATGCTGACTGAATGGAAAAAGTTCAGTTTAGGATTTAAAACACTAATGCTGACTAAAGGAAAGAGTTCAGTTTAGGGTTTAAAACCCTAATGCTGACTAAAGGGAAAAAGTTCAGTTTAGGGTTTAAAACCTTAATCCTGATTAAAGGGAAAAGTTCAGTTTAGGGTTTAAAACCCTAATGCTGACTAAATGGAAAAAGTTCAGTTTAGGGTTTAAAACCCTAATGTTGACTAAAGGAAAGAGTTCAGTTTAGGGTTTAAAACCTTAATGCTGACTAAAGGGAAAAAGTTCAGTTTAGGGTTTAAAACCCTAATGCTGACTGAATGGAAAAAGTTCAGTTTAGAGTTTAAAACCCTAATGCTGACTAAAGGAAAGAGTTCAGTTTAGGGTTTAAAACCCTAATGCTGACTGAATAGAAAAAGTTCAGTTTAGGGTTTAAAACCCTAATGCTGACTGAATGGAAAAAGTTCAATTTAGTGTTTAAAACCCTAATGCTGACTGAATGGAAAAAAGTTCAGTTTAGGGTTTAAAACCCTAATGCTGACTGAATGGAAAAAGTTTAGTTTAGGGTTTAAAACCCTAATGCTGACTAATGGAAAGAGTTCAGTTTAGGGTTTAAAACCCTAATTCTGTCTAAAGGGAAAAGGTTCAGTTTAGGGTTTAAAACCCTAATGCTGACTGAATGGAAAAAAGTTAGTTTAGGGTTTAAAACCCTAATGATGACTGAATGGAAAAAGTTCAGTTTAGGGTTTAAAACCCTAATGCTGACTTAAGGAAAGAGATCAGTTTAGGGTTTAAAACCTTAATGCTGACTAAAGGGAAAAAGTTCAGTTTAGAGTTTAAAACCCTAATGCTGACTGAATGGAAAAAAGTTCAGTTTAGGGTTTAAACCCTAATGCTGACTGAATGGAAAAAAGTTCAGTTTAGGGTTTAAAACCCTAATGCTGACTAAATGGAAAAACTTCAGTTTAAGGTTTAAAACCCTAATGCTGACTGAATAGAAAAAGTTCAGTTTAGGGTTTAAAACTCTAATGCTGACTGAATGGAAAAAGTTCAGTTTAGGGTTTAAAACCCTAATGCTGACTAAAGGAAAGAGATCAGTTTACGGTTTAAAACCCTAATGTTGACTAAAGGGAAAAAGTTCAGTTTAGGGTTTAAAACCCTAATTCTGATTAAAGGGAAAAGTTCAGTTTAGTGTTTAAAACCCTAATGCTGACTGAATGGAAAAAGTTCAGTTTAGGATTTAAAACCCTAATGCTGACTAAAGGAAAGAGTTCAGTTTAGGGTTTAAAACCCTAATGCTGACTAAAGGGAAAAAGTTCAGTTTAGGGTTTAAAACCTTAATCCTGATTAAAGGGAAAAGTTCAGTTTAGGGTTTAAAACCCTAATGTTGACTAAATGGAAAAAGTTCAGTTTAGGGTTTAAAACCCTAATGCTGACTAAAGGAAAGAGTTCAGTTTAGGGTTTAAAACCTTAATGCTGACTAAAGGGAAAAAGTTCAGTTTAGGGTTTAAAACACTAATGCTGACTGAACGGAAAAAGTTCAGTTTAGGGTTTAAAACCCTAATACTGACTAAAGGAAAGAGTTCAGTTTAGGGTTTAAAACCCTAATGCTGACTGAATGGAAAAAGTTCAGTTTAGGGTTTAAAACCCTAATGCTGACTGAATGGAAAAAGTTCAGTTTAGGATTTAAAACCCTAATGCTGACTGAATGGAAAAAAGTTCAGTTTAGGGTTTAAAACCCTAATGCTGACTGAATGGAAAAAGTTTAGTTTAGGGTTTAAAACCCTAATGCTGACTAAAGGAAAGAGTTTAGTTTAGGGTTTAAAACCCTAATGCTGACTAAAGGGAAAAAGTTCAGTTTAGGGTTTAAAACCCTAATGCTGACTGAATGGAAAAAAGTTAGTTTAGGGATTAAAACCCTAATGCTGACTGAATGGAAAAAGTTCAGTTTAGGGTTTAAAACCCTAATGCTGACTGAATGGATAAAGTTCAGTTTAGGGTTTAAAATCCTAATGCTGACTGAATGGAAAAAAGTTCAGTTTAGGGTTTAAAACCCTAATGCTGACTGAATGGAAAAAGTTCATTTTAGGGTTTAAAACCCTAATGCTGACTAAAGGAAAGAGTTCAGTTTAGGGTTTAAAACCCTAATGCTGACTAAAGGGAAAAAGTTCAGCTTAGGGTTTAAAACCCTAATGCTGACTGAATGGAAAAAAGTTATTTTAGGGTTTAAAACCTTAATGCTGACTGAATGGAAAAAGTTCAGTTTAGGGTTTAAAACCCTAATGCTGACTAAAGTAAAGAGTTCAGTTTAGGGTTTAAAACCCTAATGCTGACTGAATGGAAAAAGTTCAGTTTAGGGTTTAAAACCTTAATACTGACTGAATGGAAAAAGTTCAGTTTAGGGTTTAAAACCCTAATGCTGACTGAATGGAAAAAGTTCAGTTTAGGGTTCAAAACTCTAATGTTGACTAAAGGAAAGAGTTTAGTTTAGGGTTTAAAACCCTAATGCTGACTGAATGGAAAGAGTTCAGTTTAGGGTTTAAAACCCTAATGTTGACTGAATGGGAAAAAGTTCAGTTTAGGGTTTAAAACCCTAATGCTGACTGAATGGAAAAAGTTCAGTTTAGGGTTTTAAACCCTAATGCTGACTAAAGGAAAGAGTTCAGTTTAGGGTTTAAAACCTTAATGCTGACTAAAGTTAAAAAGTTCAGTTTAGGGTTTAAAACCCTAATGCTGACTGAATGGAAAAAGTTCAGTTTAGGGTTTAAAACCCTAATGCTGACTAAAGGAAAGAGTTCAGTTTAGGGTTTAAAACTCTAATGCTGACTGAATGGAAAAAGTTCAGTTTAGGGTTTAAAACCCTAATGCTGACTGAATGGAAAAAGTTCAGTTTAGGGTTTTAAACCCTAATGCTGACTGAATGGAAAAAGTTCAGTTTAGAGTTTAAAACCCTAATGCTGACTAAAGGAAAGAGTTCAGTTTAGGGTTTAAAACCCTAATGCTGACTGAATAGAAAAAGTTCAGTTTAGGGTTTAAAACCCTAATGCTGACTGAATGGAAAAAGTTCAATTTAGTGTTTAAAACCCTAATGCTGACTTAATGGAAAAAAGTTCAGTTTAGGGTTTAAAACCCTAATGCTGACTGAATGGAAAAAGTTCAGTTTAGGGTTTAAAACCTTAATCCTGATTAAAGGGAAAAGTTCAGTTTAGGGTTTAAAACCCTAATGCTGACTAAATGGAAAAAGTTCAGTTTAGGGTTTAAAACCCTAATGTTGACTAAAGGAAAGAGTTCAGTTTAGGGTTTAAAACCTTAATGCTGACTAAAGGGAAAAAGTTCAGTTTAGGGTTTAAAACCCTAATGCTGACTGAATGGAAAAAGTTCAGTTTAGGGTTTAAAACCCTAATGCTGACTAAAGGAAAGAGTTCAGTTTAGGGTTTAAAACCCTAATGCTGACTGAATGGAAAAAGTTCAGTTTAGGGTTTAAAACCCTAATGCTGACTAAAGGAAAGAGTTCAGTTTAGGGTTTAAAACCCTAATGCTGACTGAATGGAAAAAGTTCAGTTTAGGGTTTAAAACCCTAATGCTGACTAAAGGAAAGAGTTCAGTTTAGGGTTTAAAACCCTAATGCTGACTGAATGGAAAAAGTTCAGTTTAGGGTTTAAAACCCTAATGCTGACTAAAGGAAAGAGTTCAGTTTAGGGTTTAAAACCCTAATGCTGACTGAATGGAAAAAGTTCAGTTTAGGGTTTAAAACCCTAATGCTGACTGAATGGAAAAAAGTTCAGTTTAGGGTTTAAAACCCTAATGCTGACTGAATGGAAAAAGTTCATTTTAGGGTTTAAAACCTTAATGCTGACTAAAGGGAAAAAGTTCAGTTTAGAGTTTAAAACCCTAATGCTGACTGAATGGAAAAAAGTTCAGTTTAGGGTTTAAACCCTAATGCTGACTGAATGGAAAAAAGTTCAGTTTAGGGTTTAAAACCCTAATGCTGACTAAATGGAAAAACTTCAGTTTAAGGTTTAAAACCCTAATGCTGACTGAATAGAAAAAGTTCAGTTTAGGGTTTAAAACTCTAATGCTGACTGAATGGAAAAAAGTTCAGTTTAGGGTTTAAAACCCTAATGCTGACTAAAGGAAAGAGATCAGTTTACGGTTTAAAACCCTAATGTTGACTAAAGGGAAAAAGTTCAGTTTAGGGTTTAAAACCCTAATTCTGATTAAAGGGAAAAGTTCAGTTTAGTGTTTAAAACCCTAATGCTGACTGAATGGAAAAAGTTCAGTTTAGGATTTAAAACCCTAATGCTGACTAAAGGAAAGAGTTCAGTTTAGGGTTTAAAACCCTAATGCTGACTAAAGGGAAAAAGTTCAGTTTAGGGTTTAAAACCTTAATCCTGATTAAAGGGAAAAGTTCAGTTTAGGGTTTAAAACCCTAATGTTGACTAAATGGAAAAAGTTCAGTTTAGGGTTTAAAACCCTAATGCTGACTAAAGGAAAGAGTTCAGTTTAGGGTTTAAAACCTTAATGCTGACTAAAGGGAAAAAGTTCAGTTTAGGGTTTAAAACACTAATGCTGACTGAACGGAAAAAGTTCAGTTTAGGGTTTAAAACCCTAATACTGACTAAAGGAAAGAGTTCAGTTTAGGGTTTAAAACCCTAATGCTGACTGAATGGAAAAAGTTCAGTTTAGGGTTTAAAACCCTAATGCTGACTGAATGGAAAAAGTTCAGTTTAGGATTTAAAACCCTAATGCTGACTGAATGGAAAAACGTTCAGTTTAGGGTTTAAAACCCTAATGCTGACTGAATGGAAAAAGTTTAGTTTAGGGTTTAAAACCCTAATGCTGACTAAAGGAAAGAGTTTAGTTTAGGGTTTAAAACCCTAATGCTGACTAAAGGGAAAAAGTTCAGTTTAGGGTTTAAAACCCTAATGCTGACTGAATGGAAAAAAGTTAGTTTAGGGATTAAAACCCTAATGCTGACTGAATGGAAAAAGTTCAGTTTAGGGTTTAAAACCCTAATGCTGACTGAATGGATAAAGTTCAGTTTAGGGTTTAAAATCCTAATGCTGACTGAATGGAAAAAAGTTCAGTTTAGGGTTTAAAACCCTAATGCTGACTGAATGGAAAAAGTTCATTTTAGGGTTTAAAACCCTAATGCTGACTAAAGGAAAGAGTTCAGTTTAGGGTTTAAAACCCTAATGCTGACTAAAGGGAAAAAGTTCAGCTTAGGGTTTAAAACCCTAATGCTGACTGAATGGAAAAAAGTTATTTTAGGGTTTAAAACCTTAATGCTGACTGAATGGAAAAAGTTCAGTTTAGGGTTTAAAACCCTAATGCTGACTAAAGTAAAGAGTTCAGTTTAGGGTTTAAAACCCTAATGCTGACTGAATGGAAAAAGTTCAGTTTAGGGTTTAAAACCTTAATACTGACTGAATGGAAAAAGTTCAGTTTAGGGTTTAAAACCCTAATGCTGACTGAATGGAAAAAGTTCAGTTTAGGGTTCAAAACTCTAATGTTGACTAAAGGAAAGAGTTTAGTTTAGGGTTTAAAACCCTAATGCTGACTGAATGGAAAGAGTTCAGTTTAGGGTTTAAAACCCTAATGTTGACTGAATGGAAAAAAGTTCAGTTTAGGGTTTTTAACCCTAATGCTGACTGAATGGAAAAAATTGAATGGAAAAATTTCAGTTTAGGGTTTAAAACCCTAATGCTGACTGAATGGAAAAACTTCAGTTTAGGGTTTAAAACCCTAATACTGACTGAATGGAAAAAAGTTCAGTTTAGGGTTTAAAACCCTAATGCTGACTGAATGGAAAAAGTTTAGTTTAGGGTTTAAAACCCTAATGCTGACTGAATGGAAAAAGTTCAGTTTAGGGTTTAAAACCCTAATGCTGACTGAATGGAAAAAAGTTCAGTTTAGGGTTTAAAACCCTAATGCTGACTAAAGGGAAAAAGTTCAGTTTAGGGTTTAAAACCCTAATCCTGATTAAAGGGAAAAGTTCAGTTTAGGGTTTAAAACCCTAATGCTGACTGAATGGAAAAAGTTCAGTTTAGGATTTAAAACACTAATGCTGACTAAAGGAAAGAGTTCAGTTTAGGGTTTAAAACCCTAATGCTGACTAAAGGGAAAAAGTTCAGTTTAGGGTTTAAAACCTTAATCCTGATTAAAGGGAAAAGTTCAGTTTAGGGTTTAAAACCCTAATGCTGACTAAATGGAAAAAGTTCAGTTTAGGGTTTAAAACCCTAATGCTGACTAAAGGAAAGAGTTCAGTTTAGGGTTTAAAACCTTAATGCTGACTAAAGGGAAAAAGTTCAGTTTAGGGTTTAAAACCCTAATGCTGACTGAATGGAAAAAGTTCAGTTTAGGGTTTAAAACCCTAATGCTGACTGGAATGGATAAAAGTTCAGTTTAGGGTTTAAAACCCTAATGTTGACTGAATGGAAAAAGTTCAGTTTAGGGTTTAAAACTCTAATGCTGACTTAATGGAAAAAAGTTCAGTTTAGGGTTTAAAACCCTAATGCTGACTAAAGGGAAAAAGTTCAGTTTAGGGTTTAAAACCCTAATCCTGATTAAAGGGAAAAGTTCAGTTTAGGGTTTAAAACCCTAATGCTGACTGAATGGAAAAAGTTCAGTTTAGGATTTAAAACACTAATGCTGACTAAAGGAAAGAGTTCAGTTTAGGGTTTAAACCCTAATGCTGACTAAAGGGAAAAAGTTCAGTTTAGGGTTTAAAACCTTAATCCTGATTAAAGGGAAAAGTTCAGTTTAGGGTTTAAAACCCTAATGCTGACTAAATGGAAAAAGTTCAGTTTAGGGTTTAAAACCCTAATGCTGACTGAATGGAAAAAATTCAGTTTAGGGTTTAAAACCCTAATGCTGACTGAATGGATAAAAGTTCAGTTTAGGGTTTAAAACCCTAATGTTGACTGAATGGAAAAAGTTCAGTTTAGGGTTTAAAACTCTAATGCTGACTTAATGGAAAAAAGTTCAGTTTAGGGTTTAAAACCCTAATGCTGACTAAAGGGAAAAAGTTCAGTTTAGGTTTAAAACCCTAATCCTGATTAAAGGGAAAAGTTCAGTTTAGGGTTTAAAACCCTAATGCTGACTGAATGGAAAAAAGTTCAGTTTAGGGTTTAAAACCCTAATGCTGACTAAAGGAAAGAGTTCAGTTTAGGGTTTAAAACCCTAATGCTGACTAAAGGGAAAAAGTTCAGTTTAGGGTTTAAAACCCTAATGCTGACTGAATGGAAAAAAGTTAGTTTAGGGTTTAAAACCCTAATGCTGACTGAATGGAAAAAGTTCAGTTTAGGGTTTAAAACCCTAATGCTGACTAAAGGAAAGAGTTCAGTTTAGGGTTTAAAACCCTAATGCTGACTGAATGGAAAAAGTTCAGTTTAGGGTTTAAAACCCTAATGCTGACTGAATGGAAAAAAGTTCAGTTTAGGGTTTAAACCCTAATGCTGACTGAATGGAAAAAAGTTTAGTTTAGGGTTTAAAACCCTAATGCTGACTGAATGGAAAAAGTTCAGTTTAGGGTTTAAAACCCTAATGCTGACTGAATGGAAAAAATAAACCCTAATACTGACTGAATGGAAAAAAGTTCAGTTTAGGGTTAAAAACCCTAATGCTGACTGAATGGAAAAAAGTTCAGTTTAGGGTTTAAAACCCTAATGCTGACTAAAGGGAAAAAGTTCAGTTTAGGGTTTAAAACCCTAATCCTGATTAAAGGGAAAAGTTCAGTTTAGGGTTTAAAACCCTAATGCTGACTGAATGGAAAAAGTTCAGTTTAGGATTTAAAACACTAATGCTGACTAAAGGAAAGAGTTCAGTTTAGGGTTTAAAACCCTAATGCTGACTAAAGGGAAAAAGTTCAGTTTAGGGTTTAAAACCTTAATCCTGATTAAAGGGAAAAGTTCAGTTTAGGGTTTAAAACCCTAATGCTGACTAAATGGAAAAAGTTCAGTTTAGGGTTTAAAACCCTTATGTTGACTAAAGGAAAGAGTTCAGTTTAGGGTTTAAAACCTTAATGCTGACTAAAGGGAAAAAGTTCAGTTTAGGGTTTAAAACCCTAATGCTGACTGAATGGAAAAAGTTCAGTTTAGAGTTTAAAACCCTAATGCTGACTAAAGGAAAGAGTTCAGTTTAGGGTTTAAAACCCTAATGCTGACTAAATAGAAAAAGTTCAGTTTAGGGTTTAAAACCCTAATGCTGACTGAATGGAAAAAGTTCAATTTAGGGTTTAAAACCCTAATGCTGACTGAATGGAAAAAAGTTCAGTTTAGGGTTTAAAACCCTAATGCTGACTGAATGGAAAAAGTTTAGTTTAGGGTTTAAAACCCTAATGCTGACTAATGGAAAGAGTTCAGTTTAGGGTTTAAAACCCTAATTCTGTCTAAAGGGAAAAGGTTCAGTTTAGGGTTTAAAACCCTAATGCTGACTGAATGGAAAAAAGTTAGTTTAGGGTTTAAAACCCTAATGATGACTGAATGGAAAAAGTTCAGTTTAGGGTTTAAAACCCTAATGCTGACTTAAGGAAAGAGTTCAGTTTAGGGTTTAAAACCTTAATGCTGACTAAAGGGAAAAAGTTCAGTTTAGAGTTTAAAACCCTAATGCTGACTGAATGGAAAAAAGTTCAGTTTAGGGTTTAAACCCTAATGCTGACTGAATGGAAAAAGTTCAGTTTAGGGTTTAAAACCCTAATGCTGACTAAATGGAAAAACTTCAGTTTAAGGTTTAAAACCCTAATGCTGACTGAATAGAAAAAGTTCAGTTTAGGGTTTAAAACTCTAATGCTGACTGAATGGAAAAAAGTTCAGTTTAGGGTTTAAAACCCTAATGCTGACTAAAGGAAAGAGATCAGTTTATGGTTTAAAACCCTAATGTTGACTAAAGGGAAAAAGTTCAGTTTAGGGTTTAAAACCCTAATCCTGATTAAAGGGAAAAGTTCAGTTTAGGGTTTAAAACCCTAATGCTGACTGAATGGAAAAAGTTCAGTTTAGGATTTAAAACCCTAATGCTGACTAAAGGAAAGAGTTCAGTTTAGGGTTTAAAACCCTAATGCTGACTAAAGGGAAAAAGTTCAGTTTAGGGTTTAAAACCTTAATCCTGATTAAAGGGAAAAGTTCAGTTTAGGGTTTAAAACCCTAATGTTGACTAAATGGAAAAAGTTCAGTTTAGGGTTTAAAACCCTAATACTGACTAAAGGAAAGAGTTCAGTTTAGGGTTTAAAACCTTAATGCTGACTAAAGGGAAAAAGTTCAGTTTAGGGTTTAAAACACTAATGCTGACTGAACGGAAAAAGTTCAGTTTAGGGTTTAAAACCCTAATACTGACTAAAGGAAAGAGTTCAGTTTAGGGTTTAAAACCCTAATGCTGACTGAATGGAAAAAGTTCAGTTTAGGGTTTAAAACCCTAATGCTGACTGAATGGAAAAAGTTCAGTTTAGGGTTTAAAACCCTAATGCTGACTGAATGGAAAAAAGTTCAGTTTAGGGTTTAAAACCCTAATGCTGACTGAATGGAAAAAGTTTAGTTTAGGGTTTAAAACCCTAATGCTGACTAAAGGAAAGAGTTTAGTTTAGGGTTTAAAACCCTAATGCTGACTAAAGGGAAAAAGTTCAGTTTAGGGTTTAAAACCCTAATGCTGACTGAATGGAAAAAAGTTAGTTTAGGGATTAAAACCCTAATGCTGACTGAATGGAAAAAGTTCAGTTTAGGGTTTAAAACCCTAATACTGACTGAATGGATAAAGTTCAGTTTAGGGTTTAAAATCTTAATGCTGACTGAATGGAAAAAAGTTCAGTTTATGGTTTAAAACCCTAATGCTGACTGAATGGAAAATGTTCATTTTAGGGTTTAAAACCCTAATGCTGACTAAAGGAAAGAGTTCAGTTTAGGGTTTAAAACCCTAATGCTGACTAAAGGGAAAAAGTTCAGCTTAGGGTTTAAAACCCTAATGATGACTAAAGGAAAAAAGTTAGTTTAGGGTTTAAAACCTTAATGCTGACTGAATGGAAAAAGTTCAGTTTAGGGTTTAAAACCCTAATGCTGACTAAAGTAAAGAGTTCAGTTTAGGGTTTAAAACCCTAATGCTGACTGAATGGAAAAAGTTCAGTTTAGGGTTTAAAACCTTAATACTGACTGAATGGAAAAAGTTCAGTTTAGGGTTTAAAACCCTAATGCTGACTGAATGGAAAAAGTTCAGTTTAGGGTTTAAAACTCTAATGCTGACTAAAGGAAAGAGTTTAGTTTAGGGTTTAAAACCCTAATGCTGACTGAATGGAAAGAGTTCAGTTTAGGGTTTAAAACCCTAATGTTGACTGAATGGAAAAAAGTTCAGTTTAGGGTTTTTAACCCTAATGCTGACTGAATGGAAAAAATTGAATGGAAAAATTTCAGTTTAGGGTTTAAAACCCTAATGCTGACTGAATGGAAAAACTTCAGTTTAGGGTTTAAAACCCTAATGCTGACTGAATGGAAAAAAGTTCAGTTTAGGGTTTAAAACCCTAATGCTGACTGAATGGAAAAAGTTCAGTTTAGGGTTTAAAACCCTAATGCTGACTGAATGGAAAAAAGTTCAGTTTAGGGTTTAAAACCCTAATGCTGACTGAATGGATAAAAGTTCAGTTTAGGGTTTAAAACCCTAATGCTGACTAAAGGGAAAAAGTTCAGTTTAGGGTTTAAAACCCTAATCCTGATTAAAGGGAAAAGTTCAGTTTAGGGTTTAAAACCCTAATGCTGACTGAATGGAAAAAGTTCAGTTTAGGATTTAAAACACTAATGCTGACTAAAGGAAAGAGTTCAGTTTAGGGTTTAAAACCCTAATGCTGACTAAAGGGAAAAAGTTCAGTTTAGACTTTAAAACCTTAATCCTGATTAAAGGGAAAAGTTCAGTTTAGGGTTTAAAACCCTAATGCTGATCAAATGGAAAAAGTTCAGTTTAGGGTTTAAAACCCTAATGCTGACTAAAGGAAAGAGTTCAGTTTAGGGTTTAAAACCTTAATGCTGACTAAAGGGAAAAAGTTCAGTTTAGGGTTTAAAACCCTAATGCTGACTGAATGGAAAAAGTTCAGTTTAGGGTTTAAAACCCTAATGCTGACTGAATGGATAAAAGTTCAGTTTAGGGTTTAAAACCCTAATGTTGACTGAATGGAAAAAGTTCAGTTTAGGGTTTAAAACTCTAATGCTGACTTAATGGAAAAAAGTTCAGTTTAGGGTTTAAAACCCTAATGCTGACTAAAGGGAAAAAGTTCAGTTTAGGGTTTAAAACCCTAATCCTGATTAAAGGGAAAAGTTCAGTTTAGGGTTTAAAACCCTAATGCTGACTGAATGGAAAAAGTTCAGTTTAGGATTTAAAACACTAATGCTGACTAAAGGAAAGAGTTCAGTTTAGGGTTTAAACCCTAATGCTGACTAAAGGGAAAAAGTTCAGTTTAGGGTTTAAAACCTTAATCCTGATTAAAGGGAAAAGTTCAGTTTAGGGTTTAAAATCCTAATGCTGACTAAATGGAAAAAGTTCAGTTTAGGGTTTAAAACCCTAATGCTGACTAAAGGAAAGAGTTCAGTTTAGGGTTTAAAACCTTAATGCTGACTAAAGGGAAAAAGTTCAGTTTAGGGTTTAAAACCCTAATGCTGACTGAATGGAAAAAGTTCAGTTTAGGGTTTAAAACCCTAATGCTGACTAAAGGAAAGAGTTCAGTTTAGGGTTTAAAACCCTAATGCTGACTGAATGGAAAAAGTTCAGTTTAGGGTTTAAAACCCTAATGCTGACTGAATGGAAAAAAGTTCAGTTTAGGGTTTAAAACCCTAATGCTGACTGAATGGAAAAAGTTCATTTTAGGGTTTAAAACCCTAATGCTGACTGAATGGAAAAAAGTTCAGTTTAGGGTTTAAAACCCTAATGCTGACTGAATGGAAAAAAGTTCAGTTTAGGGTTTAAAACCCTAATGCTGACTGAATGGAAAAAGTTCAGTTTAGGGTTTAAAACCCTAATGCTGACTGAATGGAAAAAATTCAGTTTAGGGTTTAAAACCCTAATGCTGACTAAAGGGAAAAAGTTCAGTTTAGGGTTTAAAACCCTAATCCTGATTAAAGGGAAAAGTTCAGTTTAGGGTTTAAAACCCTAATGCTGACTGAATGGAAAAAGTTCAGTTTAGGATTTAAAACACTAATGCTGACTAAAGGAAAGAGTTCAGTTTAGGGTTTAAAACCCTAATGCTGACTAAAGGGAAAAAGTTCAGTTTAGGGTTTAAAACCTTAATCCTGATTAAAGGGAAAAGTTCAGTTTAGGGTTTAAAACCCTAATGCTGACTAAATGGAAAAAGTTCAGTTTAGGGTTTAAAACCCTAATGCTGACTAAAGGAAAGAGTTCAGTTTAGGGTTTAAAACCTTAATGCTGACTAAAGGGAAAAAGTTCAGTTTAGGGTTTAAAACCCTAATGCTGACTGAATGGAAAAAGTTCAGTTTAGGGTTTAAAACCCTAATGCTGACTAAATGGATAAAAGTTCAGTTTAGGGTTTAAAACCCTAATGTTGACTGAATGGAAAAAGTTCAGTTTAGGGTTTAAAACTCTAATGCTGACTTAATGGAAAAAAGTTCAGTTTAGGGTTTAAAACCCTAATGCTGACTAAAGGGAAAAAGTTCAGTTTAGGGTTTAAAACCCTAATCCTGATTAAAGGGAAAAGTTCAGTTTAGGGTTTAAAACCCTAATGCTGACTGAATGGAAAAAGTTCAGTTTAGGATTTAAAACACTAATGCTGACTAAAGGAAAGAGTTCAGTTTAGGGTTTAAACCCTAATGCTGACTAAAGGGAAAAAGTTCAGTTTAGGGTTTAAAACCTTAATCCTGATTAAAGGGAAAAGTTCAGTTTAGGGTTTAAAACCCTAATGCTGACTAAAGGGAAAAAGTTCAGTTTAGGGTTTAAAACCCTAATGCTGACTGAATGGAAAAAGTTCAGTTTAGGGTTTAAAACCCTAATGCTGACTAAAGGAAAGAGTTCAGTTTAGGGTTTAAAACCCTAATGCTGACTGAATGGAAAAAGTTCAGTTTAGGGTTTAAAACCCTAATGCTGACTAAAGGAAAGAGTTCAGTTTAGGGTTTAAAACCCTAATGCTGACTGAATGGAAAAAGTTCAGTTTAGGGTTTAAAACCCTAGTGCTGACTGAATGTAAAAAAGTTCAGTTTAGTGTTTAAAACCCTAATGCTGGCTGAATGGAAAAAGTTCAGTTTAGGGTTTAAAACCCTAATGCTGACTAAAGGAAAGAGTTCAGTTTAGGGTTTAAAACCCTAATGCTGACTGATGCTGACTGAATGGAAAAAGTTCAGTTTAGGGTTTAAAACCCTAATGCTGACTGAATGGAAAAAATAAACCCTAATGCTGACTAAAGGGAAAAAGTTCAGTTTAGGGTTTAAAACCCTAATGCTGACAGAATGGAAAAAAGTTAGTTTAGGGTTTAAAACCCTAATGCTAACTGAATGGAAAAAGTTCAGTTTAGGGTTTAAAACCCTAATGCTGACTAAAGTAAAGAGTTCAGTTTAGGGTTTAAAACATTAATGCTGACTAAAGGGAAAAAGTTCAGTTTAGAGTTTAAAATCCTAATGCTGACTGAATGGAAAAAAGTTCAGTTTAGGGTTTAAACCCTAATGCTGACTGAATGGAAAAAAGTTTAGTTTAGGGTTTAAAACCCTAATGCTGACTGAATGGAAAAACTTCAGTTTAGGGTTTAAAACCCTAATGCTGACTGAATGGAAAAAGTTCAGTTTAGGGTTTAAAACTCTAATGCTGACTGAATGGAAAAAAGTTCAGTTTAGGGTTTAAAACCCTAATGCTGACTAAAGGAAAGAGATCAGTTTAGGGTTTAAAACCCTAATGCTGACTAAAGGGAAAAAGTTCAGTTTAGGGTTTAAAACCCTAATCCTGATTAAAGGGAAAAGTTCAGTTTAGGGTTTAAAACCCTAATGCTGACTGAATGGAAAAAGTTCAGTTTAGGATTTAAAACCCTAATGCTGACTAAAGGAAAGAGTTCAGTTTAGGGTTTAAAACCCTAATGCTGACTAAAGGGAAAAAGTTCAGTTTAGGGTTTAAAACCTTAATCCTGATTAAAGGGAAAAGTTCAGTTTAGGGTTTAAAACCCTAATGCTGACTAAATGGAAAAAGTTCAGTTTAGGGTTTAAAACCCTAATGCTGACTAAAGGAAAGAGTTCAGTTTAGGGTTTAAAACCTTAATGCTGACTAAAGGGAAAAAGTTCAGTTTAGGGTTTAAAACCCTAATGCTGACTGAATGGAAAAAGTTCAGTTTAGGGTTTAAAACCCTAATGCTGACTGAATGAAAGAGTTCAGTTTAGGGTTTAAAACCCTAATGCTGACTGAATGGAAAAAGTTCAGTTTAGGGTTTAAAACCCTAATGCTGACTGAATGGAAAAAGTTCAGTTTAGGGTTTAAAATCCTAATGCTGACTGAATGGAAAAAAGTTCAGTTTAGGGTTTAAAACCCTAATGCTGACTGAATGGAAAAAGTTCATTTTAGGGTTTAAAACCCTAATGCTGACTAAAGGAAAGAGTTCAGTTTAGGGTTTAAAACCCTAATGCTGACTAAAGGGAAAAAGTTCAGCTTAGGGTTTAAAACCCTAATGCTGACTGAATGGAAAAAAGTTATTTTAGGGTTTAAAACCTTAATGCTGACTGAATGGAAAAAGTTCAGTTTAGGGTTTAAAACCCTAATGCTGACTAAAGGAAAGAGTTCAGTTTAGGGTTTAAAACCCTAATGCTGACTGAATGGAAAAAGTTCAGTTTAGGGTTTAAAACCATAATACTGACTGAATGGAAAAAGTTCAGTTTAGGGTTTAAAACCCTAATGCTGACTGAATGGAAAAAGTTCAGTTTAGGGTTTAAAACCCTAATGCTAACTGAATGGAAAAAGTTCAGTTTAGGATTTAAAACCCTAATGTTGACTAAAGGAAAGAGTTCAGTTTAGGGTTTAAAACCCTAATGCTGACTAAAGGGAAAAAGTTCAGTTTAGGGTTTAAAACCCTAATGCTGACTGAATGGAAAAAGTTAGTTTAGGGTTTAAAACCCTAATGCTGACTGAATGGAAAAAGTTCAGTTTAGGGTTTTAAACCCTAATGCTGACTAAAGGAAAGAGTTCAGTTTAGGGTTTAAAACCTTAATGCTGACTAAAGTTAAAAAGTTCAGTTTAGGGTTTAAAACCCTAATGCTGACTGAATGGAAAAAGTTCAGTTTAGGGTTTAAAACCCTAATGCTGACTGAATGGAAAAAGTTCAGTTTAGGGTTTAAAACCCTAATGCTGACTGAATGGAAAAAGTTCAGTTTAGGGTTTAAAACCCTAATGCTAACTGAATGGAAAAAGTTCAGTTTAGGATTTAAAACCCTAATGTTGACTAAAGGAAAGAGTTCAGTTTAGGGTTTAAAACCCTAATGCTGACTAAAGGGAAAAGAGTTCAGTTTAGGGTTTAAAACCCTAATGCTGACTGAATGGAAAAAAGTTAGTTTAGGGTTTAAAACCCTAATGCTGACTGAATGGAAAAAGTTCAGTTTAGGGTTTTAAACCCTAATGCTGACTAAAGGAAAGAGTTCAGTTTAGGGTTTAAAACCTTAATGCTGACTAAAGTTAAAAAGTTCAGTTTAGGGTTTAAAACCCTAATGCTGACTGAATGGAAAAAGTTCAGTTTAGGGTTTAAAACCCTAATGCTGACTGAATGGAAAAAAGTTCAGTTTAGGGTTTAAAACCCTAATGTTGACTGAATGGAAAAAGTTCAGTTTAGGGTTTAAAACCCTAATGCTGACTAAAGGAAAGAGTTCAGTTTAGGGTTTAAAACCCTAATGCTGACTAAAGGGAAAAAGTACAGTTTAGGGTTTAAAACCCTAATGCTGACTGAATGGAAAAAAGTTAGTTTAGGGTTTAAAACCCTAATGCTAACTGAATGGAAAAAGTTCAGTTTAGGGTTTAAAACCCTAATGCTGACTGATGCTGACTGAATGGAAAAAGTTCAGTTTAGGGTTTAAAACCCTAATGCTGACTGAATGGAAAAAATAAACCCTAATACTGACTGAATGGAAAAAAGTTCAGTTTAGGGTTTAAAACCCTAATGCTGACTGAATGGAAAAAAGTTCAGTTTAGGGTTTAAAACCCTAATGCTGACTGAATGGAAAAAGTTCAGTTTAGGGTTTAAAACCCTAATGCTGACTAAAGGAAAGAGTTCAGTTTAGGGTTTAAAACCCTAATGCTGACTGAATGGAAAAAGTTCAGTTTAGGGTTTAAACCCCTAATGCTGACTAAAGGAAAGAGTTTAGTTTAGGGTTTAAAACCCTAACGCTGACTGAATGGAAAGAGTTCAGTTTAGGGTTTAAAACCCTAATGTTGACTAAATGGAAAAAAGTTCAGTTTAGGGTTTAAAACCCTAATGCTGACTGAATGGAAAAAACTGAATGGAAAAACTTCAGTTTAGGGTTTAAAACCCTAATGCTGACTGAATGGAAAAACTTCACTTTAGGGTTTAAAACCCTAATGCTGACTGAATGGAAAAAGTTCAGTTTAGGGTTTAAAACCCTAATGCTGACTGAATGGAAAAAGTTCAGTTTAGGGTTTAAAACCCTAATGCTGACTGAATGGATAAAAGTTCAGTTTAGGGTTTAAAACCCTAATGCTGACTGAATGGAAAAAGTTCAGTTTAGGGTTTAAAACTCTAATGCTGACTGAATGGAAAAAAGTTCAGTTTAGGGTTTAAAACCCTAATGCTGACTAAAGGAAAGAGATCAGTTTAGGGTTTAAAACCCTAATGCTGACTAAAGCGAAAAAGTTCAGTTTAGGGTTTAAAACCCTAATCCTGATTAAAGGGAAAAGTTCAGTTTAGGGTTTAAAACCCTAATGCTGACTGAATGGAAAAAGTTCAGTTTAGGATTTAAAACCCTAATGCTGACTAAAGGAAAGAGTTCAGTTTAGGGTTTAAAACCTAATGCTGACTAAAGGAAAAAAGTTGAGTTTAGTGTTTAAAACCTTAATCCTGATTAAAGGGAAAAGTTCAGTTTAGGGTTTAAAACCCTAATGCTGACAAAAAGGAAAAAGTTTAGTTTAGGGTTTAAAACCCTAATGCTGACTAAAGGAAAGAGTTCAGTTTAGGGTTTAAAACCCTAATGCTGACTAAAGGAAAGAGTTCAGTTTAGGGTTTAAAACCCTAATGTTGACTGAATGGAAAAAGTTCAGTTTAGGGTTTAAAACCCTAATGCTGACTAAAGGAAAGAGTTCAGTTTAGGGTTTAAAACCCTAATGCTGACTAAAGGGAAAAAGTACAGTTTAGGGTTTAAAACCCTAATGCTGACTGAATGGAAAAAAGTTAGTTTAGGGTTTAAAACCCTAATGCTAACTGAATGGAAAAAGTTCAGTTTAGGGTTTAAAACCCTAATGCTGACTGATGCTGACTGAATGGAAAAAGTTCAGTTTAGGGTTTAAAACCCTAATGCTGACTGAATGGAAAAAATAAACCCTAATACTGACTGAATGGAAAAAAGTTCAGTTTAGGGTTTAAAACCCTAATGCTGACTGAATGGAAAAAAGTTCAGTTTAGGGTTTAAAACCCTAATGCTGACTGAATGGAAAAAGTTCAGTTTAGGGTTTAAAACCCTAATGCTGACTAAAGGAAAGAGTTCAGTTTAGGGTTTAAAACCCTAATGCTGACTGAATGGAAAAAGTTCAGTTTAGGGTTTAAACCCCTAATGCTGACTAAAGGAAAGAGTTTAGTTTAGGGTTTAAAACCCTAACGCTGACTGAATGGAAAGAGTTCAGTTTAGGGTTTAAAACCCTAATGTTGACTGAATGGAAAAAAGTTCAGTTTAGGGTTTAAAACCCTAATGCTGACTGAATGGAAAAAACTGAATGGAAAAACTTCAGTTTAGGGTTTAAAACCCTAATGCTGACTGAATGGAAAAACTTCACTTTAGGGTTTAAAACCCTAATGCTGACTGAATGGAAAAAAGTTCAGTTTAGGGTTTAAAACCCTAATGCTGACTGAATGGAAAAAAGTTCAGTTTAGGGTTTAAAACCCTAATGCTGACTGAATGGATAAAAGTTCAGTTTAGGGTTTAAAACCCTAATGCTGACTGAATGGAAAAAGTTCAGTTTAGGGTTTAAAACTCTAATGCTGACTGAATGGAAAAAAGTTCAGTTTAGGGTTTAAAACCCTAATGCTGACTAAAGGAAAGAGATCAGTTTAGGGTTTAAAACCCTAATGCTGACTAAAGCGAAAAAGTTCAGTTTAGGGTTTAAAACCCTAATCCTGATTAAAGGGAAAAGTTCAGTTTAGGGTTTAAAACCCTAATGCTGACTGAATGGAAAAAGTTCAGTTTAGGATTTAAAACCCTAATGCTGACTAAAGGAAAGAGTTCAGTTTAGGGTTTAAAACCCTAATGCTGACTAAAGGAAAAAAGTTCAGTTTAGGGTTTAAAACCCTAATGCTGACTGAATGGAAAAAGTTCAGTTTAGGGTTTAAAACCCTAATGCTGACTAAAGGAAAGAGTTCAGTTTAGGGTTTAAAACCTTAATGCTGACTAAAGGGAAAAAGTTCAGTTTAGGGTTTAAAACCCTAATGCTGACTGAATGGAAAAAGTTCAGTTTAGGGTTTAAAACCCTAATGCTGACTGAATGGAAAAAAGTTCAGTTTAGGGTTTAAAACCCTAATGCTGACTGAATGGAAAAAGTTCAGTTTAGGGTTTAAAACCCTAATGCTGACTAAAGGAAAGAGTTCAGTTTAGGGTTTAAAACCTTAATGCTGACTAAAGTTAAAAAGTTCAGTTTAGGGTTTAAAACCCTAATGCTGACTGAATGGAAAAAGTTCAGTTTAGGGTTTAAAACCCTAATGCTGACTAAAGGAAAGAGTTCAGTTTAGGGTTTAAAACTCTAATGCTGACTGAATGGAAAAAGTTCAGTTTAGGGTTTAAAACCCTAATGCTGACTGAATGGAAAAAGTTCAGTTTAGGGTTTAAAACCCTAATGCTAACTGAATGGAAAAAGTTCAGTTTAGGGTTTAAAACCCTAATGTTGACTAAAGGAAAGAGTTCAGTTTAGGGTTTAAAACCCTAATGCTGACTAAAGGGAAAAAGTTCAGTTTAGGGTTTAAAACCCTAATGCTGACTGAATGGAAAAAGTTAGTTTAGGGTTTAAAACCCTAATGCTGACTGAATGGAAAAAGTTCAGTTTAGGGTTTTAAACCCTAATGCTGACTAAAGGAAAGAGTTCAGTTTAGGGTTTAAAACCTTAATGCTGACTAAAGTTAAAAAGTTCAGTTTAGGGTTTAAAACCCTAATGCTGACTGAATGAAAAAAGTTCAGTTTAGGGTTTAAAACCCTAATGCTGACTAAAGGAAAGAGTTCAGTTTAGGGTTTAAAACCCTAATGCTGACTGAATGGAAAAAGTTCAGTTTAGGGTTTAAAACCCTAATGCTGACTGAATGGAAAAAGTTCAGTTTAGGGTTTAAAACCCTAATGCTGACTGAATGGAAAAAGTTCAGTTTAGGGTTTAAAACCCTAATGTTGACTGAATGGAAAAAGTTCAGTTTAGGGTTTAAAACCCTAATGCTGACTAAAGGAAAGAGTTCAGTTTAGGGTTTAAAACCCTAATGCTGACTAAAGGGAAAAAGTACAGTTTAGGGTTTAAAACCCTAATGCTGACTGAATGGAAAAAAGTTAGTTTAGGGTTTAAAACCCTAATGCTAACTGAATGGAAAAAGTTCAGTTTAGGGTTTAAAACCCTAATGCTGACTGATGCTGACTGAATGGAAAAAGTTCAGTTTAGGGTTTAAAACCCTAATGCTGACTGAATGGAAAAAGTTCAGTTTAGGGTTTAAAACCCTAATGCTGACTAAAGGAAAGAGTTCAGTTTAGGGTTTAAAACCCTAATGCTGACTGAATGGAAAAAGTTCAGTTTAGGGTTTAAACCCCTAATGCTGACTAAAGGAAAGAGTTTAGTTTAGGGTTTAAAACCCTAACGCTGACTGAATGGAAAGAGTTCAGTTTAGGGTTTAAAACCCTAATGTTGACTGAATGGAAAAAAGTTCAGTTTAGGGTTTAAAACCCTAATGCTGACTGAATGGAAAAAACTGAATGGAAAAACTTCAGTTTAGGGATTAAAACCCTAATGCTGACTGATTGGAAAAACTTCACTTTAGGGTTTAAAACCCTAATGCTGACTGAATGGAAAAAAGTTCAGTTTAGGGTTTAAAACCCTAATGCTGACTGAATGGAAAAAGTTCAGTTTAGGGTTTAAAACCCTAATGCTGACTGAATGGAAAAAAGTTCAGTTTAGGGTTTAAAACCCTAATGCTGACTGAATGGATAAAAGTTCAGTTTAGGGTTTAAAACCCTAATGCTGACTGAATGGAAAAAGTTCAGTTTAGGGTTTAAAACTCTAATGCTGACTGAATGGAAAAAAGTTCAGTTTAGGGTTTAAAACCCTAATGCTGACTAAAGGAAAGAGATCAGTTTAGGGTTTAAAACCCTAATGCTGACTAAAGCGAAAAAGTTCAGTTTAGGGTTTAAAACCCTAATCCTGATTAAAGGGAAAAGTTCAGTTTAGGGTTTAAAACCCTAATGCTGACTGAATGGAAAAAGTTCAGTTTAGGGTTTAAAACCCTAATGTTGACTAAAGGAAAGAGTTCAGTTTAGGGTTTAAAACCCTAATGCTGACTAAAGGGAAAAAGTTCAGTTTAGGGTTTAAAACCCTAATGCTGACTGAATGGAAAAAAGTTAGTTTAGGGTTTAAAACCCTAATGCTGACTGAATGGAAAAAGTTCAGTTTAGGGTTTTAAACCCTAATGCTGACTAAAGGAAAGAGTTCAGTTTAGGGTTTAAAACCTTAATGCTGACTAAAGTTAAAAAGTTCAGTTTAGGGTTTAAAACCCTAATGCTGACTGAATGGAAAAAGTTCAGTTTAGGGTTTAAAACCCTAATGCTGACTAAAGGAAAGAGTTCAGTTTAGGGTTTAAAACTCTAATGCTGACTGAATGGAAAAAGTTCAGTTTAGGGTTTAAAACCCTAATGCTGACTGAATGGAAAAAGTTCAGTTTAGGGTTTAAAACCCTAATGCTAACTGAATGGAAAAAGTTCAGTTTAGGGTTTAAAACCCTAATGTTGACTAAAGGAAAGAGTTCAGTTTAGGGTTTAAAACCCTAATGCTGACTAAAGGGAAAAAGTTCAGTTTAGGGTTTAAAACCCTAATGCTGACTGAATGGAAAAAAGTTAGTTTAGGGTTTAAAACCCTAATGCTGACTGAATGGAAAAAGTTCAGTTTAGGGTTTTAAACCCTAATGCTGACTAAAGGAAAAAGAGTTCAGTTTAGGGTTTAAAACCTTAATGCTGACTAAAGTTAAAAAGTTCAGTTTAGGGTTTAAAACCCTAATGCTGACTGAATGGAAAAAGTTCAGTTTAGGGTTTAAAACCCTAATGCTGACTAAAGGAAAGAGTTCAGTTTAGGGTTTAAAACCCTAATGCTGACTGAATGGAAAAAGTTCAGTTTAGGGTTTAAAACCCTAATGCTGACTGAATGGAAAAAGTTCAGTTTAGGGTTTAAAACCCTAATGCTGACTGAATGGAAAAAAGTTCAGTTTAGGGTTTAAAACCCTAATGTTGACTGAATGGAAAAAGTTCAGTTTAGGGTTTAAAACCCTAATGCTGACTAAAGGAAAGAGTTCAGTTTAGGGTTTAAAACCCTAATGCTGACTGAATGGAAAAAGTTCAGTTTAGGGTTTAAACCCCTAATGCTGACTAAAGGAAAGAGTTTAGTTTAGGGTTTAAAACCCTAACGTTGACTGAATGGAAAGAGTTCAGTTTAGGGTTTAAAACCCTAATGCTGACTGAATGGAAAAAGTTCAGTTTAGGGTTTAAAACCCTAATGCTGACTGAATGGAAAAAGTTCAGTTTAGGGTTTAAAACCCTAATGCTGACTAAAGGAAAGAGTTCAGTTTAGGGTTTAAAACCCTAATGCTGACTGAATGGAAAAAGTTCAGTTTAGGGTTTAAACCCCTAATGCTGACTAAAGGAAAGAGTTTAGTTTAGGGTTTAAAACCCTAACGTTGACTGAATGGAAAGAGTTCAGTTTAGGGTTTAAAACCCTAATGTTGACTGAATGGAAAAAGTTCAGTTTAGGGTTTAAAACCCTAATGCTGACTGAATGGAAAAAAGTTCAGTTTAGGGTTTAAAACCCTAATGCTAACTGAATGGAAAAAGTTCAGTTTAGGGTTTAAAACCCTAATGTTGACTAAAGGAAAGAGTTCAGTTTAGGGTTTAAAACCCTAATGCTGACTAAAGGGAAAAAGTTCAGTTTAGGGTTTAAAACCCTAATGCTGACTGAATGGAAAAAAGTTAGTTTAGGGTTTAAAACCCTAATGCTGACTGAATGGAAAAAGTTCAGTTTAGGGTTTTAAACCCTAATGCTGACTAAAGGAAAGAGTTCAGTTTAGGGTTTAAAACCTTAATGCTGACTAAAGTTAAAAAGTTCAGTTTAGGGTTTAAAACCCTAATGCTGACTGAATGGAAAAAGTTCAGTTTAGGGTTTAAAACCCTAATGCTGACTAAAGGAAAGAGTTCAGTTTAGGGTTTAAAACCCTAATGCTGACTGAATGGAAAAAGTTCAGTTTAGGGTTTAAAACCCTAATGCTGACTGAATGGAAAAAGTTCAGTTTAGGGTTTAAAACCCTAATGCTGACTGAATGGAAAAAAGTTCAGTTTAGGGTTTAAAACCCTAATGTTGACTGAATGGAAAAAGTTCAGTTTAGGGTTTAAAACCCTAATGCTGACTAAAGGAAAGAGTTCAGTTTAGGGTTTAAAACCCTAATGCTGACTAAAGGGAAAAAGTACAGTTTAGGGTTTAAAACCCTAATGCTGACTGAATGGAAAAAAGTTAGTTTAGGGTTTAAAACCCTAATGCTAACTGAATGGAAAAAGTTCAGTTTAGGGTTTAAAACCCTAATGCTGACTGATGCTGACTGAATGGAAAAAGTTCAGTTTAGGGTTTAAAACCCTAATGCTGACTGAATGGAAAAAGTTCAGTTTAGGGTTTAAAACCCTAATGCTGACTAAAGGAAAGAGTTCAGTTTAGGGTTTAAAACCCTAATGCTGACTGAATGGAAAAAGTTCAGTTTAGGGTTTAAACCCCTAATGCTGACTAAAGGAAAGAGTTTAGTTTAGGGTTTAAAACCCTAACGTTGACTGAATGGAAAGAGTTCAGTTTAGGGTTTAAAACCCTAATGTTGACTGAATGGAAAAAGTTCAGTTTAGGGTTTAAAACCCTAATGCTGACTGAATGGAAAAAACTGAATGGAAAAAGTTCAGTTTAGGGTTTAAAACCCTAATGCTGACTGAATGGAAAAAGTTCAGTTTAGGGTTTAAAACCCTAATGCTGACTGAATGGAAAAAGTTCAGTTTAGGGTTTAAAACCCTAATGCTGACTGAATGGAAAAAGTTCAGTTTAGGGTTTAAAACCCTAATGCTGACTGAATGGAAAAAAGTTCAGTTTAGGGTTTAAAACCCTAATGCTGACTGAATGGATAAAAGTTCAGTTTAGGGTTTAAAACCCTAATGCTGACTGAATGGAAAAAGTTCAGTTTAGGGTTTAAAACTCTAATGCTGACTGAATGGAAAAAAGTTCAGTTTAGGGTTTAAAACCCTAATGCTGACTAAAGGAAAGAGATCAGTTTAGGGTTTAAAACCCTAATGCTGACTAAAGCGAAAAAGTTCAGTTTAGGGTTTAAAACCCTAATCCTGATTAAAGGGAAAAGTTCAGTTTAGGGTTTAAAACCCTAATGCTGACTGAATGGAAAAAGTTCAGTTTAGGATTTAAAACCCTAATGCTGACTAAAGGAAAGAGTTCAGTTTAGGGTTTAAAACCCTAATGTTGACTAAAGGAAAGAGTTCAGTTTAGGGTTTAAAACCCTAATGCTGACTAAAGGGAAAAAGTTCAGTTTAGGGTTTAAAACCCTAATGCTGACTGAATGGAAAAAGTTCAGTTTAGGGTTTTAAACCCTAATGCTGACTAAAGGAAAGAGTTCAGTTTAGGGTTTAAAACCTTAATGCTGACTAAAGTTAAAAAGTTCAGTTTAGGGTTTAAAACCCTAATGCTGACTGAATGGAAAAAGTTCAGTTTAGGGTTTAAAACCCTAATGCTGACTAAAGGAAAGAGTTCAGTTTAGGGTTTAAAACTCTAATGCTGACTGAATGGAAAAAGTTCAGTTTAGGGTTTAAAACCCTAATGCTGACTGAATGGAAAAAAGTTCAGTTTAGGGTTTAAAACCCTAATGCTAACTGAATGGAAAAAGTTCAGTTTAGGGTTTAAAACCCTAATGTTGACTAAAGGAAAGAGTTCAGTTTAGGGTTTAAAACCCTAATGCTGACTAAAGGGAAAAAGTTCAGTTTAGGGTTTAAAACCCTAATGCTGACTGAATGGAAAAAGTTCAGTTTAGGGTTTTAAACCCTAATGCTGACTAAAGGAAAGAGTTCAGTTTAGGGTTTAAAACCTTAATGCTGACTAAAGTTAAAAAGTTCAGTTTAGGGTTTAAAACCCTAATGCTGACTAAAGGAAAGAGTTCAGTTTAGGGTTTAAAACCCTAATGCTGACTGAATGGAAAAAGTTCAGTTTAGGGTTTAAAACCCTAATGCTGACTGAATGGAAAAAGTTCAGTTTAGGGTTTAAAACCCTAATGCTGACTGAATGGAAAAAAGTTCAGTTTAGGGTTTAAAACCCTAATGTTGACTGAATGGAAAAAGTTCAGTTTAGGGTTTAAAACCCTAATGCTGACTAAAGGAAAGAGTTCAGTTTAGGGTTTAAAACCCTAATGCTGACTGAATGGAAAAAGTTCAGTTTAGGGTTTAAACCCCTAATGCTGACTAAAGGAAAGAGTTTAGTTTAGGGTTTAAAACCCTAACGTTGACTGAATGGAAAGAGTTCAGTTTAGGGTTTAAAACCCTAATGTTGACTGAATGGAAAAAAGTTCAGTTTAGGGTTTAAAACCCTAATGCTGACTGAATGGAAAAAGTTCAGTTTAGGGTTTAAAACCCTAATGCTGACTAAAGGAAAGAGTTCAGTTTAGGGTTTAAAACCCTAATGCTGACTGAATGGAAAAAGTTCAGTTTTGGGTTTAAAACCCTAATGCTGACTAAAGGAAAGAGTTCAGTTTAGGGTTTAAAACCCTAATACTGACTGGCTGGAAAGAGTTCAGTTTAGGGTTTAAAACCCTAATGTTGACTGAATGGAAAAAGTTCAGTTTAGGGTTTAAAACCCTAATGCTGACTAAAGGAAAGAGTTCAGTTTAGGGTTTAAAACCCTAATGCTGATTGAATGGAAAAAGTTCAGTTTAGGGTTTAAACCCCTAATGCTGACTAAAGGAAAGAATTTAGTTTAGGGTTTAAAACCCTAACGTTGACTGAATGGAAAGAGTTCAGTTTAGGGTTTAAAACCCTAATGTTGACTGAATGGAAAAAAGTTCAGTTTAGGGTTTAAAACCCTAATGCTGACTGAATGGAAAAAACTGAATGGAAAAACTTCAGTTTAGGGTTTAAAACCCTAATGCTGACTGATTGGAAAAACTTCACTTTAGGGTTTAAAACCCTAATGCTGACTGAATGGAAAAAAGTTCAGTTTAGGGTTTAAAACCCTAATGCTGACTGAATGGAAAAAGTTCAGTTTAGGGTTTAAAACCCTAATGCTGACTGAATGGAAAAAAGTTCAGTTTAGGGTTTAAAACCCTAATGCTGACTGAATGGATAAAAGTTCAGTTTAGGGTTTAAAACCCTAATGCTGACTGAATGGAAAAAGTTCAGTTTAGGGTTTAAAACTCTAATGCTGACTGAATGGAAAAAGTTCAGTTTAGGGTTTAAAACCCTAATGCTGACTAAAGGAAAGAGATCAGTTTAGGGTTTAAAACCCTAATGCTGACTAAAGCGAAAAAGTTCAGTTTAGGGTTTAAAACCCTAATCCTGATTAAATGGAAAAGTTCAGTTTAGGGTTTAAAACCCTAATGCTGACTGAATGGAAAAAGTTCAGTTTAGGGTTTAAAACCCTAATGTTGACTAAAGGAAAGAGTTCAGTTTAGGGTTTAAAACCCTAATGCTGACTAAAGGGAAAAAGTTCAGTTTAGGGTTTAAAACCCTAATGCTGACTGAATGGAAAAAAGTTCAGTTTAGGGTTTAAAACCCTAATGCTGACTGAATGGAAAAAGTTCAGTTTAGGGTTTAAAACCCTAATGCTGACTAAAGGAAAGAGGTTTAGTTTAGGGTTTAAAACCCTAACGTTGACTGAATGGAAAGAGTTCAGTTTAGGGTTTAAAACCCTAATGTTGACTGAATGGAAAAAAGTTCAGTTTAGGGTTTAAAACCCTAATGCTGACTGAATGGAAAAACTGAATGGAAAAACTTCAGTTTAGGGTTTAAAACCCTAATGCTGACTGAATGGAAAAACTTCACTTTAGGGTTTAAAACCCTAATGCTGACTGAATGGAAAAAAGTTCAGTTTAGGGTTTAAAACCCTAATGCTGACTGAATGGAAAAAGTTCAGTTTAGGGTTTAAAACCCTAATGCTGACTGAATGGAAAAAAGTTCAGTTTAGGGTTTAAAACCCTAATGCTGACTGAATGGATAAAAGTTCAGTTTAGGGTTTAAAACCCTAATGCTGACTGAATGGAAAAAGTTCAGTTTAGGGTTTAAAACTCTAATGCTGACTGAATGGAAAAAAGTTCAGTTTAGGGTTTAAAACCCTAATGCTGACTAAAGGAAAGAGATCAGTTTAGGGTTTAAAACCCTAATGCTGACTAAAGCGAAAAAGTTCAGTTTAGGGTTTAAAACCCTAATCCTGATTAAATGGAAAAGTTCAGTTTAGGGTTTAAAACCCTAATGCTGACTGAATGGAAAAAGTTCAGTTTAGGGTTTAAAACCCTAATGTTGACTAAAGGAAAGAGTTCAGTTTAGGGTTTAAAACCCTAATGCTGACTAAAGGGAAAAAGTTCAGTTTAGGGTTTAAAACCCTAATGCTGACTGAATGGAAAAAAGTTCAGTTTAGGGTTTAAAACCCTAATGCTGACTGAATGGAAAAAGTTCAGTTTAGGGTTTAAAACCCTAATGCTGACTAAAGGAAAGAGTTCAGTTTAGGGTTTAAAACCTTAATGCTGACTAAAGTTAAAAAGTTCAGTTTAGGGTTTAAAACCCTAATGCTGACTGAATGGAAAAAGTTCAGTTTAGGGTTTAAAACCCTAATGCTGACTAAAGGAAAGAGTTCAGTTTAGGGTTTAAAACTCTAATGCTGACTGAATGGAAAAAGTTCAGTTTAGGGTTTAAAACCCTAATGCTGACTGAATGGAAAAAAGTTCAGTTTAGGGTTTAAAACCCTAATGCTAACTGAATGGAAAAAGTTCAGTTTAGGGTTTAAAACCCTAATGCTGACTAAAGGAAAGAGTTCAGTTTAGGGTTTAAAACCCTAATGCTGACTAAAGGGAAAAAGTTCAGTTTAGGGTTTAAAACCCTAATGCTGACTGAATGGAAAAAGTTCAGTTTAGGGTTTAAAACCCTAATGCTGACTGAATGGAAAAAGTTCAGTTTAGGGTTTTAAACCCTAATGCTGACTAAAGGAAAGAGTTCAGTTTAGGGTTTAAAACCTTAATGCTGACTAAAGTTAAAAAGTTCAGTTTAGGGTTTAAAACCCTAATGCTGACTGAATGGAAAAAGTTCAGTTTAGGGTTTAAAACCCTAATGCTGACTAAAGGAAAGAGTTCAGTTTAGGGTTTAAAACCCTAATGCTGACTGAATGGAAAAAGTTCAGTTTAGGGTTTAAAACCCTAATGCTGACTGAATGGAAAAAGTTCAGTTTAGGGTTTAAAACCCTAATGCTGACTGAATGGAAAAAGTTCAGTTTAGGGTTTAAAACCCTAATGCTGACTGAATGGAAAAAGTTCAGTTTAGGGTTTAAAACCCTAATGCTGACTGAATGGAAAAAGTTCAGTTTAGGGTTTAAAACCCTAATGCTGACTAAAGGAAAGAGTTCAGTTTAGGGTTTAAAACCCTAATGCTGACTGAATGGAAAAAGTTCAGTTTAGGGTTTAAAACCCTAATGCTGACTGAATGGAAAAAAGTTCAGTTTAGGGTTTAAAACCCTAATGTTGACTGAATGGAAAAAGTTCAGTTTAGGGTTTAAAACCCTAATGCTGACTAAAGGAAAGAGTTCAGTTTAGGGTTTAAAACCCTAATGCTGACTAAAGGGAAAAAGTACAGTTTAGGGTTTAAAACCCTAATGCTGACTGAATGGAAAAAAGTTAGTTTAGGGTTTAAAACCCTAATGCTAACTGAATGGAAAAAGTTCAGTTTAGGGTTTAAAACCCTAATGCTGACTGATGCTGACTGAATGGAAAAAGTTCAGTTTAGGGTTTAAAACCCTAATGCTGACTGAATGGAAAAAGTTCAGTTTAGGGTTTAAAACCCTAATGCTGACTAAAGGAAAAAGTTCAGTTTAGGGTTTAAAACCCTAATGCTGACTGAATGGAAAAAGTTCAGTTTAGGGTTTAAAACCCTAATGCTGACTAAAGGAAAGAGTTCAGTTTAGGGTTTAAAACCCTAATGCTGACTGAATGGAAAGAGTTCAGTTTAGGGTTTAAAACCCTAATGCTGACTGAATGGAAAAAAGTTCAGTTTAGGGTTTAAAACCCTAATGCTGACTGAATGGAAAACTGAATGGAAAAACTTCAGTTTAGGGTTTAAAACCCTAATGCTGACTGAATGGAAAAACGTTCAGTTTAGGGTTTAAAACCCTAATGCTGACTGAATGGAAAAAGTTCAGTTTAGGGTTTAAAACCCTAATGCTGACTGAATGGAAAAAGTTCAGTTTAGGGTTTAAAACCCTAATGCTGACTGAATGGAAAAAAGTTCAGTTTAGGGTTTAAAACCCTAATGCTGACTGAATGGATAAAAGTTCAGTTTAGGGTTTAAAACCCTAATGCTGACTGAATGGAAAAAGTTCAGTTTAGGGTTTAAAACTCTAATGCTGACTGAATGGAAAAAAGTTCAGTTTAGGGTTTAAAACCCTAATGCTGACTAAAGGAAAGAGATCAGTTTAGGGTTTAAAACCCTAATGCTGACTAAAGCGAAAAAGTTCAGTTTAGGGTTTAAAACCCTAATCCTGATTAAAGGGAAAAGTTCAGTTTAGGGTTTAAAACCCTAATGCTGACTGAATGGAAAAAGTTCAGTTTAGGGTTTAAAACCCTAATGCTGACTAAAGGAAAGAGTTCAGTTTAGGGTTTAAAACCCTAATGCTGACTAAAGGGAAAAAGTTCAGTTTAGGGTTTAAAACCCTAATGCTGACTGAATGGAAAAAAGTTCAGTTTAGGGTTTAAAACCCTAATGCTGACTGAATGGAAAAAGTTCAGTTTAGGGTTTTAAACCCTAATGCTGACTAAAGGAAAGAGTTCAGTTTAGGGTTTAAAACCTTAATGCTGACTAAAGTTAAAAAGTTCAGTTTAGGGTTTAAAACCCTAATGCTGACTGAATGGAAAAAGTTCAGTTTAGGGTTTAAAACCCTAATGCTGACTAAAGGAAAGAGTTCAGTTTAGGGTTTAAAACTCTAATGCTGACTGAATGGAAAAAGTTCAGTTTAGGGTTTAAAACCCTAATGCTGACTGAATGGAAAAAGTTCAGTTTAGGGTTTAAAACCCTAATGCTAACTGAATGGAAAAAGTTCAGTTTAGGGTTTAAAACCCTAATGTTGACTAAAGGAAAGAGTTCAGTTTAGGGTTTAAAACCCTAATGCTGACTAAAGGGAAAAAGTTCAGTTTAGGGTTTAAAACCCTAATGCTGACTGAATGGAAAAAGTTCAGTTTAGGGTTTTAAACCCTAATGCTGACTAAAGGAAAGAGTTCAGTTTAGGGTTTAAAACCTTAATGCTGACTAAAGTTAAAAAGTTCAGTTTAGGGTTTAAAACCCTAATGCTGACTGAATGGAAAAAGTTCAGTTTAGGGTTTAAAACCCTAATGCTGACTAAAGGAAAGAGTTCAGTTTAGGGTTTAAAACCCTAATGCTGACTGAATGGAAAAAGTTCAGTTTAGGGTTTAAAACCCTAATGCTGACTGAATGGAAAAAGTTCAGTTTAGGGTTTAAAACCCTAATGCTGACTGAATGGAAAAAAGTTCAGTTTAGGGTTTAAAACCCTAATGCTGACTGAATGGAAAAAGTTCAGTTTAGGGTTTAAAACCCTAATGCTGACTAAAGGAAAGAGTTCAGTTTAGGGTTTAAAACCCTAATGCTGACTGAATGGAAAAAGTTCAGTTTAGGGTTTAAAACCCTAATGCTGACTAAAGGAAAGAGTTCAGTTTAGGGTTTAAAACCCTAATGTTGACTGAATGGAAAGAGTTCAGTTTAGGGTTTAAAACCCTAATGCTGACTGAATGGAAAAAAGTTCAGTTTAGGGTTTAAAACCCTAATGCTGACTGAATGGAAAAAGTTCAGTTTAGGGTTTAAAACCCTAATGCTGACTAAATGGAAAAAGTTCAGTTTAGGGTTTAAAACCCTAATGCTGACTGAATGGAAAAAGTTCAGTTTAGGGTTTAAAACCCTAATGCTGACTAAAGGAAAGAGTTCAGTTTAGGGTTTAAAACCCTAATGTTGACTGAATGGAAAGAGTTCAGTTTAGGGTTTAAAACCCTAATGCTGACTGAATGGAAAAAGTTCAGTTTAGGGTTTAAAACCCTAATGCTGACTAAAGGAAAGAGTTCAGTTTAGGGTTTAAAACCCTAATGCTGACTGAATGGAAAAAGTTCAGTTTAGGGTTTAAACCCCTAATGCTGACTAAAGGAAAGAGTTTAGTTTAGGGTTTAAAACCCTAACGCTGACTGAATGGAAAGAGTTCAGTTTAGGGTTTAAAACCCTAATGTTGACTGAATGGAAAAAAGTTCAGTTTAGGGTTTAAAACCCTAATGCTGACTGAATGGAAAAACTTCAGTTTAGGGTTTAAAACCCTAATGCTGACTGAATGGAAAAGTTCAGTTTAGGGTTTAAAACCCTAATGCTGACTGAATGGAAAAAGTTCAGTTTAGGGTTTAAAACCCTAATGCTGACTGAATGGAAAAAGTTTAGTTTAGGGTTTAAAACCCTAATGCTGACTGAATGGAAAAAAGTTCAGTTTAGGGTTTAAAACCCTAATGCTGACTGAATGGATAAAAGTTCAGTTTAGGGTTTAAAACCCTAATGCTGACTGAATGGAAAAAGTTCAGTTTAGGGTTTAAAACTCTAATGCTGACTGAATGGAAAAAAGTTCAGTTTAGGGTTTAAAACCCTAATGCTGACTAAAGGAAAGAGATCAGTTTAGGGTTTAAAACCCTAATGCTGACTAAAGCGAAAAAGTTCAGTTTAGGGTTTAAAACCCTAATCCTGATTAAAGGGAAAAGTTCAGTTTAGGGTTTAAAACCCTAATGCTGACTGAATGGAAAAAGTTCAGTTTAGGGTTTAAAACCCTAATGCTGACTAAAGGAAAGAGTTCAGTTTAGGGTTTAAAACCCTAATGCTGACTAAAGGGAAAAAGTTCAGTTTAGGGTTTAAAACCCTAATGCTGACTGAATGGAAAAAGTTCAGTTTAGGGTTTAAAACCCTAATGCTGACTGAATGGAAAAAGTTCAGTTTAGGGTTTAAAACCCTAATGCTGACTAAAGGAAAGAGTTCAGTTTAGGGTTTAAAACCCTAATGCTGACTAAAGGTAAAAAGTTCAGTTTAGGGTTTAAAACCCTAATGCTGACTGAATGGAAAAAGTTCAGTTTAGGGTTTAAAACCCTAATGCTGACTAAAGGAAAGAGTTCAGTTTAGGGTTTAAAACTCTAATGCTGACTGAATGGAAAAAGTTCAGTTTAGGGTTTAAAACCCTAATGCTGACTGAATGGAAAAAGTTCAGTTTAGGGTTTAAAACCCTAATGCTGACTGAATGGAAAAAGTTCAGTTTAGGGTTTAAAACCCTAATGTTGACTAAAGGAAAGAGTTCAGTTTAGGGTTTAAAACCCTAATGCTGACTAAAGGGAAAAAGTTCAGTTTAGGGTTTAAAACCCTAATGCTGACTGAATGGAAAAAGTTCAGTTTAGGGTTTAAAACCCTAATGCTGACTGAATGGAAAAAGTTCAGTTTAGGGTTTAAAACCCTAATGCTGACTAAAGGAAAAAGTTCAGTTTAGGGTTTAAAACCCTAATGCTGACTAAAGGGAAAAAGTTCAGTTTAGGGTTTAAAACCCTAATGCTGACTGAATGGAAAAAGTTCAGTTTAGGGTTTAAAACCCTAATGCTGACTAAAGGAAAGAGTTCAGTTTAGGGTTTAAAACCCTAATGCTGACTGAATGGAAAAAGTTCAGTTTAGGGTTTAAAACCCTAATGCTGACTGAATGGAAAAAGTTCAGTTTAGGGTTTAAAACCCTAATGCTGACTGAATGGAAAAAGTTCAGTTTAGGGTTTAAAACCCTAATGCTGACTGAATGGAAAAAGTTCAGTTTAGGGTTTAAAACCCTAATGCTGACTGAATGGAAAAAGTTCAGTTTAGGGTTTAAAACCCTAATGCTGACTAAAGGAAAGAGTTCAGTTTAGGGTTTAAAACCCTAATGCTGACTGAATGGAAAAAGTTCAGTTTAGGGTTTAAAACCCTAATGCTGACTAAAGGAAAGAGTTCAGTTTAGGGTTTAAAACCCTAATGCTGACTGAATGGAAAGAGTTCAGTTTAGGGTTTAAAACCCTAATGCTGACTGAATGGAAAAAGTTCAGTTTAGGGTTTAAAACCCTAATGCTGACTAAAGGGAAAAAGTTCAGTTTAGGGTTTAAAACCCTAATGCTGACTGAATAGAAAAAGTTCAGTTTAGGGTTTAAAACCCTAATGCTGACTAATGGAAAGAGTTCAGTTTAGGGTTTAAAACCCTAATACTGACTGAATGGAAAAAGTTCAGTTTAGGGTTTAAAACCCTAATGCTGACTGAATGGAAAAAGTTCAGTTTAGGGTTTAAAACCCTAATGCTGACTAAAGGAAAAAGTTCAGTTTAGGGTTTAAAACCCTAATGCTGACTGAATGGAAAAAGTTCAGTTTAGGGTTTAAAACCCTAATGCTGACTAAAGGAAAGAGTTTAGTTTAGGGTTTAAAACCCTAATGCTGACTGAATGGAAAGAGTTCAGTTTAGGGTTTAAAACCCTAATGTTGACTGAATGGAAAAAGTTCAGTTTAGGGTTTAAAACCCTAATGCTGACTGAATGGAAAAACTGAATGGAAAAACTTCAGTTTAGGGTTTAAAACCCTAATGCTGACTGAATGGAAAAACTTCAGTTTAGGGTTTAAAACCCTAATGCTGACTGAATGGAAAAAGTTCAGTTTAGGGTTTAAAACCCTAATGCTGACTGAATGGAAAAAGTTCAGTTTAGGGTTTAAAACCCTAATGCTGACTGAATGGAAAAAAGTTCAGTTTAGGGTTTAAAACCCTAATGCTGACTGAATGGATAAAAGTTCAGTTTAGGGTTTAAAACCCTAATGCTGACTGAATGGAAAAAGTTCAGTTTAGGGTTTAAAACCCTAATGCTGACTGAATGGAAAAAGTTCAGTTTAGGGTTTAAAACCCTAATGCTGACTAAAGGAAAGAGTTCAGTTTAGGGTTTAAAACCCTAATGCTGACTAAAGGGGAAAAGTTCAGTTTAGGGTTTAAAACCCTAATGCTGACTGAATGGAAAAGTTCAGTTTAGGGTTTAAAACCCTAATGCTGACTGAATGGAAAAAGTTCAGTTTAGGGTTTAAAACCCTAATGCTGACTAAATGGAAAGAGTTCAGTTTAGGGTTTAAAACCCTAATGCTGACTAAAGGGAAAAAGTTCAGTTTAGGGTTTAAAACCCTAATGCTGACTGAATGGAAAAAGTTCAGTTTAGGGTTTAAAACCCTAATGCTGACTGAATGGAAAAAGTTCAGTTTAGGGTTTTAAACCCTAATGCTGACTAAAGGAAAGAGTTCAGTTTAGGGTTTAAAACCTTAATGCTGACTAAAGTGGAAAAAGTTCAGTTTAGGGTTTAAAACCCTAATGCTGACTGAATGGAAAAAGTTCAGTTTAGGGTTTAAAACCCTAATGCTGACTAAAGGAAAGAGTTCAGTTTAGGGTTTAAAACCCTAATGCTGACTGAATGGAAAAAGTTCAGTTTAGGGTTTAAAACCCTAATGCTAACTGAATGGAAAAAGTTCAGTTTAGGGTTTAAAACCCTAATGTTGACTAAAGGAAAGAGTTCAGTTTAGGGTTTAAAACCCTAATGCTGACTAAAGGGAAAAAGTTCAGTTTAGGGTTTAAAACCCTAATGCTGACTGAATGGAAAAAAGTTAGTTTAGGGTTTAAAACCCTAATGCTGACTGAATGGAAAAAGTTCAGTTTAGGGTTTTAAACCCTAATGCTGACTAAAGGAAAGAGTTCAGTTTAGGGTTTAAAACCCTAATGCTGACTAAAGGGAAAAAGTTCAGTTTAGGGTTTAAAACCCTAATGCTGACTGAATGGAAAAAGTTCAGTTTAGGGTTTAAAACCCTAATGCTGACTAAAGGAAAGAGTTCAGTTTAGGGTTTAAAACCCTAATGCTGACTGAATGGAAAAAGTTCAGTTTAGGGTTTAAAACCCTAATGCTGACTGAATGGAAAAAGTTCAGTTTAGGGTTTAAAACCCTAATGCTGACTGAATGGAAAAAGTTCAGTTTAGGGTTTAAAACCCTAATGCTGACTGAATGGAAAAAGTTCAGTTTAGGGTTTAAAACCCTAATGCTGACTAAAGGAAAGAGTTCAGTTTAGGGTTTAAAACCCTAATGCTGACTAAAGGGAAAAAGTTCAGTTTAGGGTTTAAAACCCTAATGCTGACTGAATGGAAAAAGTTCAGTTTAGGGTTTAAAACCCTAATGCTGACTGAATGGAAAAAGTTCAGTTTAGGGTTTAAAACCCTAATGCTGACTGAATGGAAAAAAGTTCAGTTTAGGGTTTAAAACCCTAATGCTGACTGAATGGAAAAAGTTCAGTTTAGGGTTTAAAACCCTAATGCTGACTAAAGGAAAGAGTTCAGTTTAGGGTTTAAAACCCTAATGCTGACTGAATGGAAAAAGTTCAGTTTAGGGTTTAAACCCCTAATGCTGACTAAAGGAAAGAGTTTAGTTTAGGGTTTAAAACCCTAATGCTGACTGAATGGAAAGAGTTCAGTTTAGGGTTTAAAACCCTAATGTTGACTGAATGGAAAAAAGTTCAGTTTAGGGTTTAAAACCCTAATGCTGACTGAATGGAAAAAACTGAATGGAAAAACTTCAGTTTAGGGTTTAAAACCCTAATGCTGACTGAATGGAAAAACTTCACTTTAGGGTTTAAAACCCTAATGCTGACTGAATGGAAAAAAGTTCAGTTTAGGGTTTAAAACCCTAATGCTGACTGAATGGAAAAAGTTCAGTTTAGGGTTTAAAACCCTAATGCTGACTGAATGGATAAAAGTTCAGTTTAGGGTTTAAAACCCTAATGCTGACTGAATGGAAAAAGTTCAGTTTAGGGTTTAAAACTCTAATGCTGACTGAATGGAAAAAAGTTCAGTTTAGGGTTTAAAACCCTAATGCTGACTAAAGGAAAGAGATCAGTTTAGGGTTTAAAACCCTAATGCTGACTAAAGCGAAAAAGTTCAGTTTAGGGTTTAAAACCCTAATCCTGATTAAAGGGAAAAGTTCAGTTTAGGGTTTAAAACCCTAATGCTGACTGAATGGAAAAAGTTCAGTTTAGGATTTAAAACCCTAATGCTGACTAAAGGAAAGAGTTCAGTTTAGGGTTTAAAACCCTAATGCTGACTAAAGGAAAAAGTTCAGTTTAGGGTTTAAAACCTTAATGCTGACTAAAGGGAAAAAGTTCAGTTTAGGGTTTAAAACCCTAATGCTGACTGAATGGAAAAAGTTCAGTTTAGGGTTTAAAACCCTAATGCTGACTGAATGGAAAAAGTTCAGTTTAGGGTTTAAAACCCTAATGCTGACTGAATGGAAAAAGTTCAGTTTAGGGTTTAAAACCCTAATGCTGACTAAAGGAAAGAGTTCAGTTTAGGGTTTAAAACCCTAATGCTGACTAAATGGAAAAAGTTCAGTTTAGGGTTTAAAACCCTAATGCTGACTGAATGGAAAAAGTTCAGTTTAGGGTTTAAAACCCTAATGCTGACTAAAGGAAAGAGTTCAGTTTAGGGTTTAAAACTCTAATGCTGACTGAATGGAAAAAGTTCAGTTTAGGGTTTAAAACCCTAATGCTGACTGAATGGAAAAAGTTCAGTTTAGGGTTTAAAACCCTAATGCTGACTGAATGGAAAAAGTTCAGTTTAGGGTTTAAAACCCTAATGTTGACTAAATGGAAAAAGTTCAGTTTAGGGTTTAAAACCCTAATGCTGACTAAAGGAAAAAGTTCAGTTTAGGGTTTAAAACCCTAATGCTGACTGAATGGAAAAAGTTCAGTTTAGGGTTTAAAACCCTAATGCTGACTGAATGGAAAAAGTTCAGTTTAGGGTTTAAAACCCTAATGCTGACTAAAGGAAAGAGTTCAGTTTAGGGTTTAAAACCCTAATGCTGACTAAAGGGAAAAAGTTCAGTTTAGGGTTTAAAACCCTAATGCTGACTAA